>NC_064867.1:20087272-20412689 GCF_024139225.1 Suncus etruscus | reverse complement strand
TTTTCTTGATATCTCTTTCTTCTTTTTATTTGTATACATAAAGGCCATGAATTTTTCTATTTATTTTTTTAGCCTGCCACTTTACTATAAAATTTTATTGTTTTTAGAAGCTTTTAGTCTTTAGGATTTTTTAAATATAGTATCATGTCATCTGCATACAGTGAGAACTTCTTCTTTTCATATCTAGATGCCCTTGGTATCATTTTCTTGCCTAATAGCTATTGCTAGTAGTAACAGTGTTACTCTGCTTTTTATGGCAAGTTTCCTACCATGGATCAGTCCTCCTGTCCTTTGTATCTATTTTTTTGGTATTATTACCATATTATCTTTTGTTAATATGCCACAAATGAGTGCAATCAGTGTATGTCTATTCCTTTTTCTCATTTTGCTCAGCCTAATACACTCAATATCCACCCAAGACTTTATTTTTTCCTAAAACCTGTGTAGCATTTCATTGTATAGATGTACCGCAGTTTCTTTATCCTCTCATCTCTTCCCAAACACTTGAATTATTTCTAAATTCTAGCTATTGTTAATGGTGCTGCAATATATATAGTAGTGCAGGTGCCTTTTCTGGATTGTGTATTAGACCTTGGGGTATATTCCTAGAAGCAGTATTGCTGGGTCATATGGGAGCTTAATTTCTAGATTTTTTGAGTAATGTCCATGTTTTCTAAAAAGGCTGGGCCATTCAATTTTTTTTCTTTTCTTTCTTACTTCTCTTTTATTCTCTTTTCTCTTTTTTTATTTCTTAACTTTTGTACCACACCCAGAGGTGCTTAGGACTTGCTATTGGCTCTTTTTCTCAGGGAATCATCCTGGTGGGCTTGAGAGAACATTTAGGGTGCTGGGGATTGAAGCCAAGTCAGCTGTATGCAAGACAAGCATCTTGCCCATTGTACTAGCTCTCTGGCTTTAGAGTCTTCAATTTTAGTTGTGTCAGTGTCTTGGAGGTAGCTCTCCACTAATGGAAAATGAAAGCAGTGAAAATTTTCATAGACTTTTCCCAGGGATATTTATAAAATATATTCAACATAGTTTCTCTGGTTGTCCAGTATGACTAGATCTAAGATGTCCACAGTAGAATCTCAGCATGCATCTTTGCATTGACTTTTCCTCCTTCTCTGCTCTACTTTCATTACCCATACTCTAACTCCCTGGGAATTATCTCTAAAAGAAAGTCCATGCACCAAATTCTTTGTTGAAGATTACTTTGTGAGAATTAAAAAACAGCCAAATTGATGGAAATGAGGCACTATTCTGGGGGAACTGATAAAAATACATATCTTGTTATGCTTTTTAATTAAAATAATTTCTTTATTCTGATTTGCTTTTTACTTGCTTTTATTTTAGGAATTTGAATCACACTTGGAGATCACATTTACATGGAACAATGCATGGCTTATGGTTTACTTACCTCATGTATTCTGAATTGAAGATTCTTTGCCATTGTTTCCTTTCATTTTAGTAAATAATAATTCATTCTTTCTTCTACTCAAGCCACAGATGTTCAGGCCATATCTGATTCTTTACACAATCCATATATCTCTGTTAGGAAATCTTGCTGGCTTCTTCTTTATCACAGAGGCAGACCATGATCTTTTCTCAGTACCTTGCCTACTGCACTCTAGTTTAAGCCACAATTAGCTTCATTTGGATTCTAGTAGTCTCCTAGCTAATTTTAATTCATTATTTTTTGCTATAAACTCTACAATTTATTTCCTTCAAAATGACCAGAGTATTTTTATTAAAATCTAAACCAGAACATTTTATTCTTTTTTAATATTTTTATTTATTTAAATATCTTGATTACAAATATGATTGTGATTAGGTTTCAGTCATGTAAAGAACACTCACCATCTCCAGTCCAACATCCCCACCACCAATGTCCCAAATCTCCCTCCATCTCACCCCCACCTGTACTATAGACAGGTTTTCCAGTTCCCTCATTCATTCTTATGATTATGGTAGTTCTCAGTGTAGTTATTTCTATAACTGCACTCACCACTCTTTGTGGTGAGCTTCATGAAGTGAGCTACCATCTCACACCACAGAGATTGGCACACATCACAAAGAATGAGAACAATCAGTGCTGGCAGGGATGTGGAGAGAAAGGAGCTCTTATCCACTTCTGGTGGGAATGCTGTCTAGTCCAATCTCTATGGAAAGCAATATGGAGATTCCTCCCAAAACAGGAAATTGAGCTCCCATTCGACCCAGCTATTCCACTCCTAGGGATATACCCTAAGAACACAAGAATACAATACAAAACCCCCTTCCTTACACCTATATTTATTGCAGCACTATTTACCATAGCAAGACTCTGGAAACAACCAAGATGCCCTTCAACAGACAAATGACTAAAGAAACTGTGGTACATATACACAATGGAATATTATGCAGCCGTCAGGAGAGATGAAGACATGAAATTTTCCTATACATGGATGTACATAGAATCTATCATGCTGAGTTAAATAAGTCAGAGGGAGAGAGAGACACAGAATAGTCTTACTCATCTATGGGTTTTAAGAAAAATAAAAGTCATTTTTGCAACAATCCTCAGAGACAATGAGAGGAGGGCTGGAACGTCCAGAATATTTCTTTCTAAATACTCAGCCTCTCCTATGATTTTGCACTTGATTTTGAGGAAAATTCAATGTCCTGATGAGTGATTAAAAGCAAAAAAAAATTTTTTTTTGATTTTTGGGCCACACCCAGCGGTGCTCAGGGGTTACTCCTGGCTGTCTGCTCAGAAATAGCTCCTGGCAGGCACGGGGGACCATATGGGACACCGGGATTCGAACCAACCACCTTTGGTCCTGGATCGGCTAAGGCAAACGCCGCTGTGTTATCTCTCCAGGCCCTAAAAGCAAATTTTTATATCACCTTTTCTTGAGCACTCTTTCCATACCTTGCTTATTCCACTACAGTTCATGGACCTTCATGCTGCACCTCAGCTAGGCTAACAGTCTCCCAACTCAAATCTTTGCATATTTGTATGGTTAGGTGAAAATCTTTCTCTACACTCATATAGTTTATGCCTTCACCCTCTTAGTTGTTTGCTTAGCAATCTTTTTCTTATCTTCCCTATCTGACATTGTACCTACCCGGGTTACTTCCTTTTTCTTTGCTCAGTCATGCTTATCCCTTATAATAAGACTATACATTACTTTTTCTTTTTGTTGTTGCTCTGTTTTTGGACCACTCCTGGGAGAACTCAGAAATTCCTTTTAGCTTTGCATTCAGAAATTGCTCCTGGCAGGCTTGGGGGCCTTATGGGATGCAAGGGATTGACCCTTTTAGTCATGTGCAAGGCAAATGCCCTACTTACTGTGCTCTTACAGCCCCTATTTCACTCATCTAATAAATTTAAACTTACTTTCCTTTCTGGAAAGTTTTAAGAGAGAGATTAATGTATTTTTTGAGTTTGTATGTTTCCATTCATTATTGTCAGCATAGAACAGCTTATACACACATAGATTCATAGTAGATGAAAATATATTTTGAAAATATTTGGAGATTACATTAAATAAATGTGCATTAAAATATTTAGCTGATGTTTTAAATGTGCAAAAATAGATGCTAAATTAACAAGCAAAACTTGATACAAGAGACATGTGACTTAGTTAACTCATGTGGAGCACAGTTTTATAGCTGAAATAGGAGTCTAATATGTAAATATTGGGAAAAAAATCACATATGTATTTAAAGGTCTCAGAAAAGAAAAAAAACCTTGCAAGATAGTGAATATGATTATTAGAACTTGTATTTTTATTGTTACTTCACAAGTCAGGGTATTTAGATATTTCAGTCTTTTAGAATCTTTATATGTGATATTTAGTACCACAAAAATCACTTGTTTTTAGTTTTTTTCTATGAAGGCAAAAATCATTTCTTGACATTTCTCACTTGTGTAAAGTATAGTATGGAATTTCCAAAACTAGATTATAATCTTCACTTGAACAGATGTTTCTTCCTGGTATCTGTACCTGGTATTTGGAAGATTCCCAGTAAGTATTGAGAACTGCTGAATTAACAATTAAAATAATAAACTTTCCCCAGCCATTGAAAATGTCCTATCAGTCAGATCTGAAGAGGCACATTAACTTTCTTTCCTTTCCAGTAAGAAGTCACAGATGAGGATTTTGAATAGTTCCCCTGACTCATCTCATTCTTGGCTTCTAGTTTGTGTTTCTTCTCCTCAGCAGCCCCTTTAGTCTGCTGTTGCCATTTATTTTCAGCACTTGACTGACCCCACAGCTGTTCTTTTCTTATGAGGAGAGAAAGGCAAGATATTTACTATTTCCACTTTATCTCAGTCTTACCTTTAGAGAATGATTGTATGGCTGCCAGAAGGAAAGAAGAGAACGAGGTGGAGGTATTTAAGTTGTTTGTTTTTAAAGACTGAGCCATGATTGCAGAAAAAAAATTGTTATGGACCACAGAATTATCCTGACTTTCTGAGAGTAGAGGACATCATTTTCTATAATATCAAAGAAAGTATTTCTCCACGAGGGGTTTTTCTGGGTTTAAAAGAATATTTGCGGGGCTGGCGAGGTGGCGCTAGAGGTAAGGTGTCTGCCTTGCAAGCGCTAGCCTAGGAAGAACCACGGTTCGATCCCCCGGCGTCCCATATGGTCCCCCCAAGCCAGGGGCAATTTCTGAGCGCTTAGCCAGGAGTAACCCCTGAGCATCAAACGCGTGTGGCCCGAAAACGAAAAAAAAATAAAATAAAAAAAAATAATTGCTCTCATTCATGAGAAACATGTAGAGTAGAAATTTGTTCATTGCAATCGTTGCATCAAACTTCGTTTTTATTATTTTGCATTTCCCTTGCCAGTAAAACCAGTAGAAAGATGGGTTTACTCATGTTTATGAACACTGCCAGTTCAGATATTTTTTTCTAAATTCTGGGAGTTAGAAGGATTGAGGGATTAGACCATAAGGGTAACTTTTCAAGAGTAACTTTTCAAGAGTACCTGTTAATTGTGATTTTTTGGAGAGATGTACTAAGGGCTTTGATTAATTTCATTTATACCATTTACAAATAAAATAAGGTTTAAGGTAAGCAGAGGGGAGAAAAGGGAAGATGCGATGTCCAGTCTTAGCATTGTATCTTTTTAAGGATCCTTTTAAGGATGTTAATTTTTCTAACTACAGTTATTGGTTTAATACCAAAACAAATATATTAACGAGGGTATGCTGATCTTTCAAGGTGGCAGTGGTATTTCTTTTTCTTTTCTAGTTAGAGGTGGTAAAGAGAAAAAATTTTTTGTTTGGATATATCTGGCAGTGTTTAGGGGGCTGGCTATTCAAAGCACTGACCCTGCTTGAGACCTTGAAGTGCTAGGGAATCAACACAGGGACTCCTGCATGCATTTGTGTTCTATTCCTCATTGTGTTCTATTCCTCTAGTTCTCATCCTGGCTCCAAAGAGCAAATCGTAATTAATGCACTACATTTAAAAGAGGTGCATATAATTTTTTTATATCCTCTACTGCTTAGAAGTTAGTTGAATAGTCACATTTAAACTCAAAGATAATGTGGTGTTGTATAACTTAGCAAGTATTTATACTTGCTGTTTTATTTGAGAGAGGTTTTATTTCAGAGATGAATGCTCAGGGCATCAAGAACAAAAAGAAAGGAAAAGTGAGAAGAATGCTGGCAACCAATGTAAGAAGACAGGTAGGGTGTTAGTTTATAACAAGCTGAAAAGGAGAGCAGGTCACTTAGCAGGTCAACCCACTTGGCTAGATTATATAGTAATTTAGAATAACATTGCATTTGAGGTAAGAAGAAAAAGGAAATATGTATGTTTCATCTCAATTCTTGCCTTTCACTGAGGAAAGTTTTCCCTGTTGTTATCTCTCAGCACTATAGAATGCACTATTCTATACCTTAATCACCTTCTCAGAATCAAATGAAATTGCTTTCTTCTGAATCCAGGTCAAAAAGTTGCAGAAGAGCTAGACTACAATGTGACTGGATGACTTCTAGTAAAATAATTTCACAGGCCTGCACCAAACTGGTTGATTATGGTAGCAACTGTCTGGAAAATGAGACTGGCACGTTAGTGGAGCCCTTAGTCTTTCATTTCACTATTCTACAGGTTGACTGCTTCTTAGTGAGGGATTCATATAAAGACATGATCATCTTAGAAATACACTTCTTTTTTTTTTTTGGTTTTTTTTTTTGTTTTATTTTTTGTTTTGTTTTGTTTTTGGTTTGTTTTGGGGCAGTGCTCATAAATCACTCCTGTCAGGATTGGGGGCATCATATGGGTGCTGGGGATTGAACCTCGTTCAACTATGTATAAAGGCAAATGCCTTACCCCCTATACTAACTTTCAAGTTGAAACATATTTTGTAGCTCAAGAAAAAAAATAAAAACAAAGACAGATTGTGTCAATAATTTTAAGATCCTTATATTTTGTGTGCAGAATTTAAATAGTACTACTTTCCCTGAAGGAATAAAATAGTATTTTATTATTGGGTAGAAATGTAAGAGATCAGCTAATTCTACAAAAGAAAAAGATGAGTCAAAGTAACTTAATAGGGGAAGCTGCTAATTAATAAATGAATATGCACTATACCCAGATTTCCTGCTATTTCCCTGAGCATTTTGTCATAGCAAGCCATCTTTTAAACAAACAAACAAAGAGAAAATAGCCCCCATGGGCTCCTCTTGTGAAGATTCAGGGTGGATTTCTAGATGAAAGCAGATTAATTTCAAAGTTGCAAACGCCTTTGTTTACACTTTGCCACTAAATATCATAGACTTGTGGTTTCTTTTTCAGGAAGTAGTGTAATTGTTCGTGTGGAAACACAGGAGGCAAGGGGAACATTAATCTTTAGGCAATAATTGCTTTTTCTCCTTCAGGGCCTCACCTCCTCCAGAAAGTCTTCAATGAACTCACTAGTTTATGCCAAGTTTGTCTTCATAAGTCGGACAGAAACTATTTGCATCATTTTATTACTTTTTCTGCAAAATAATTTTTAGAAGTTATAATAAAATAAATAAAAATCACAAATAATGTTAACTTAAACCATTTTTATTTTCCCAATTTATATTCAGTGTTTGCATGTATATTTGACTTATGTTTTGAGATTTTTTTTTAACCTTGGCAAATATTTGAGGTTATTTCCCTCCTGAAAGTGCTTTAATCACTTTTTCATGTTGTGGCTTGATTTTCATAATCTTGAATTGAATAGTGTTACTTATCACCTCTTCGATATTTCTTAGACATTTCACAATTAGTTTACATCTAGATTTAGATTTATTCAGCACTCCCATGCAGTTTTAGACAGAAGTCTCCCCCTATTCACTCCCTTTAACCATTCCTTTAATTTCTTACCTAGTTCTAGTCTTTCTACTTTGTTAATTATTTGTTACTCACTTGTCTTTCACCATCTGTGAATAGGCTTATGGAGGATAGCAGTACAATTGTAGTAGGTTGTTTGTTTGCTCTTGCAGAAAAATGACTAATGGTATGTTTTTATAGTCAGCCTTTTTATGAATGCCCAGCCAGTTTTTCTAAAATGAAAACTTGATGCTATTACTTCTCCTTTTGAAAGTATAATGAGTCTCTTTTGTCTTTGAGAAGGTTTTCAGTGTTCGAAACTAGAGTTATTTTACACATAATATATATTTTTGGTTTCCTTTGGGGAATTAAAAATCTGGCTACATTTCTACCTGGCATTCAAAAATGACACTAAGGTGAGAGTTTCTAGAAACAAGGCATGCCCTCCAATCCAACAGCCTGGACCCTCAAATTCATTTTGTTGATCCCAGTTCCCTGAGTCCTCTAGACTTGGATACCCTGCTAAGCCAATGCCTCAACTCCTTTGTATGGGGCACATAGGGTCTTCATCATACGCACTGTTGACTTCTTTAGCATTTGTCTGGGTTTATCAAGAAGTAGAAATCGATTCTTTAAATGTATCTTGAAATGCCTTCCTTCTTCTATGCCTCATTACTCTCACATCTGGTAAAAACTGATTTTCTTCCTTCTAGACTAGACTGAGCTGAATTTCCCAGACTACCTGAATGATCTGGAAAACCCTTTTCACTTTTCATCCTGTTCAACAACTAGTCATTTCCTGGCCAAACTAAGAAGGCTGCATAAAAAAAAAAGCTCTTCTCTTGCTGCTTCTCAATGTTGCTTGGTTTTTGAGCATTCTTCTGCTCTAATTGGTTTTGTTCTACTTTTTTCTTGTGAAGTTAAGTGAGAAGATATCTAAACAGGGATTTTGAAAGGCCCTAAATATTAGAGAAAAATGAATGAGAGCTTTCTTCCATGGTAGGCTTTAGATCTTAGTGGGACAAATGGATGGCTGATCCTTACAGTATGACCAATGTGAGAGACAGAAAATGTGCTGTGAAAGATGGAGGCAGGATTCCAGTTCTCTTGGCAAAAGGATAGGAAGTTTACTTTTTTAGTTTTTGTTTTGCTCAGTCTCAACCTGTGCTGCTCAGAGCTTACTTCTGGTTCTGTGCTCAGAGTACAAATAGTCCAGACAGTGCTGAGGGAACCATATAGATACCGGTTTGAGCTTGTTTGTGTGCAAACTAAGAGCTATCTCTGTGCTGTCTCTCTAGTCTGAAAGTTAACATATTTGTATTTAAAAAAACTCAAACTATAATGGAATCATGTATTTCTCAATCTCTGTTCATTCACACTTGTTTCCAGGAGTAAATGACTTGGTAGAGTTACTTCTAAAAAGATTTGAAAGATATTATATTTTTAATTAAATAAATTTTATTTTGACCAAAGTAAATTACAAATCTTTCACAGTAATATTTTAGGTACATAGTGACATCGAATCAGGGGCATTCCCAGCACCAGTGTTGTCCTCCCTCCACCTCTATTCCCAGTATGCATTCCATATCCCCTTCCTCTGACCCCTGGGCTGGTAGTATAAGTGGTCCCCTCTGTGTCTAGCTTGTTGTAGATTGGGTTTTGATTCTGTTGTCATTGGCTTTGGATTTGGTGTTTAAGTATGATCATTTTTTTTTAATTTCTACTCAATGTTTAAAAACCTGTTTGGTCTTGGTACCCTTCATTATTTCCCCCTTGATTTGTGAGGCAGAACATGATGGTTCAAGTTATGTGGTTCTGTTTGGAGGGGAAGAAAAAAACAGAGAAAAAATGGGGGATAAAAATCAAACAAGAAAGAAATGGGAGGATTCCTTTTAGAGGCTATAAATATAAATTTAAGAAAAAAGGGAAAAAGGAAGAAAAACATAAAAACTTTACAAAAACTAACAAAAGAACCTGAAAAGCACCACAACGATAAAGACAACTACCAATCAATAACCACGGTCTTAAAATAAAAACAAAGCAAAGCACACACACAAAAAAGCAACAAAAACAAAAAATTAATTTGTGCTTTTTTGCATAGGCACAGTAAATATTTTATAACCTTGTAGCAGAATCTATTAGAAAATACCCAAAGATTAAATTTCAGCAGTTATTATTGTTAATAATAATGACACATTTCACATAATAATTTGTTTACATATTAATTTATTTATTTCACATAATGATATGTTTACATATTAATTCATTTGGTCCAACTAACAATTGGAGTGTATCAATATTCTCTACGTATAAGAGAAAAAGGTAAAGTTTAAGAGATGAAGTAATTTACCAGTTCTTATTAGTGATCTATTATAGAGCCAAATTTTCAGCAGGCAGTTTTCTCAAGAGCCTGCAATTCCATTCACCACAAATTATAAATGTCAACAGATAAACGTTGAGTACTGATTGAGATCAGAGCTGAAGCCAATGACCCCACATTAGTAAACTAAAATTAGCAATGAGAGTATTTACACTACAGGGAATCAGTAAAAGATGCAAATCAGAGCTCTCTCAGAGCTGATGTTTAAATATCAGTCATCACACCACATAACCACAGATTTATTTGGAAAGTGTTGCAACATGTTTTAATGGAGTATTGTAGGAATCATGTGGAGGAATTGGTAGTAATGTTTATGTGTTATCTTGGCACTTTCATCACATAAAGATCCATATTTACCTTAATTCAAAGAGGTTGCTCAAAATAAGAATTCTCACAATCAATAGATTTGGGACTTTTATAAAATTAAATAAATTAAATTTTGTGGCATTTCATTTTTATAAGCTTTGAGAAGGAATTATTATCTAGTGGTTTTTGCCTATGCTTATGAATTTTTGAATCTCATTATTTGTATCTATCTCTATAATTATACTTGGAATACATATTATAGTTAATTATATATTTATGTTTATCTCCCTATTAAACCACAGAACCTAAGCTAGAATACATTTCAGAGCAATATTACAACTCTAGAGACTACTTAAGATATTTTTGCCAAAGTGATTTTTCAAGTGATTGAGCTCAATATGTATTAAATAATTTTGGGCGTGGTTTTAAACATTACTCAAAAGAAAACTTTACATAACTTTATATTATAAACATTTTCACAATCCTATTTATGGAAATAATGCTAGTTTACATCTGAAGTCATAACTAATTTATTTCTCATTGTAAGTATAATTAAATACATTTTTGAGGATGCAGATCATTTTAAAACCTGTAGTAAAGTAGCTGTTGGTTTGTAATTGTGTATCTCTAGCTTTAAGCTTTTAGCTCCCCCATTCTAATCATATTGTATAAGTTATTTTTGTTCCAGAAAAGTCCTTTTAGTTTTATATTACTGATTCAATTCTGAAACTTAAAAAAGTCTTTAAAAATGTCTTAGTGATTCAGGGATAGAACAATAACACAGAGCACAGTGTTTGCCTTATATGTGGCTGTCCTGGTTTCTATTCCTAGCAAACCATAAGGTCCCCCAATCTCCACAAGGAGTGATCTCTGAGCACAGAGCCAGGAGTATATCCTAGGCACTGCCAGGTGTGGCTCTCAAAACCAAAAATGTCTTAGTTGTTCATATTTATTTAAAAAAATTTAGATTTATGTAATGATGTCTTATTTTATTAAAGTCCCCTTGACTGTAGTAGAAGCCTCATGCCCCAAGTCCAGGGCATTAGAAAACCACCGGTCTGGAAGCAAGCGCCAACACAGGAAATTATCTACACATGGTTAAGAGAATAAAACAGGTTCAAGAACTCCCATACGCATGTCTTCCATTCCTAAAAAGCAGATAGCTCAGTGGTGGAAAACTGAAACCACAAACGGTTTTCCAAATCCCTAAGACCTGGGGTCTTTATTAGCAAGCACCAGACCACACCCTGTGGTGGAGAACAGGTGGTCTACAGCACCAATTCAAAGGATGTTTCCATTCAAAGGAGCTTCTGACCAATGAGTGGCAAGCATATATTGAATAGGGTGGAACCTGCTTAATCCAACATCTTCCCCAATTTGACTTCATAGAAAAATGCAGACATATGAGCTTATACAAAGTAATTTGCATCCCAAGATCTAAGAAAAGGGTGAATTCCTCTCACTAAAAGATAAAAGGGTTGGCAATATTTTGCATAGGTGAGGCAAAAGTTGAAAAAATAGAAAGAAAAAACCTTTGGCCTAAAATTAGGGTGTCCCTATACATGAAGCATCCTGCCATAAGACCAACTATAGGCTCCAGGCATACTAATTTGTCTAACCCCAAAGACTTTCTTCAAGGTCCCTGAAAATGTTTTCTCAATCACAATTGTTGCTGTCAGGCTTCAGTAACTGGAGATCTTGGTGGTAACACATATTCTCTGTTGAAGTCAGGGTGTACTGATGCATTACCTGCTTTCATCTCACTGTTTGTGGTGAGGCAGAGAAATCTGCCTTCAAAGTAAGTCACTGCTTATTTCCAAGTTGTAGTCAGGATAGCATGTGAGCCCACCCTGGGGCAGATATATGTGCCAAGGCAGTTCCAGAGCCTGTCTTAGTAGATGGTCAATTCTTGGAGGAGGTGCAGAAAATCGTGCCAGATCCAAAGATGAGACCGAAGGTTCAGGCATGATTGGCTGATGTCCAAGCAAATAAAGCCCAAGTCAAGTCTCTATGGCAAATGTTTGGGTGGAAGACTCCCTGTAACAAAAATTCTGAGTTTTCATCCCTAATGGATAATAACTCCTCTTTGTATCTAATATTTTTTTATTTTAATGCATTCTGCAAAAAGAAAATTCCCAAAACAATGGCGCCAGAGGATACTATTGAAGCCTAAGGGGAAAATATTAACAAACCAAACAATCTCTATAACATACTTCTATCAAAAGTACAAAATGCCACGTGTACTATTTATACTATCTTCTAAGAATTCCTACTAGCAAAACTAAAGAGAAGGGGAGAAGGTGTAACTATATAATAAAACTTACCATAAAGAATTATTACATATTGAAGAAATACACTTAAGTATACAAAGGAGGTATATAAAAGTTTTTTGAAATATTCTGAGAGACGAATAAATTCCAGGTCACCATTTTAATCGGCAATATGGTCTTGTGGAGTCTGGAAAAATGACTTACAGCAGTCATGGACCAGGAAATGTCCTAGAGCTGAGGATTTCTTAAAAGCCAACACCAGTGGCAGGCAATATTCTATAGTGAAGGGAAGTTCTAAAAAGGTGACAAGAACACATCAGCAATAGTGTTGGCAGAATCTTCTTTTCAGGAGACATGAGTTTGGGCTGGAGGTGTAAATTCCTGAGGAGTTATGAACTGAGGGTAAAAGAATTAAGTAGGGAGAAATGATAAATCAAGGGTGAGAGAGTGAAAGAAAACAATTGAAAAGACAGGGATAAGTAAATGGAAAGAAGAGCTCTATCCAACACAGATGTTACATACAATATGAACAAACATTAAGCAGACATAGGGGTGGATACCCCCCAAACAGATGGGCCCAGATTTAACGGGTCAAAGCACTTCAAAATATAAAGCAGACATAACAGGTGTAAATGTTTTCTAGTTTCTTGGAGTAATTGATGTTGATGGAAGGAAGTTTTTTGAAAAAAGGCTTCATGGTAGAGCACAGAACATTCCCATGAACACAGAACATTCCCCCTGAATTATAATTTTAAAGTCTAGAAACGTAAGTAACCTAGTAATGAGCACTGTTAAACTGTGGTGCCTATACACAATGGAATATTATGCAGCTGTCAGAAGATATGAAGTCATGAAATTTTCCTATACAGGGATGTACATAGAATATATTATGCTGAGTGAAATAAGTCAGAGAGAGATAAAGATGCAGAATGGTCCTACTCATCTATGGGTTTTAAGAAAAATGAAAGACATTCTTGCAATAATTTTCAGAGACAAAAGAGAAGGGAGCTGGAAGTTCCAGCTCACCTCATGAAGCTCACTACAAAGAGTGATGTGTTTAGTTAGAGAAATAACTACATTGAGAACTATCCTAACAATGAGAATGTATGAGGGAAGTAGAAAGCCTGTCTAGAGTACAGACAGGGGTGGGGTGGGGAGGAGGGAGATCGGGACACTGGTGTTGGGAATGTTGCACTGGTGATGGGGGGTGTTCTTTACATGACAGAAATCCAACCACAATCATGTTTGTAATCAAGGCATTTAAATAAAATATTATTTAAAAAAGAGTCTAAAATTAAGAGTCTAGAATTAAAAGTAAATTGCAAAAAACACATACTCAATGTATGTAGCACTGTAGCAAGAGTCTATAGCATTCAAATGCCTTATACAAGGATGTCTGTGGAGAGAGACATTAAACACACAAGTAGGTATAATCAAATGAAAAATTAATGATTTAAAATATTAGTTAAGGGCTGGAGCAGTGGCACAAGCCTTAAGGCATCTGCCTTGTGCATGCTAGCCTAGGATGAACTGCAGTTCGATCCCCCGGCATCTCATATGGTCCCCCAAGCCAGGAGCGATTTCTGAGCTCATAGCCAGGAGTAACCCCTGAGCGTCACCGGGTGTGGTCCAAAAATAAAAAAAAATATTAGTTAAGACATACTCATATGAGCACTGTATTAGGAGTCCAATGGAATATAATATTCTAATACAAAACTAAGGCATCCAAACTATATCTCCAAGGATGATGTGAACAAAAGCATTAAAAGGTTATTAAAAACTTATTAGACTAGAAATCTAGACACTAAAACATTCTAATAGTGAGCACTGCAGTTGGAGTCCATGTCTTCCAAATGCATTTTGCAGTTGTTTTCTGTTGGTGAAAGCATTAGAACTTTATTATAGACATCTACAAAGAGTATTTAATTGAATATCTGCTAATCTAAATAGCTGTATTCATTGCAGCATGCCTCTTTGAAGTATAAAAATGAATATAAGTTGCTGAAGATTTTATAGACAAATTCGAGATTTCTGAAACTTTTTTTTAACAAACAAAAAACACATTTATTTTAAATATATGGTTGACTAACAATTAAAATTAAACTTCTTTTTTTTTTTGTTTTTTTGGGGCCACACCCAGCGGTGCTCAGGGGTTACTCCTGGCTGTCTGCTCAGAAATAGCTCCTGGCAGGCACGGGGGACCATATGGGATACCGGGATTCGAACCAACCACCTTTGGTCCTGGATCGGCTGCTTGCAAAGCAAACGCCGCTGTGCTATCTCTCTGGGCCCTAAAATTAAACTTCTAAAGTTAACAAACTAATTTTTTTCTTCATGCAATTGCCTTTCTATGTTCTGTCACCAGATAGATATTCTTTTTTTTCTCCTTTATTTGAACATCTTGATTACATAAATGATTGTGATTAGGTTTCAGTCATGTAAAGAACAACCCCTTCACCAGTGCAGCATTCCCACCACCAATGTCCCCAATCTCCCTGCATCCCACCCCACCCCCACCTGTGCTCCAGACAGGCTTTCCAGTTGCCTCATTCATTCACTTGATTATGGTAGTTCTCTGTGTAGTTATTTCTATAACTGCACTCACCACTCTTTGTGGTGAGCTTCATGGAGTGAGCTGGTGTTCCAGCCCTCCTCTCATTGTCTCTGAGGATTGTTACAAAAATGACTTTTATTTTTCTTAAAACCCATAGATGAGTGAGACTATTCTGCATCTCTCTCTCTCCCTCTGACTTATTTCACTCAGCATGATAGATTCCATGTACATCCATGTATAGGAAAATTTTATGACTTCATCTCTCCTGATGGCTGCATAATATTCCATTGTGTATATGTACCACAATTTCTTTAGCCATTCGTCTGTTGAAAGGCATCTTGGTTGTTTCCAGAGCCTGGCTATTGTGAATAGTGCTGCAATAAATATAGGTGTGAGGAAGGGGTTTTTGTATTGTAATCTTGTGTTCTTAGGATATATCCCTAGGAGTGGAATAGCTTTTATGAAGCCAACATCACCTTGATAGCAAAACCAGACAGAGACGCTGCCAAAAAAGAAAATTACAGACCAATATCCCTGATGAATGCTGATGCAAAGATCTTCAACAAAATCCTGGCAAATAGGATCCAATGCATCATCAAGAAGATCATACACTACGACCAAGTAGGTTTCATCCCAGGAATTCAAGGATGGTTTAACATCCGTAAATCTATTAACATCATACACAACATCAACAACAAGAAAAATAAAAATCACATGATCATATCAATAGATGCAGAGAAAGCATTTGATAAGGTCCAACACCCATTCTTGATCAAAACTCTCAGCAAGATGGGAATGGAAGAATGGAAGGAACCTTTCTTTTTTTTTTTTTAGGTCAAAGGTTTTATTTATTTATTATTTAATATCTTTATTTAAGCACATTGATTACAGGCATGATTGTAGTTAGGTTTCAGTCATATAAAGAACACCCCCCAGGTGAAAGGCTTTAAAAGAAAAATTTTAATCCTCTGGCTTAAAAAAAAAACAGCAAAACTCTTTTTCTGTTACATTCATAGCATCACTTTTACCCTGTAAATACTCTCTTGGAATTAATTATACATTCTTTTTTTTATTTTTATTTTTTCAGTTTCTACGTCTTTTTTTCTCTTTATTTGAATATCTTGATTACATAAATGATTGTGATAAGGTTTCAGTCATATAAAGAACACCCCTCTTCACCAGTGCAACATACCCGCCACCAAAGTCCCAAATCTCCCTCCATCCCACCCCACCCCACCTGTACTCCAGACAGGCTTTCCAGTTCCCTCATTCATTCACTTGATTATGGGAGTTCTCAGTGTAGTTATTTCTATAACTGTGCTCACCACTCTTTGTGGTGAGCTTCATGTAGTGAGCTGGTGTTCCAGCTCTCCTCTAATTGTCTCTGAGGATTGTTACAAAAATGAATTTTATTTTTCTTAAAACCCATAGATGAGTGAGACTATTCTGCGTCTCTCTCTCTCTCCCTCTGACTTATTTCGCTGAGCATGATAGATTCCATGTACATCCATGTATAGGAAAATTTCATGACTTCATCTCTCCTGACGGCTGCATAATATTCCATTGTGTATATGTACCACAGTTTCTTTAGCCATTCATCTGTTGAAGGGCATCTTGGTTGTTTCCAGAGCCTGGCTATTGTGAATAGTGCTGCAATAAATATAGGTGTGAGGAAGGGGTTTTTGTATTGTATTCTTGTGTTCCTAGGGTATATCCCTAGGAGTGGAATAGCTGGGTCGAATGGGGGAAGGAACCTTTCTTAATCTAGTTGAAGCCATCTCCACAAGCCAATGGCAAATATCATCCTCAATGGAGAAAAACGAAAAGCCTTTCCTCTAAATTCTGGTACACGACAAGGCTGTCCTCTCTCACCACTCCTCTTCTACATAGTACTGGAAGTTCTTGCTATAGCGATTAGGCAAGATTTCTGAAACTTGATCATCAAATTTAAACCAACATTATTATTGCATTTTTACAATAAGCTGTGCTTTCATTTCACTATAATGGTTTGAAACAGAATAAGTTGTATTTTTCAGTTGTTCGTAGTTGTAGTGTACAGAGTTGTTAGTGTACAGTAATTAAGTCAAGGTTTTCTAAAGAAAAGTCCATGTAGGTCTGTAGGTTTTTCATCTTCTTGCCATTGTAGAAAAAGCATTTCAAATGTATTAAAAACACAGGTGGTAATTTCCAAATTTCTGTCTTTTTTTGTTTGTTCTGGGGCCACACCCAACAGAGCTCCGGGTTTATCCTTGGCTCTGTGCTTAGAAATCCTCCAGGCAGTCTTGGGGGACCACATGGGATTCCCCGGGATTGAACCGTGGTCCTTTCTGGGTCATTCACATGCAAGGCAAACGTCCTACCGCTGTGCTATTTCGTGGCTCAAAATTCTGTCCTTTTTTAAAGAATACTGCTATGTGGCTCCAATAAACCTTATTATTGTCTCTCAGTTCTTTGAAAAACACTTTAAGGCAATTTTGCAATGTGCATTTATCTGTAGATGTCAAGGGCAAGGATAAATGGGTAAAGATCTCTGATGTCCAAGATTCTTAGTGGCAGGTGAGGCATTGAACTGTGAATTTGACTGGCCTTGGAAAAGTGTAGCAATAATAGACTTATTAAACTGCTTGTGTCTCTGCCAAGCTTGTCTGCGGCTTTTGAGTCAACAAGGTGATCACTATTTTCCTCCATATTTCCATATTGTTCAAGTCCTGATAAAGACCCTCCATCAGGAATAGAAATATTTCATGTGAATCTTGCTGCTTGTGTCCTGCAAACTGGTCATTTAGCTTTCCAATGGTCGTCTTAAAGGGCACCAGGTGCAGCGGAAGCCTTAAACTCCAAGTCCAGGTCATTGGAGAGACCTGGGTCTAGAGAAGCAAACGCTGATGTTAAAAATAATCCACACATGGTTAAGAGAATAAAACAGGTTCAGGAACTTCTATAAGCAAGCTTTCCGCTCCTAGAAGCAGATACCTCAGTGGTAAAATCCAGAAACTACAAGTGGGTTTTCTCTAAGATCCCGTGTTTTTATTAGCAAGCATCAAACCACACCCTTGGGTGGAGAACAGATGGTCTAAGGCACCAATCCAAAGGATGCTTCCATCCAAAGGTGCTTCCAACTAATGAGTAACAAGCATATCCTGAATAGGTTGAAACCTGGTTAATTCAAAACTTGACAGTCACATCCATTTATTTTATTTATAATAGAACTTTTCAAATTGGGTAAGGGCAGATTTGGTCTTTCATACTTGCCCCAACTCAATTTTACTCCCATTCAATAATCAACTTAGTCACATCCACGTAACTTGAGAATCAGATAGAAATGAAATTTCTGAAATCCAACTCCAGTATTGGGACCTGCATTTTAACAACATCCCAGGAGATTTGTATGCACATTAATGTTTGAAAAGCAATCAATTGAGACTTTTTCTGCAATTCACTGCTGCAAAAAGCAGCTGACTATAATGTATTCTTTAATGCAGACCACAGTTTGGGATTCTGATTTATCTGATGGCTTAATGTTTATTGACTGCACCTGGGGTGCTAGATGCTACAAAAAATTCAAACCACTCAGCTATTGTTCTACAATTACGTTGAAACAAAAAGATACAGCCAATTTACGTTTTTTCCTGTTCACTTGTGCTTTTAAAAATACTATGCATAAAGAAAAAAATTATCTGTTTCCAGATAACAGAGCAAAATTATTTAAAAAAGAATAGAAAAAATAAAGAAGGAAGAATGACACCTAACTTGGTTGTGTACTGGGCCAGAGCTACAGCGCAGTGATAGGGAATTTGCCTGGCACTCGGCGGATCCAGGATGGACCTCCGTTTGATTCCCTGCATCTCATATGGTCCCCCAAGCCAGGAGCGATTTCTGATTATATAGCCAGGAGTAACCCCTGAATGTCACTGGATGTGGACCAAAACAAACAAACAAATTGGCAGACAAACAAAAATGAAGCTGTCACATGGTCCATGAATTAAAAGCACTATTATTACTCATCCTGTAGCTTTTGTGGGTCATGTTTTTGGCTGCTAGGTCTTTAGGGAGTATGGGTGCATGCCTATACTTACTCCAAAAAAATGTTCTGGTAATATTAGCCCAAATACTAGCATACTTGGCGTTTGGTCAGATTGGTGTCTTTGTAGAGAATCATAGAGGACTGGTAAAGCAAGGCTATAGGAAAAGCAATATTCTTACCCATCCTCTCCTCTCTAGATTGTTAACTTTCAGCTTCATGGACAGTGCACCCATGGCTTTTTATGGCTTGGTTTATATTTCTTTTGAGAACATAGGTTTTTTTTTTTTTTTAAACTTTTTGATGCTTAAGAGGGCATAAATTTCTTCAGAGTGATTCTTCTGTAAAGAAAGAGGGGAGCAACTGCATTTATTGGCACTGAAGTATGTCTGTGTTTTGTACAGAGAAAATAATAACTCCATTCTCACTAGTTATCTGCTTGTATTTCCAAGTCACCTAAAATTTATTGTTGCTTTAAGACCTGATCTTTATTTTTTTTAGTGAAACAATATAATTTTTATTGAAAGGAATTTAAAGAAATATGAGGCAAGAGAAAGTGAGATGTGTTCAAGAGAGAACATGGGCTTCTCCAAGGCACAAAAAGTCTCTCATTTTCTTTTAAACCCTTTGGTAATTGCTTGAGTTTCACTACTTTTCTGTACATACCATGTGTGCAAGATATATTGACATCTGTATTCCTTTTCTCCTGTAATAGGTCTTTTGCTAATTAAGTTTACAGACATCAGTCACTGATTCTAAGGTGATAAAGGAAAATATTTTCCCTCTTTACAAGTTTTAACTATATTAAAACTTTCTCTAAAATTTTGATAAATCATTTTAAAGAAGAAGAAATAAGTAAGGGCAGATAAAAAGATGCAATATGAAGCATCAATAGAAATAGAATGAGAGTTTTTAGAAATCGACTATTTAATCATCTGTTTCATCTAATCATTATTCAAACTGTCAATGACTGTAGGCACACTATATAGAGAGATTATTATTGTCACACCCTAAGCCTGCATTGAGGTCAACAGCTGGATCAATAACAACTCTGCTCTATCAGATAAAGAATCTAAATGAGAATTGCCCCTGTTAATCGGGTATCTTGAAATCCTTGAACAGGATTTAGTGATAGATGATCACTCGCTTATTCTCCTTTTCACCTCAGTGTACTTTGCTCACCCATATTTTTAATTAACTGATTTCTTTTAGGACACTTCAAATGCTCAAATCTCTTCAAAATTCTCCCCAAATAGTCTGTTCATGGAGTAGACAACTGGAGGAAGAATGCTCTTCCTTCCTTTATAAAGATATATTTGGCACACTTAATTTGTTTCTCAGAGGAACAAATTTCTAAGAAAGACTCTGGTTTCACATTTCACTTAGCAGTTAGCTCTTTACCTCATTTTGAAATTCAGCAAAAATATACAATGTTCTTTACGGGGTATTAAACAAAAGTCAAAGCTATGGAAAATTATAACCTTGGGTGCAAAAAAGAGATATCTTCTACCTTTTTGAAGTTAATTAGCAATTGAAATCTTTTGGAAAAAATGTTGAGTTAAACCGAGAAGGTTATGGGGAAAGATTAACAATGAAAAGATTATTTTTGTATATTAAAAAGATTATTTTAACTTTTAAAAACATTAGTTTTATATTTCATAGCTTTTCCTTTATTTTGACTGGGTATAGATTTCAGTAGTATAACATTATCATAAGAGTAATAAGTCAATCATGGTGAGTCTGAAAAGACATTATTATTATTTTTTGTTTGTTTTTTGAGCCACACCCAGCTGAGCTCAGGGGTTACTCCTTGCTCTGTGCTCAGAAATCGCTCCTGACAGGCACGGGGGACCTTATGGGTTGCTTGGGCTCAAACCTGGAGGGTCACATGCAAGGCAAATGTCCTACTGCTGTGCTATCTTTCCTGTCCCTAAAGAGACATTTTTTTTAAAATATAATTACTTTATTTAAGCACCATGGTTACAAAATTATGGTGACTTTCAGTCATAGAATATACGTATCACTCCTCATTGCACATTTCCAACCACCAATATCCTCAGTTTCCTTCCCTGCATCTGGGGTAGGCATTTTACTTCTCTCTCTGTGTCTCTCTCTCACCCCCTCTCTCTCTGTCTCTCCCCCACACCCCATGGTTTGTACTATTGCTAATGAAGGGGTACCATGCATATCATTTTCTGCACCCGGTTCTTTGAAGGGACATATTTAAATGATTGAGATAACTCCCAAATTTGAATCACAACTGAAAAATTGGACACCAGAAAAGACAGAATCTGAGACAATCTGAGAATCCAAACAGCGAGAAGTAATGGAGGGTTCTCTAAAACTAACACCATGATTGGGAATCAATCTCAACATTGCCCAATGTCCCATAATTGTGCTAATTTTTTTCTTTATTTTAAGCACCATGGTTTACAGAGTTGCTGATATGGCAGCAGAGGTGGATCATGAGCATACTGCCAGAATTTCTGGAAGTACAGAGGAACAAGGGCAGGTGGCCCACCCTGACTCCAAAGAGTAACTGGAGATGCTACTTGGAATTTTTGGTGGTAAGGTGTCTCTTCAGAGATTATTAGTGGTAATTAGTGAGGTTGAGCAATTGGAGTGGTGACAGTTTGGGGGTGTGTTTGCAGCTACCAAGCCTTCAGAAGGGATAGGGATCTGCTCTGCCCTCCTTCTGAGGGCCCCAATGCAAGCAGACGGGTATATCCATGGCTTTTTTCATCTTGGCTTGTTTTTCTTTCGGGATCAAGTGAGTCATGTTTTTTTTCCCCTTTAGTCTGTATTAAGATATTACCATCTGAAAGTTAGTTTTTGCATCTTTATAACTTTGGGAGAACTAAGTGATTCTATTTCTGTTAAGTAACTTTGTAGCACGAGGATTTGCATGGTTAACATTGAAGCTGATATTTGTGTAAGTGAAAACAAAAGGAAAATGTTTAGTTGAATTTTAGAACCGTTGTCCTGGTTAATACAGACCCAAGAATCACTGTGTACCTAAATTTCTGGGAGTGGAGAGCAGCTACATACATTAAAAAGACAGGTATCATCACATCAGTTTTATGCAAATTATGTTTTTAGTCAGATCATTTCTTATTGGTATAAAGTTTGTCAAGTAGTAAAATTTCAGTCTGTGGCAAGTCCAAGTTGGTTGGACTTCTGGGATGAAAATGAGTAAATGAATAGTTTTGATGGTGCATGTCTGGACATTCTTGGGACCTGATTATCAAACTCAGTTTTGGTTATGCAGATTCAAAATGTTACTACCTCTAAAGATTGGAAGCTAGAGACAAATGAAAATGGTAAAAATCTAAGCAGATTTCATTAGGAAATACATTTTCCAAGTGGGAGGGGATTCCAGAATAATAGAAAACCAGGGAAAGGAGCGATCATCCTTCCTTTTTACATCTTTTTGACTGGGAGGGAAACAAGGATTTCTTACCTTTTAGTAAAGTCTAGATGCTGCTGGTCTCCTGTTTTTCTGACTGTTGGTTCTATCAGGACCGGCTTTATCACTTTATACTTATTTTCTCAGGGAAAAAATTATTTCTCCAATCTTATTCTGACTATTTTTCCTGTTACTAGATCTAAAACATTCCAAATTTTGAATATTTATTATAAATATTATAGTGATTAGAGATAAGCCCATTCACCTGCATTTTTTCTTTCTCATTCATCTCTCTTATATCTAAAGAATAAGATTAAGACAAGTTAATAAACTGATAATATTTTGCTCTTTATATCTTTTTTTTTGTTTTTTTTTTTTTGGGCCACACCCAGTAACGCTCAGGGGTTACTCCTGGCTATGTGCTCAGAAGTTGCTCCTGGCTTGGGGGACCATATGGGACACCGGGGGATCGAACCGCGGTCCGTCCAAGGCTAGCGCAGGCAAGGCAGGCACCTTACCTTTAGCGCCACCACCCGGCCCCATTGCTCTTTATATCTTGATTGGCAATATAGCAACTGTTTAAATACTATGTGTACATTCCAGGTAAGTGGAAATAATTAAGTTATTCCACCAGTTCATAGAAAACATACTTGTATTAAAATTTCAGTAATAGTTAAATATAAAATATTTATATGCTATATATTACATTTATATGATCATATTATATTTTAAATATCATTATTTAAAATGTTCAAAAAATAAGAATATTTTTAAATATTTTAAATATATATTCATATATTATATATTACATTTATATCATCATATTATATTTTAAATATTATTTATTTAAATATTCAAAAAGTAAGAACATTTTTATATATATTAAATATATATTTATAAAATAGAAAGGCTTTATGAATGCGATCACTTACAAGTTGGGAAGGTAATTTGACCAGCTAGGCTATAGAGCAAGATTGAGAAAGTAGAAGGGTCTGATTTTATGTCAAGATGGTTTGGGTGACATAAGTCTATAGGTATTAGGAAACATGAAACATATTTGCATATACAGATGAGACACATACAATGAGCAAGGAATAATCCTGCATCTTTTTTTTTTTTTTTTTTTGTGGTTTTTGGGTCACACCCAGCAGTGCTCAGGGGTTACTCCTGGCTCCAGGCTCAGAAATTGCTCCTGGCAGGCACGGGGGACCATATGGGACTCTGGGATTCGAACCGATGACCTCCTGCATGAAAGGCAAACGTCTTACCTTCATGCTATCTCTCCGGCCCCATAATCCTGCATCTTATGTACAGAAAATGTTGGAGAAACCTAATCAGGTACATAATTTTTAGTGTGATAATTAGGAGGTAGAAGACTGTTAGATGAGGAGAGTTTCATTGCTCAGTTTACACTGACAGTTCTTTTCAGCCATAGACCTGGGAGTCCTTATTAGTTTAAAGCTATTTCTTGGTCTAGTCACAGAGGAGTTAGTTGTTCAATTCCTCAAGCAACTACCTGATTAGTGGAAAACACACTTGTAAGAAAAGAAGAAAAGAGAGTATAAATTATTTGATTTGTTGAGAATGTATCTTCAGAAAATTTCCTGTCTGTTCAAATGATCTCTGTTTAGATATCAGTATGACAGACTTTGATTTCTGTTGGTTATCTAAATGTCAGGTATTTTAATTGCTACTGTCAAAGCTTTTTACCACTCTGCCCCTTGAAAACTCAGACTTTTTGAAATTAGAAATAGCTAAAACAGACTGATCAGAAGCTTGTAGTTTGGGGGCCGGAGAGATAGCACAGTGGTAAGGCGGTTGGTTGCCTTACATGCGGAAGGTCACTGGTTCAAATCCCGGCATCCCATATGGTCCCCCGAGCCTGCCGGGGGTGATTTCTGAGCGTAGAGCCAGGAATAACCCCTGAGCATTGCTGGGTGTGACCCAAAAACCAAAAAAAAAAAAAAAAAAAAGAAGCTTGTAGTTTGAAGGTAGTTTGTAGATCAGAAGCTTGAAGTTTGAAGTTTCTTTCTCTTGAAGAAGCTTCCCTGTTGCATTCTATTGTTTTTAATTTTGTCAAGTGAAACTTGACATGCCACCAACCCTGGTCAATCCCTGGCATTGCATATGGTCCTCAAGCACAGCCAGGAATAATACCAGAATTAATTAACTTAATTATAAATTAATCCCTGAGGACTTATGGGTACAACACCAAAACAGACAACAAAAAGAACAATTTGCACTGATAATAACCTAATTTTCTTGGGTGTACAGTACTAGCAAATAAAGACTGAGCTGTAAAGTCCTTCTCAACTTCTAGCCTTCTTGTTCTTTGTTACAATACTAAAAAGCATACCTTTAAGATTCTCTACTATTTTTTCTTACATATAATGAAAATTAATGATATCTTCTTTCATTGTGTATGTTTACTATTCTTCCTCATTCACAAGTATGAGCTTCCTGAAAAAGAAGTAGGATGTATAAACTATTATGTCATCCATATTTTACAGGACATAAAATTAGATCTCTGTTGGAGTTTTAAAACTGTTTTGCCAACTGTTTGGACTTCTTTCCCAACTTTAGCTATTTCTTTGCCAATAAAATTCCACTCTTCTAGTCAATTGTTCTTGTGTTATGTTGAGGAAAACCCTACCATTTATGCCATTGTTCATATTGATTCTTTTTAGTTTATGGGTCAGGAGTTGAGATAGTATAATAGAGTGGTCTGTTTCTTTTGCACCAAGCCTGGAGTTCAGAAAACTCAATTGTTAGAGAGTGGCTTAAATGAATGATGGATGAAATCATTTGGAAACTTTTCCACACACATTTCTGATATGTGATTCTGATATATGAAACTGGGGTCAGAGAGAGCTGTTGACAGGTACATTTATACATGACCTATCCAGGTAGATTATGTGTCTCCTAGTAAGAACTCACTGATTCTAAAACAAATGTTGGGAGGAAAATCAATTGCTAAGGAATTAAGACTTAGATGTAAATTATAATTCTTCTAAGGCCACTTGCAGTCAACCAGGTTGTTGTACTGGTGTTCTGTATGATGTAGCTATCATTAATTATAGTTCTATTAGCTGTTTATTTGTGGCCAAAATAGGCCCCAAAATAGAGGTTTGCTTTTGAACTAACTCATTGTTTCTTGAATATTTGGACACAAATCAATGTGTATTGACTGAATTTGTGTAGAAGAATGCAATAGTATTGTCAACAACAAAATATGGTTCATTTATTTAAAAAAGTGCATATGACTTAGAACAAAAATAAGAAATACTTATGTTTTTAAAGATATTGAATTGTTTTCAAGGTATTGAATTTTTATGTACTGAGCTAGTTTGTTTCTCAAATGCTTAAAGCTGTATGAACACACTTTCTAAAGTACTTGTCTCTGCAAGAATAATGGTAAGCTAGATACCAGAGAAAGCTAATAACTATAGAAAATATCTCATGGCCTTTTTATGAGCACAGATTATCACTATTGATACTCAAGCTTGTGAAGCAGGTATTATCATGCCAAATATACAGATGAATAAATTGATGTTAGAGATTTTCTGCTGTATGCTTAAGGTAACTTCCTTGCATGATGAAAAAGATCTGAACTACTTATACACGATCCTTTGAAACTCAGATGTGGCCCTCTCCAAACAAATTAATATACTTATCTTCTCTTGGTTCACTTTAAAATCTATCCATAATTGCCACTTTGCATTGTAACTATTTTATATGTTGCTTTTCGTATTTTTATTTTGGGGCCAGAACTAGCAGTGCTTGGAGTTATTCATGGCTCTTTGCTCAGTAATTGATCCTGGTTGTACTCAGCGAACATAGAAGATGCTGGGGATTGAACCAGGCTTACCATGTGCAAGATACCTACAGCACTATCACTCTGGTCCCTATCTTATGATTTTTCCTTACTTGACTGAGGAAAAAAAAGTATATATATATATATATATACATATATATATATATATATAAAATGTTTCCTTCTGAGGATTTGAACCAAACTTACTAATAAATGCTTTTTATAATGAACGAGTAATTTTAAGGTCATTTAAGTCTCTCTACTACTTTCTTGGAAGAGAAACCATTCACTTATATTACTATGGTGGAAAAGATGGTATTTGTGATTTGACCACAAAAATGACAAACAGAAGCCTGTGGATCATGTAAGCCACCTTTTTAGTTCCTTCTTTGAATATACTAGGGACAGCAAGGAGAATGTAGTGAATGAGGAGAAGGAGCTAGAATCATTAGGCATTGAGGTCAAAGAGTTCTTATCAAGCTTACAGGATATACAAGGACTCTGATCAGAATATGCTATCAAATGGTTGTTTAAGAATTTACCATGAGAATAGGGCAGGATTCTCAGCAGTGCTAACTGATGGTGAAAAGGAATCACCTGGACTTCGATATAGGACCTATACAGAAACCAGGATCTATAACTACAATTACCTGACAGTAACAACTGTGATGGTGAAGAGCTGACCATATTTTGCTGTGCCTATGCAAACATCTGCCCCCCCACATCTTTTTTTTTAGTGTATCTCTCTTCTCTAAAGAAAAAAAGAAGGGGAGAGCATACTAAATTTTCGGCTATTATAGTAATGACTTCATTGATGATACAATAATTTTCACAAATATAACTGGTAATGAATTCTCTCCTCTTCTTTTTCCATCCTTATTTTTTAAATTCTCTATTTTCTTTCTATTTTTAATAGCTTCATTTTCTGTCATTCTGAAATGTATTATGATCAGTTATGTTAACTATGTGATACATTTTATTTTAATAAATGAAAAAAATTAATAAATAAAAATTTTGAAAGAAAACGAAGAGTAAATTAACAAAAATTTACTATGAGAACAAATAGGGATTGAGTAGAGTGAAAGCAGAGAGACATGTCACAGTCATGTATGCTTTAGCTATAGTGATTGAAAGGGCTATGGTTGCTTGGGTAAAATGAGAATGGTTACATTTTTTCTATATTTTGAAAGTATAATCAATAGTACTAAATAAATGTAGCATGAGAGAAAGAGGAACAAAAGATGACGTGCAGGTTTTCAGGCTGCAGGCCTAAGAGGAGGAGATATCATCAATTAATGTATATCTTGTAGGAAATATTAGATGCCCAAATGAATATTATCTTGGCAATATAACTAGGATTCATGATTAAATTGTAAATAAGATTCCAGGTTTGGGGAGATGCTAATATGGAAAGTAGTATAGAAATGACAGTAAAAGTCAAAAATCTGAGAATACCATACCAACCAAGTAATGCATTTATTAATATATTATTATATTATATATTATAATATATTATTAATCAATATATTACCCATTATCTATCATCTATCATCTATTTATCTATCTATTATCTATCTATTTATCATCATCATTATCTATCATCTATATTTATCTATCTCCCTATATGTAAAACTAAAGATACTTTTAGATTTAAGTTACAATCCTAGGGCCAGAGTAGTAGGTACAACAGGTAGGACATTTGTGTTACATGTGGCCAACCTGAATGTAGCCACCTGAGTTCAATCTCTGCCATTTAATCTTGTCCCCTGAGAACTATCAAGAATGATTCCTCAGTACAGAGCCCTGAATAACACCGGAGCATCACTGGATGTGGCTCAATTCCACCCTCCCAAAAAAAGGATAAATACTTTTATTAATAATAATACCTGGGCAATATTATATATATATTTTTATTGTGACTGAAGTTCATTACACAGAATTATTTACAGTACATAGTAACAATGAATGAAGGGCTTTCCCACCTCCAATGTTGTCCTCCCTCCACTCCTGTTCCCAGCTTGTCTCTGACATATTCCTCCTTTACCCCCCAGAATCTTAGTGTAACTGGTCTCCATCTTACAGCTTGTTATAGGTTGGGTATCTATTCTGTTTGGTGTTCCAGTCTGGTCATTTTTTATTTACACTACGTGTTCATATGACTGGTCCTGGTATCATTCTTTTCTCCCCTCAATTTATGAGGCTGAATGATTCAAGTTATGCTATTCTATTAGAGATAAAAGGTTAAGGAAAAGAGAAGAAAAAACTTGGTATCAACTACTAAAATAGAAAGAAAAAAATCACTGAATAATATCCACAAAAGTGAAAAAGAAAGAAAAAGTGGAAGAAAAAAGAGAAGTGAGATAATATAAAAAAACAAAAAACAAAAAACAAAAAAATAAAGCAAAACAAAACCAGAAAAAGTGGTGCAGTGGCAGGCTTGGTGTTACCCCACCATTTTTTTTTTTTGTATAGGCACAGTAAGTATTGGGGAAAGAAGGAAATTCCCGTGGCCTAAGAGATTCAGGGTTTCTCCACTCTTGAAGAATATTGTCATGGGAACAACCACTGGCTCCATACCTTCTCATTACCATATCCCAGTTTTTTTTTTTTTATGGTGTCAGGAACCTTTTCTCTCTGTTGTGGATGAGAAAATAAGGCCACCGTAGCAAGCAATCTTGGTATTTGCGCAGGTCCTAGGACAAGGCCTAGGATAGAGTCTTTAAGGTTCTAGAGGTACTATTCCAACATTGTTGGTGTGTTCCGTTTTTTGTATCATGTGCTCCATGTTTTTGCTCATTCCCTAAGCCGAAGTCTAGGAAATTATGGTTCCAAAGGTTCTGCTCAGTCTCTGTTGTAAGAATTGGGCCTCTGCACTAAGAAATCTTGATTTTTTGTAGGAGACCTGGGCTATAGCCCAGGGTAGGGTTTTCCTTAATGGTCTCAAGGTACGTTCTGCCCAGTCATAGTTGTGAAAGTCAGTTTTCTGTAGTTAGCGCTCTTATTTTTCATAGTTCAAAGGACGATACATCTTCTGATTTCCACTTAGTGTTAGGTGATGTGATAGGACCTCCTGGTCTTAGGTCAAGTTGTCATTTCCTCGCTGTCCTCGTTGTCATATTAACACTGGTACAAATATATCTCCCAACGGAGCTTAGTTCCTGGTGTTGTTGCAGGGGGTTGTTTCAGTTCTACGTCTGGGATCTGGGATTTGAGAATGAACTAACACTGTCCAATCTCGTGGAGACGGACTTGTATCCCCATGACATATGTCCAGGATGGGAGGCACCCTTGTATAAAAAGTGTAAGTTTTTATTCTTAGAAGATAAGATCTTGTGTCTGAGTCTATGATTTCCCCTTATTTACTGTGCCTATACAAAAACATATGGTGTTTTTTTGTATTGCTGGTGCTATTCCGGGTAAGGATGACAGGCTACACACACAGTATCTGTGGTGTGGTCTGAGCTTTTGTCCCAGGCAAGACGTTTTCTTAGATTTTGTACAAAGCAGCACCAAAACTGGAGAGGGTAGAGAAAATACGTATATATATATATATATATATATATATATATATATATATATATATATATGAAATTGAGATATAAAAAAGAAAGGAAATTGAGAAAAAGAAGGAAAAAGGTATTTGAAGAAAGAAAGTAATGGGGGAGGCTATCTGTATGTTTAGGAATACATATCTTAAGATACATTATTATAAAGGTATTAAGCTTATGTAGGCAATATAGGCCTCCCAATTAGGTCTTCTGAGATATTCTTATGGGGAGTGAAAGCCAAGGTGCTTTTTCGTATCACAGACTTTGTATTTTTGTACTGAATTTAATAGGAGGTACTAATATAAATTACTTAGTGATTCTAAACTTCTGTATTTATGAATTATTTGACTAGGTTATATATAAGTAAAATTTCTGTTAAATAATCACTGTTTACCTTTTGAAATTAGCAACAATATATTTAATAATATTAATATAATTAATAATATTTAATACAATAAATCAACTACTTGACACATGAAAAGCTAATTTAATTTTATTAGCATGTTCTCTATATTTTAGCTAAATTTTTTGTAATGGAGACTTCTTTCCTCTTCAATTTGGGATGAGTTGAAATTTCTCTAAAAGTGTAATTGCCCCCTAATTACTAAACATTTGAATACAAAGTTACTTTCAATTACAGAAATCTTTTTTCTTACGAGGATTGAGCATATGTATGTATATGTTATTATTTGTTTGTTTTTCAAGTCAGTGGGATCTAAAAGGAATGTCTATAAGTTGAAGGGAACTATTTAGCAAGGAGTAATCATTGATGATATAGGAATGAAAGAGGAGAAAAAAGCAAGCCCTTGAAGGGGTATGGAGGATGTATTTGAATTCATATAGTAACACGTAGAAATGAAGAGCTGATACATACAGGAATCTATAGAGGTTATTTGGAGAAATGTATGGTAGTTTTAAGTAGATTACTTCAAATTTCTTAGTAAAATACCAAGAAAGTTCAGAACGAAATACATAATGTAGAGATAAGATGAGATGAGTTATTTTAATATAAGTTGTAAGTTAATTCTAGGTAGGGACACTTTACTAAACAGGTGGTTAAAGGATTGAGAAGTCAATGTATTCAAAAGGTAATTTGTATTTATTTATTTATTTTGCCATATTCGGTGGTGCTCAGGGGCTATTCCTAGTTCTGTGCTAATTTGTACTTATTTTGGGAGACTTCTAGGTGGTGCTCGGGTAGCCCAATCACGTTTCCCTGTTATCCATGCCTCAGTATGTGAGTTGAAGATTTCAATGCTTAGGCCTTGTAATGGAGGTTCTACTTGTGCCCACCAGTGATCCACCAGGAATACACCTGTGGCTTTTGGATATTGAACTATTTTTTTTTTTTTTGTGATACCAGTACTTTGATCTCCCAGTTTTTATAGTTGATCATTACTATGAAATGGTACACTAGAAAGGCAGTGTACCAACAATTAATATGCTAAAAAATCAGGACATTATATGACAATAATAATGAAGAAGTGTAAAAAATAATGACAAAGAGAGACACATTTCCCTTCCGGGTTATATAAATGCTCTATAGGAAAATAATTTTAATAGTGAGAAAACAAATCTCAATACTTTTCACCAATTTGATTTTGATATGCCTTGAATGTAGGATTTCCTTTTTCTTTCTTCCTCATTTATAGTTGTTTAAGTATTTTAGTTAATTAAAGAACCATGACTTACAGAGGTATTGATAGTTGAATTTTAGGCATATTATATTCAGATCAGTGTCAACTTTCTTCTACCAATGTTCCCCTACTCTGTTCTCTATCCTTCCCCCATTGACAGGCACATTACAGAGTTTGGTGGTTGAAGTTTAGATCTTATGTTTTTAATGTTGTTGAGTCTGTGTTTTGGATTTATAGCTATACTACCCTTCTACATCACCAGTATAGCCGAAGCCTCTACCCCTGTTTCCCCATTAACTTTCCTTTCTCATCTTCTTCCATCTCCCCTTTATTTTTTCCTTCTATGTTCTTTTATTTTCTTAAAGTTTCTTGTGCTTGAATTTTCTGAGCTTGGTTTATAGTTTATCAAATTAAAAATTATTAATATTTTTCTGTTCTACTGCCAAGCATTACTGCAGCTCTAATTTTAGAAAATTTGCCATAGTTCTTAGATGCACAGATATACTATTTTACCCCTATTTATTTATTTTTTAAATACCAATGATTTTATTTTAAAACTTTTGGCTCAATTGATTGTCAACTTTTTTTAGCCACTACATTATTCTAATCTAATCACAGTTAATGAGGCAGCCATCCTAGAATACATACTTCCATGCACCCCACAACTGTGCTATTTACACCAGAGGATTTCAGTTCAACAATCATCATCAGGGAGGACAGAGAATTTTCCACTTACCAATTCTAAAACTCGAGTTTTTCTTTTATTACAAAGTTTGGTTTTGGACAGGAATTTCCAACAGCTGCGATCAATCCTGGTTAAGGGGAAAATCCCAACAAATTTACACATTTGTTAAAAAAAAAAAAACACAGAACAATAAAAAAGGAAGTAGGTACTTAAGTCATTGACTAGAAAGCTACCTGGATTAGATGAGAATGAATACTTGGATGCAAAAGGGAGGGAGAGAACTTCTCATGGTGTCTTCATCAAGGCAGGGAATTTCAGCTCATTAGAAAATAGTAAGGGAGACGATCACATTAGCTCAGAGATTATAGGCTAAACCTCAACTGAACAGCTCTCTGATTGTGTGGTGTGTTTAGACAAGGAGCAAAAGAGGAGACATGAGAGTGGGGATTATGTCTTCCAGTCTTGTACTGCTTCCCGCTGCAATGGATAAAGGCCACACCATGGGATTTGCCATTGATGGCAATGTTCCGTGATATCCACTACTACTGCCTTCTTCCAACTGAAGAGGTAGTAGCCAGTGCTGCTGCCATAGCAAAGCAGAGGTACCCATTATATGTCATGAAGATTAGCACGAGGAAGTAGCTGACGACAACCTGGATGATGTGCAGTACCGTTTGTAGGAGGTGAGGGAAACTCAGCATCTGCTGCCCAACTGTTTTGTGTATCTCCATCAAGATGATTTCATTTGGTCCTGGGACAGGCATGGAATTGCAGCGGATGCTGACCTGAGATTTGTGCTCAACAGCCTCTCTCGGGCTGTCTTGAGTCCCTCATAGAACATTGCAAGTAAAAACACTGCCACAAAAGCACCAGTCATTTCTCCAGCTGAATTGATCACCAAACCAGGGAACAGTACTTTCACTTTCTCATAGCCAAAGTAGAAGGCCATAGGCATCATCCTATGTCTGCCACCATGCTCCTCTCCTCCGTGGTGTGAGGATGGGGCCGTTGAGTGATGGTGAGATTGTGGCATGGTGCTGTTTTGGTCCATGGAGCTCATCCCCATGTGGTGGTGAGAATGATGATCCATTTTTCCAGTAAAAGCTGAGTAAGCAGAAGATTCTCGAAAGGAAGATCGAGCTCTGTCACAGGAATCTCCCTCTCAGAACCCTGAGCCGTCACCAACTCCCCCTATTTATTTTTTAATTCTACTTTTTTTGGGGTAACTTATATTGTATCTTTAAATTCACCATTTTTCTTCTTTTATATGAAAAATTTCACTAATATTACCCATTTTACTTTAACATCTTGCATAGTTTTCATCTCTGACATTTTAAGTTTTAAAATAGTATTTTAAAACTTAAGTATTTTAAAACTTAAAGTATTTTAAAACTTAAAATATATATATCTTCCATATATTCTAGATTCCTGGATACTTAGATTACTTTAATTTTTTTTTTGAGCCACACTTGATGCTCAGCTATGTGCTCAGAAATTGCTCCTGGCTTGGGGGACCATATGGGGCTCTGGGGGGATTGAGGTGTGGGAAACTGGGGTTAATAGGGGAGGGAATGCTACACTGGTGTGGAAAAGGTGTTGAAACATTGAATCCCAGAAACAACTATTTTATGAGTAACTTGTAAACCACAATTTTTAAAAAAAGTAAAAGATTTTTAATGTTTTTACTTACTAATCCTATTATTTGTGTTTTCTTCAGCATCATTTTGAACTTTTTCCTCATAGTATGTCATTTTTCTGAATTTTAAATACCTGATAAATTTTGATTGTTATACAAGATACTGTGATTTTTACCTTATTAGGTGATGGCTATTTAAAACAATTCCTGTAAATATATATTTTTGACTTTTGTTTTTGGACCATGCCTGATGGTGTCAGGTGATAGCTGACTCTTCACTCAGAAATTCCTCTTGGTGGGCTCTAGGAACAATATGGGGTTCTGAGGATTGAACCTGGTTGACTGCAGCATCCTACCCACTGTACTATCTCTCCAGCCCCTATTCTTGTAAATGCTCTTTTGAAAAATTATTTTAAAAATTGATTCACCATGAGATGGTTCCAAAGTTTTTCATGATTGAGTTTCATTTATACAATATTGAAACACCCATTTCTTCACCATTGCATATTTCCTGCCACCAATGTCTCCCAATTTTTTCAAATTTCCTCACCCCCTTCAGTCTCCCACTCTACTTCTATGGCAGACATTCCCCCGCTTCCCGATTTCCTTTCCTTTTAATCACTCTGATATGTAATACTGCTACTGAAGAAACATCATGCATATTCCTTTCTTTCATTTTCTCAGCATCCAGTTTTTATTCAGACTGGTAATTTTCAATGATCACTGTTGTAGCAGACCCTTCTCTGCCCTAACTGCACTCTTCCACTTTTTTATGGCAAGTTTCCTACTTTGGAACAGTATCCTTGACCCTTGTCTCTATTGTCTTTGGGTGTTATTACCAAACTATGGTTTATCTGTTTATAATAAAAAAAGAGGTATGATCATTCTATGTCTATTCCTCACTCTAACGCTTTTTTCAACACAATACTCTCCATATTCATTCATGTATAAGAAAATCTCATGATGTCAACTGTAAATATTCTTGTATTTAGTTTGAGAAGATAGTTACTTTCAAATAATGTGATCTTAGCAGGTTTTAGATCTAAAGTTTGTGATGTGAGAAGATGAAAGTATGGAAACTGAGTTAATTTTCCTTAGAAATAATGTAAAAACCCTTCTAAGAATACTATGATAAATTTCCTATCAGTTTGAAATTTTTCTGTCTAGCTGAAAAATTGCTGGAGGCATCAGACACTATTCCTGGTGCTGTTTGAAAGCAAGGTATGTGTATTTTTAATCCCTTTGGGTGCTTCTCTCTTCAGCTTTGTTTGTTTTATTTAGATGATTATGTCAGTTGATATTTCACTGAGGACCAGAGGATGAACCTTCTGTATCACTCATAGCTCCCTCTCTATTTTTGTACTGTCTGATATAATATGTTTAAGGTCTAGCCACCTTCATCTTCCTTGATCTGCAGATTCATATCATCTGCTTGACCTTTGTGCTCAGCTCAGCATCTTCTTTCCTGCCTTATGACTTAGTTATTGCAAGCATGAGGTTGGGGCACAATTTGCTTTTTTCTCATTTTTAAGAAAGTATTATATTTTGTTGGCTGATGACTATTATATTATCAGTGTATTATAATTTCATTGCATGAAAACCAGTATGTTAAATATTTTTTTCTTTTCTGTAGTTGTTTCAGAGAGAAGAAAGAATAAATCTGGTATGTAACAATTCATCTTGGCCATCATATACATACAAATATATCTGTGACAACTGAACTATTTTTGTTGGCATAGTAAATCACTGTAGTGTGGATTAGATGATTATATTATAGGACAGAGAGAAGATACTGCAACTTGGAAAGAGTGATTCTGGAGCAGAGACTACTAATAGTGACTATGTATGCAACTCAGGTAGACCAGTCATTGGCAACTAGTGAAGGAACTGATATAATTGATTATATTGTTAGGGTGGTCTGAAGACAAACACCCATTTCTTCAGTCACCTGGAAAGATAGATAAACTTATTGTAGCAAGCAAACTTGTTTATCTTAAGATGCCCTGTGTATTTTATATCTAAAATCTAGGCAAAGATGAATAGCCTATTGTTTACTCTCACTGTGCCCTTTCTGCTGTGTGGTAAAGAGAATGCATAGCATTTGTAATCAATACAGCACTTTAATGGTCTGTATTACCTGCTAGAAGCAATTTTCATGAAAGAAGATAAATAAGGGTTTAAGAAAGTCAGAAATAGGATGCTGGATTCACAGAAGTACACTTTCTTAATACTTTATTTAACTTTGTTTATTTTATTTTGCTCCGGGATCACTCCTGACTTTCACCTTTGGTGATTCTCTGGGCATTAGATGTAATGCTAAGGATCAAAACTGAGTCGACTGCTTGCAAGGCAAATACCCTACTCATTGCACCATCTCTTTGGCCCTACTATCTTAATATTTAATAAAAAGGTTATTACTGGAAAAATTATGTGGACAATGGAAAACTTGATAGCAAATATGCATATAACTAATATTGTTTTTGTTGGGATTAAATGCTTCATGTTTAGTCCCATCCTTACACCAAATGAAAAACTTAATAATATTAAATTAATTAAAAATGAGTAAAACTAAGCTTCAATTTCTTTGTAGATCTCTGTGTTGCACAAAATATTTGGATTTCAGTTATATTTACATGATACTCAGAAGCTAAGAGGATACAAATTCTCTTGATTTTCCACTTTGCCCTTTAAACCAGAATGCTGACTCAGCTACTGTATTTCATAAAAGAGACTTGAGAAATGGTATGATGTGCTATATGATTTTCTATTTCAGATCAGATAAGAAGAAGCCTAGGAGACTTAATTGAGTATAACAGCATGATTTTATTGATTTAAAAGAGGTTAAAAAGGGAAAAATCATAATGTTAAAACTTAAGGGAAGAACTGGTCTCATTCTCTGTAGGTAGAAAGTACTAAGGCCATGCAGGTTGACACTCAGCAATTGAGCTTAACTAGTGAGTGTTGAATGGTTCTCATTCTCTCTAACACTGTAAAACTCACTGAAATATGCAATCTCTGGATGAAATTGGATACATCCTGTAATCTGATGATGTTTATAGTTTGGGTTCAGGTTTTATTCTTCGATTAGTCAAAAAGATTTTCAAATGCACAGGAGACCAAATTGATGTAACCTTAATTCTCTACTATATAAATAAAGAGCTTCAAGTTGACATCTCTATTCATATAAAGTATATGAGGCACATTCTCTGGAGCAGATGCTGAGTTTGAGCATTATAATTGTTTATCATATCACTTTCTGCTTTGACAGTGACATTTGTTTTATACATTTGATAACATATTATTCTCACAATGCACACATAGACTTGAATATATAGGAATACATATATATGATCATATGCACATATGGCTAACTCATTCAGCAATTACTTATTGAACTTTTATTTTTGTTCTCTACTAAATACTGAGAATGAAAAGATAAATAAGACTGATTTTTAAGCTCCTTCTGTGTAATAAGATATAATTGTCATGATAATTTTTATTGTATAGATTGTGAAATTTCATTAGTTGCATTGCTCAGAGCCATAAAAATAGAAAGTGTGAAATATGAAGTGAATTTCAGGCTGTCTTTGAGAAGCAATATGGACATAGATGTAAGGAAAAGATTGGAAGTCATCTATTTTATTAAGAAATTGAATTCTGTCTTACTTTTTACCTTTGGGGCTCAAGTAATTTTATTTTCAGGAGCAGGAACAGGTCTATCTCCCATTCTTGAATTTTGTTTTCTAGGCGTTCCAATTATTCTATGGCTATGACTATTGCATACTGTTGGATACCCTCTGTGATAGCACAAAGAAGGCTGCCATCTACCCATGATTCCAAACTGGAGTTAACCTTGGGCAGTTCCTCCTCCTTCACAGAGAGCTCTGCTTAAAGAAGATAAAACCTATCAACACAGAGTTGCTCCAGGGTACTCCTAAGTCCCATTGCTCATGCAAAACTTCTCCCCAGGCCTCACCTGTCCCACCCTTAAGATATCCCAGACCCCCTCTTTTGGTGCTATATAAGCATGGTTAGAAAGAATAAAATGCTCATGGATCATCAACCTCAGTCCCATTTTTCCTGGTCCTCAACTGGGGAAACATTCTCAGTCCCCCAACACACTAGGTAAACAGAAGTAGACCTTCGCTGGCCAACAGGTTCAGCAAACATACTACCCTCTGTCATCAGAGATCTCACTTTCACTATGAGAGCATTTAGACTGGAAGTGACTTTACTTGCCAGTTACAGATTGACACCCAAACAGAGGACTACTTGTCCACAATCGTGAAGCCACCAAATACTATCAAGGACTCAGTGCCTCCTCATCGTAAGACCATCTTTCCATAAAAAGATTTATTCTGCTTCCAGGTTGACTTTGGCAATTTTAGGATCAGAAAACAAATATTCCTTCCTTAAAAATTTGCTACCATCTTTTTTTTTTAATTCAGGCAACATGGTGTACAAAAGTATTAAGATTTGTGTCATAGGCACTCAATGTTCTTCAATGTTCCATCAATGGAAGTGCAAATATTACTGCGCCTAAATCTTGACCTCCTCTCATTCTCCCCACCCTCGGTAAAACTCTGTTCTGTTAGCAGAGTTTTATGTTTTTTTTTTTTATCATTGTCTCTTTCTTTGATTTTTAAAAAAATTCACATATGAATCAGATAATTTGATTTTTACCTTTCTCTTTCTAACATATTTCTTTTAGTATTATACCTTCTAGTTTCACCTAAGTGGTAGTTAAATGCAAAATTTTATCTTTTATTTATAGTGAATAGTACTTCATTGTACATATATACTCTATCTTCCTCACTTACCTATTTAGGGGTACTTGATATGCTTCCAGGTCTTGGCTAGAGTATAGAGTACTGCAATGAACATAGGTGTGCATACATATTTTTTTTACCTTAATTAGTGTGTTTGTGTTATTGGGACAAATGCCAAGGAGTGTAATTGCTAGAAAATGTGGATGTTCTATTTTCAGTTTTTGAGAAGACACTATAAGGTTTTACATGGGGATTGAATTAAATGATAATCTACCAATAGTGAATTAAAGCTTCCTTTTTATTCACTTCTCCACCAGCTCTGGTTATTTTTGAATCTTTGATATAGATTATTATCATTGGTGGAGGTGATATCACATTATAATTTTGTTCACATTTTTCTGATAATAAGTAATAAAAATATTCATATTTGCCACTACTTTTCTCCTCGCCAAAAGGTTGAAGAACAGGATAGTGAGTTGAAAGTGGGCATGTAATATTTAATATTCTTGGCTATCATCTTTCTGGATAGATAATTTTAAGCAATCAATTTGATATGTTTACTATAGGTATGGTAAGAGTTAAACAGTTTCTTTCCATTTGGCCCCATCCTCCTTTTTGGGGTTCATACCTTGAAATTTTAGTCTTGAAAACATTTCAAATATTTTCAAGGGAAAAACATTTCTAGAGATTTAGGTATTGCAAATTCAGTGCCATCTCCCAATTCCTTAATATCTCAGAACAATGAAATAGATAGAATGTTCTTCACTTACAAAGAAAAAGAATGCATCTTAGCATGTTGAATCAGTTTGTCTATAGGCTCACAGCATGTAATTGGTTGTGTTTATTCAGGTCACATAAGCCTTTATATGTTATTTATTCTGATTCTCTAGGCCTCTAAGTGGGAGTGCAAGAGAAAAAAATGAAAATATAATTCCCCTGCAATAGGAAATGAGAAGACCTGGATCAATTAATATTGATAGATGCAGTAGAAGGCTTAAGTAGAAAGAGAAGGAGAGAAGTTGGCTTGTGTAGACTTTAGTGATGTAGGAATAGTAAACATACTATTTCTTTTTCTCTAGGCAGAACAGGTCTTTCTTTTTTTTCTTTCTTTCTTTCTTTTTTTTTGGGGGGGGCCATACCTGGTGACGCTCAGGGGTTACTCCTGGCTATATGCTCAGAAATCACCCCTGACTTGGGGGACCATATGGGACCCCGGGGGATCAAACAGTGGTCTATCCTAGTCCAGCGTGTGCAAGGCAGTTGCCTTACTGCTTCATGCCAGCGCTCCGGCCCCAGAACAGATCTTTCTTAATGTTCTTCCTTCACTATAGAGATTATAGAATTTTGCTTCTTCTCTTTTTCATGTATATAATTATAGAAAACTTCTTTAAAACAAAATATAGTGGGCCCAGGATGTAGCTCAAGTGATAGTGACCATGCTTGGCATAAATGAGGTATGGGATTCGATTTCATGTATCACATGGTCTCATAAACACATAGACGGCATAGTCCCTGGTGACCCCAGAGAAATACACGGTCTGAGTGCCACTGGGTGTTGCTTCAGTCATTCCATTTTCCCCAGTACTGGGAAAGTTGTATTCTTGGTTTTTTATTTTGGTTTGGTTGTTGTTTTTGGGCCACACCCGTTGACACTCAGGGGTTACTCCTGACTGTGCCCTCGGAAATTGCTCCTGGCTTGGGGGGACCATATGGGATGCCAGGAATCAAACCGCGGTCCTAGGCTAGTGCTTGCAAGCAGATGCCTTACTCTTGCGACACCACTCCGGCCTCTGGAAAGTTGTATTCTTTACAAAAAGCATTTTCTTTTATCTAGAAGAAAAATATTTTTTAAATAACTTTTAAAATGTAATGACTGTGAGATAGAGTTTCATTTGTTCATGATTAAGTTCAGGCATACAATTTCCAACACTCCCCATTCTTTCACCAGTGCACATTTCTTGCCATCATGCCCTCATTTTTGCTCTTGCCTTCCCTTTTTTTCCCCCTGCTTCAATGGCAGACATTTTTCTTCTCTTTCTCTGTCTCTGCCTGTCTCTCTCTCCTTCTCTCCCTACTTCTCTCTATCTCAAAGAAATGGAATATGCAAATGCTCCCACATAAAATTGAAGTCCTGATATTGCAATACCAATGAGTAATTAAAAATTTACTTTATTTCACTGGGTCCAGGAGACTGGGACCCCCCACGCCAGGTCCCTTTTTTTTTTTCTGGTATGTCAGGGTCGCTGGTCAGACAGCGGGCCACAGATCTCCTGGACTGAACACTGGGTCCAGGATACTGGGACCCCCCCATGCCAGGCGGGTCTTCATGGCCGGCCCTGGCAACTCGGGCCCTGGGGGGTGGGCGGAGGAGGGAAACCCCTCCCCTTTCAATTTTCAAACTGGAGAGGGAGCTCGCAGTTGGACCCAGCAGAGCGCACATGCCAGCAACGCCCGTGCGACAAATATACTTTTTAAAGCATTATCCAAAAACGTTCCTGATCCTAGACTGTTCCAAGGAATAGAATCAGGATGCCCAAGATTTTGATAAAACACTCAAATTGACCTTTATTGTCTAGTCTTTTATGTATTGCCTCTCCCCTCACCCCTGTGTCTCTCCTACCTCCTCATACCCAAACCCTGAATCATTATCTTCCCCTTATTCAACCCTCCTTGTCCTCAGTACCTAATTGGGTAGACACCAAGACTGACCTTCTGTATCAACACTACCATCCAGCTCCTCATTGAAAGACACCCTCACGGTCCCCAGCTCATGCCTCTACAAATAACTACAACCAACACGCCTGTTGACCCATGCTTGGTGGCCCCTCATGCCCCCATCAAACTATGGACTGTTGCATGATACCGGAATCAGCTTTAGCAAAACCCCTAGTTCAAGGACAATATAGGGTTTTGTAATGCCGCAAAACACTCAAACTCAACTATCACCTGTTGTCTTGAAATACCCTTGTTTTCTTTCTTTTTTTTTCTTTTTAAAACATAAAAGAGTCACATGTATCTCTTTTGTATATCTCAGATGTATTCCCTGAACATCTATAACTCTTTTCAAATATCCTCATATAGTGACAATTTTGCCCACTAGATTAGTTATTTGATTGTTTGATTTCCCCCCTGTGAGATCTGTTTTATAAGCAATACTGGTATAAGAGTAACTCTGTATAGATTTCACGTTTATACCAAGTTACGGGAAATGTTGAACTTTATTCTTTTTTTTTTTTTTTTTTTTTTTTTGGTTTTTGGGCCACACCCGGTAACGCTCAGGGGTTACTCCTGGCTATGCGCTCAGAAGTTGCTCCTGGCTTGGGGGACCATATGGGACACCGGGGGATCGAACCGTGGTCCGTCCAAGGCTAGCGCAAGCAAGGCAAGCGCACCTTACCTTTAGCGCCACCGCCCGGCCCCTGAACTTTATTCTTCAGCCCCCAGATGCACCAACAATATCTTGTGGCATTGCTTCTCTTTTGCATAAGCACATTAAAATGGGAAAATAATACATATGCAAACAAGTTCTTATCTAATAGAGATGGAACACAAATTTGGTAATGTAATTAGGCCTTTTACCCTGAACATTGGCATAATGATTTGGCTCAGGCCTCAGAAGAATGGGTTCGCCCACACACACCTGAACAATGGATACCTTCTATGGAAACAATCACGATTGTCTATAACATTACCAGGATCCAAGCCTCTACCAGAGAAGGCCTACCACTGCTTTGGCATTGACTTACTCCAAAGAGTGCTCCCAACACCCAGGAGACTCAGCAAAGTCTGAATGCAGGGCAGATTGCTCCGCATTTAATGATATGCTGAAACTAGAGGATGCTCCACATCAGCCTGACATCGATGAAAGAAATGCACAAAATCCAGAGTCTTTAAATATAAGAGTCTGATACCAACAATAGCTAAAGTGTGAAAAAGTTTCACCGGGACCTAAGAATTACTGGAGTTGGATAGACTGGTATGCCTGGAACCCAGAGTCTGTCTTATGCCAATAAACTTCTGTGATGAGGACTTTTTGTAATCAGGTCAAAGATTTTTTTTTTCCATTTTCTTCATTTTTCTAGACCTATGCAAACATTGGTGATTGCCACTATCACACCTTTACTATATTTTTTTACTCTTATCCTTTAAGGAAAAAAAATATAACTTACTGAACTTAAAAACAAATTACTGTAGTAGAATGCCTGTCTCGAATACAGGCAGGGGATGGGAAGGGGGTAGGGGGTAATATTGCACTGGTGAAGGGGGATGTTCTGGTTATGACTGTAACCCAAATATGATCATGTTACTTAAATAAAAATATATTTAAAAAAAAGAAAAAACAATTTACTCTATTTAAAAAGCATGTATCACATAGTTGACTTGGCTGTTTCCAGATAAGTAAGAGCAAAACTATTAAAACAAATAGAAAGGGAAAAAAGACGGAAGAGAAAGAAAAATAAAAGAAGTGACAAGCAATTTTTTTTTTTTTTTTTGGTTTTTGGGCCACACCCGTTTGATGCTCAGGGGTTACTCCTGGCTATGCGCTCAGAACTCACTCCTGGCTTGGGGGGACCATATGGGACGCCGGGGGATCGAACCGCGGTCCTTCCTTGGCTAGCGCTTGCAAGGCAGACACCTTACCTCTAGCGCCACCTTCCCGGCCCCAGACAAGCAATTTTTGAAAATGATTGAATCTCCAATGAAATTATTAAGCCATTGTCAGAAAGTTAAGTAAACTCTTGTTTCTAGCTCGCCATTCTGTTATTTCATTTGTTTCTGAACATTAAGTGACTTCATCTATACACTGGCATCTAAATTTGTGTGTTCTTATGGGGATGACATTATTAAACAAAAATAAAGTTGTCACCATCATTCATGGCCTGGTGGTCTAGGAATTCAAAGCACTGTGCTGATATTGCTGCTTTTGTGGGGCATGTTTTTGACTGCTAGGTCTTCTGAAAATATGAGAGGCAGGGGGAGGGTGCCTGCACGCACTCTAAAAACATTCTGGTGATATCATCCCAAATATTGCTATATCTGGAGTTTGGTTATTTTGATATCTTTGTAATGAGTTGTGGAAGAATGCTGAAGCAGGGCCATAGTTCAAAGTGGTTATTATGGGTGATGGATGCAGCAATGTGACTTTGGCAGGGTAAGAGCTTGACCAGTACTCTTCTTTCAAGATTGTCAGCTTTCAGTTAGCTGCCTGGTGGACTCATTATTTTTTACAACTTAATGTGTATCTCTTTTGAGAACAGAGTAAGTCTATGGAACTGGTCTGGTACAGACATGGTGACTATTTGTTCAATGAGGAATCTTTAAAAACAAATTTTAAACCCTTACATTCAGTTTAAAACTGTACACATATACATGGTGGGGATTGGATCATATAGTATGCCACTTAAGTCCTGGCTCCAGCAGGACTTAGGAAACCATAGGTCAGCTTTGTGTAAGTCAAATACTCTATCTATAATCTCTCTGCCCCATACATTATTGTCGGCATGTTTGGGGTCACACTTGGAAGTGTTCAGTAGCTTCTTCTGCTTCTGTGTTCCTGAAGTAGCCCAGGAAGCCACATGGTACCAGGGATTAAACCTGACTTCCCACATGCAAAACATGCAAACTATGTCCATTGAATCATCTTCCTGGTTCCCCATGAGGGCTTTTCATTCACAATCATAGCAAGGTTTTCTCACAGTTTACATTGCTTTTGGTGTCTCAAAGCAACAAGAAAAATTTCAATAAATTGGTCCCAATTATTTTAGTGGGTGGCTGCTTAGTAGCTGAAGTTGGGAGCAGATGGAACCCTTGAATCAGGTTTTGTACAGCTGTTTAATTTTGGACAAAGTTTTTAACCTTATTTTTATTTGCATATTTATCCACAAAATGGGGATCATTTCTACCCCACTAAGATGTTGTGAAGATTAAATGAGATATGTAATATCATTCATGTCTAACACAGAGCCTTATAGAAAATAAAAGGTCAGGGGTTGGTGAGGTGGCGCAAGAGGTAAGGTGCCTTGCAAGCACTAGTCAAGGAATGGACTGTGGTTCCATCCCCCATTATCCCATATGGTCCCCCCCAAGCCAGAGGCAATTTCTGATCACATAGCCAGGAGTAACCCTTGAGCATCAAACGGGTGTGGCCCGAAAAACAAAAAAAAAAAAGAAATAAAAGGTCAGAAAGTGTTTTCTTCCTCTTTTTTTTTCCATGATGGATCAGTGACTTCAATCTTACTGCTTCATGTTGCAGATGAAGAAGTAGAAAGAGAAATGAAGGATTTATCAAACGCCTCATTGGAAATCTAGTCTTATTATTATATATACTCAGGTCATACAGGTTATTTAATTTGGTGCATTCACGCTGAATCCAATGCACGTAGTCTCCAGTCTTCTGCATTTGCTGGAGGGGGCTTCAGTGCTTCAGCTCAGTTCACAAGTTGTGGCTGAGCTGAAGAGGTAGGCGGCTGAACTGAACTCGATGCCACTGAACTAGTGAACCCACAATATTCTGTGCTTTGTATGAGACCAACAGCAGTGATGATATCTGCAAGCTCAGTGATGATGACAATGTCTATGCTGAGACCCTCCCATCAGATACAGCTGAAGCTCTGCTTGGGCATGCATATGAGGAGGAGGAGGAGGAATCCAGTTTGGAAGGATTTTAACCTCTGTGATTTAGCTTGATTACCTGGTAAACTATGGTTTTCTGCATTTTATTTAAAGTTTTAAAGTTATTGTACTGTTGCTAGTTTACAGTTTTTCTTTAGCAATAAATATTAAAAAATATTTAACCTACTGATTTCTCTATTATTGTAATTGTTTTGGGTATATATTTTTATTTTTGAAATTTACCGGTGGCTGCTGCATTTTCCATCTTGGTTTATACTCGAGTCACTAAGTTTTCCCAGTTTTTAGGATAAAATTAGGGTAGAGGTCAGCTTATACTCAAGTATGTACGGTAACTTACTAACAACTTACTACTCTAGCTACTGACTCTATTTTACTTGGATTTAAAGGAAACAGGGAAAGCCTGTAGGAGGGAATAATCCTACTTTGGAGCCATTGAAAGAAGCTGATTCTGTGTTGAATTTACATTCTTTGAGGCTGAATGGGAGAAGTACTCACTGAACTTCTAATTTTCTCACTGAGCAGTTGTGTGCTTGAACAAATCATTTAAATCATTGTGATTTGTTTTTGTTTTTTTGGCCACACTCATTTGATGCTCAGTAGTTACTCCTGGCTAAACGCTCAGAAATTGGCCCTGGCTTGGGGGGGGGGGACCACATGGGACACCGGGGGATCGAACCGCAGTCCTTCCTTGGCTAGCGCTTGCAAGGCAAACACCTTGCCTCTAGTGCCACCTCGCCGGCCCCTCATTGTGATGTTTTACTGGGTTTAAAACTCTTTTTTTTTTTTAAAGACTTAGAAAGAACATTTGGTGCTCTATTTTAGGACTTAGTTTTTTTTTTTAATTCTATGCTCATTCTCCATGAATGAGCCTGTTTCTGCTATTAGATGACTAAGCATATGGAGGTATATCCTACTCAACTGCTATAATCAGTGTCTCTTTGATTGTGTCTTAGATCAAAAAAACTTGATTGAATTTGGCATGAGACAATGTGATGGTGATTTTGAAAATATAGAAAAGTTATGAATCTATTCCAGTAAATGAATGTATATACAATGACACACCTAGAGTAATAGAACATAATAGAACATAGTGCTAACATAGGGAATAATGCAAACAGTATGTTTCTCCTTGAACTTTTTACTTGTTTTTCAAGGCTTTCTTAGTTTTTAGATCTGGAAGAGTATTATTTTACTCTTCAATTTTTCTTATGAAGAATCTCAGATCTCAGACTATGTCTTTTTCCTACTCCTAACTATTTGAGGCTCAGCTTGAAACCACTAATTTCAAGGAATAAAACTTCTGTTTCCTCTAAAAAAGATGAATATTGCACAATAAACATTTCCAGAATTACTTTCAATGTCTTATTGACATAGTCATTTATTTAAGCAGATACAAGTTCTGAATAAATGCAACTCCAGTTTGGGCCCTACATATTCTGCTATTCTGAAAGATTTTCACCCACCATGCTAAAAACCTGTTTTTGCACTCACTTTTTCTCACTTTTCTCTTGTCACTTGCAAAATATCTCCTTTATTTTCTGAAGCTTCTTGAAATAAATCAAATTTATCATATTTGTCTTTGCTGAAGATTTGATCTCAGTTGTGATGTAATACAAACTATTCTGCTGAGCAAAGTCCCCAATAATTTTTTCTTATCTCAAAGGATATTCTTTTTTTTTTTCACCTTTAGAGATTCTTAGAACTCTTCAGGCAGTCACTAATTAATTACAACTGAGGATGAATAAAAATTAGTCAAGATATTAAATAAAGTAGCATCATAAGCAATATGTTTTAATGCTATATGCATATGATTTGCACATGCTATTTCACATTGTTTTTATGCCTTTATAATATTTACATTTAAGTGTTGTTAGAGATTCCTACTGCTAATATTAATTGATGCTACTTTTTATTTGTCTATTTGTTATTTACTACCTTTAACTTTTTTAAATTTTTGTTGTTGTTTTTGAGCCACACCCAGTGATGTTCAGGGATTACTCCTGGCTATGCTCTCAGAAATCGTTTCTGGCTTGGGGCACCATATGGGACACCAGGGATTGAACCAAGGTCCTTCCTGGGTTAGCCACATGCATTACTATTATGCTATAGCTCCAGCCCCACATTAAGCATTTTTTAGCTTATTTTTACTTTAGGAATATCCTCTATATTTATATTTTTATAAAGTATTATTAATACTTTTATAAGTATTTAAAAGTAGCTAACACTTTTTGTAATTTTATAAGACTACTAGTCTTATAGAAATACTAAACATTCACTAGTAAAGAATAAATAATCTTAAAATGTGAGAGGTTAGGAACAAAAATATCCATCAAAACCCTTTATTCCTATTAGAGCAATAAATAGTATGTGACTGAATATTATTCTAGATATATTTCTATGCCAACACAGAGACTAATGAAATTTCTGTTGTATGCTCTGTTAAATGTTCTTATTAACCACTTAAAACATATTTTAATGTACTCCACTACCTCTAGATCTAGGAGGTTTATGGCTGCAGGGAATAAAAGTCTGAATATAGTGATTCTCAGGTCTAAGCCTGTGTTGGTATCACCTCATGAGGTTAAAAGTAATTCATATAGATTCAGAGGCAATTTCCTTAGAGATTTTTAAAGGCTTTAAGGTAAAACTATCAATTTTGTGTTCAACCTTGATATTTCTTTCAAAACTTTCATAACAAAAATAATTTTTAAACTAGATGAGAATATTATAATATGTCAAAGTACAAGCTTAAAGGCCATTCAAGTGGATTATGGGGAAAAGCAGTGGCTAAGTGAGAATAAAAAAAAAGTAAGTACTCTGATATACTTTTCCTGATCTGATTAGTCTGGAGTTTAGCATGAAAGAGTGACTTCAATAATATTCAGAGAAGTAGTGAAGTTCTGATAATACAAGATCAAGGGGACTTTCCCCTAGGAAGTCAGCAGGAACTTCTCAACTCCTCTGAGCACTCAATGCATCTTCTCAGCAGTGGTGAAGAGGTGTTGGTAAAATGCATAAAGAGAGATGAGTCTTAATAAAGCTTTTGGTTTCTATGCTTGAGAATAAAGGATGAAGAATATTCCTGAGTATCCTTAGGGATAGAATGCAAAAGAATAGAGAAAAGTGACTTTGAGTCAGAGGTAAAGGTCAGAAATGTTGGCTCTTTTCTCCTAGGCCTGAATGAATGAATGAATGAATGATTGTCTCTCTCCAAAGGCAAGTCTCACATTGGCTCATTGGTCACTCTATGCAGCACAGTCTTTAGAAAACAAGAACAACACTCTATTTTTTTCTTTTTGTACCCTCAAAAAAGTCACTGTTCTTGGAAGACTAGATGCCATCTTGGAGAAGAGCAAGGTGGAATTAATTAAAGCTTAAAATATTTGAGAATTTACCTGGGGACTCAGCAGGGGACTCTCAGAATGGTACTGTTTTCATAAATCTCCCTCACCGAGAGGACTGGTTTTTGGCAATGAGCCTGTGGAGGACAGCTGTTGTTTAGCCATGGGCAGGCAGACTATTTTCACCAGAAAAGTGTTTTTTTTTTTTTCTATTGCATAGCAATCATTTTAACCATAAGAAAGAATTACTTCTCAGGTACTCACAAAGGTGTTATAGAAATGGTACATGACTATAGTCTTCCTTAGGCAAAACTATATTTGCTTATTCTTTTTTTTTTTTGCCACAACCATTTGATGCTCAGGGGTTACTCCTGGCTAAGCACTCAGAAATTGCCCCTGGCTTGGGGGGACCATATGGGACACTGGGGGATCGAACCGCGGTCCTTCCTTGGGTAGTGCTTGCAAGGCAGACACCTTACCTCTAGCGCCACCTCACCGGCCCATGCTTGTTCATTTTTATTTAAAATAATTATGTCTAAATTCACTACTGACAGTAGACGATGTTTTGGGAATTTGACCTCTGGAATGGTTTTTTTGTTAAAATGACCATCTTGATTTATCAGTCATAACTATAGAAAACAACACTCAGCTACACTGGGAACTTTCAAAGATTTCAAGATATTGGACTTAGAAGATTTTTTTCTTCTTAATCCTTAACTGGTTGCAAATATCTGTGGGCCATACAGTTTTTTCTTCACATTATCTGGTGGATCAATAAGTAGCTTTCATGCCCTTTAGATTAGGAACTTCTGGCTCTAAATCCCCTAACATATACTTTAGAATTAGAACTGAAGTTTAATGCACAGCCTGTGACTACCCAGTGCTAGGTCACACTTCACAGGTCACATCAGGGATTATTCAAGTGCAATAGGAACTTTAAAGGGTAAGCCACTGAGCCTCTTCATCATCTCATAGTGCCTTGTCTTCCCTGCCTGCCTGAGTCAGGTGTAAAGTGTGTGTCAATGTAATAGCAGCATGGAAGACAAAAGGCTGTCGGGCAGGCGTTAAATTGAAGCCCTTCAGGGAGACTGGAGGGGAACAGCACAAAGACAGTAAAAGATGTGATGTTCTTTTCTTGGAAGTTTCTGTTTGGATGTAAAAGAACCAGGCTGATATGATTCACACCATCCAGTTCAGAATATATTGTGGCAAAGTGAACCTTTGCTGTTCTTGTGAGTCTGGTTTTTGGCTTATTGGAAATATATACAGGAACTTTATGCAAAATTTAAGATTAGTTCAGGTAATAACCGTGGAGCTTGCAGAAGGGGGTTATTTGCCAATATGTTTACCAGACAAGCAGTCGGAAGATCAAGCACTAGACCTTGAGATGACAATATTTTCCTGGTCATCGATCTTTAAGACAGGAATCTGGCTTTTCATTGCTTTGTTTTATTGCAACAGATTTTAGAACATGCTGGACAAATTTTCATCATGGAAATCAATTTTTGAAAGATGTTATAGGATAAAATCATGAAAATAGATATAGCATATGTGTTTGAACATGTAAAGACAAGCTAGAAAGTTGGCTTAGCCACGAATCTTATACATAGACACTTTATTACTACATAGTGTTGTTTGCTAATATTTTATGTCCTATTATTTTTTAAAATTTTTATTGTGGCCGAAGTGAATTACAAATTTTTCACTATGGTCTATTTTTTTTATATGAGATTGCTATTCCAATCTTTTGTTTCTGTAATAATCATGTATGGCACATTATATTTCTCAAATGGCTATATAAATAATTCTTTTTTAATAATTTTTTTTATTTAAACATCTTAATTACAAATATGATTGTGATTAGGTTTCAGTCATATAAAGAACACCCCTCTTCACCAGTGCAACATACCCGCCACCAAAGTCCCAAATCTCCCTCCATCCCACCCCACCCCCCACCTGTACTCCAGACAGGCTTTCCAGTTTCCTCATTCATTCACATGATTATGATAGTTCTCTGTGTAGTTATTTCTATAACTGCACTCACCACTCTTTGTGGTGAGCTTCACGAAGTGAGCTGGAAGTTCCAGCCCTCCTCTCATTGTCTCTGAGGATTGTTACAAAAATGACTTTTATTTTTCTTAAAACCCATAGATGAGTGAGACTATTCTGTGTCTCTCTCTCTCCCTCTAACTTATTTCACTCAGCATGATAGATTCCATGTACATCCATGTATAGGAAAATTTCATGACTTCATCTCTCCTGACAGCTGCATAATATTCCATTGTGTATGTACCACAGTTTCTTTAGCCATTTGTCTGGTGAAGGGCATCTTGGTTGTTTCCAGAGCCTGGCTATTGTGAATAGTGCTGTAATAAATATAGGTGTGAGGAAGGGTTTTTTGTGTTGAATTCTTGTGTTCTTAGGTTATATCCCTAGGAGTGGAACAGCTGGGTCGAATGGGAGCTCAATTTCCAGATTTTGGAGGAATCTCCATATCGCTTTCCATAAAGGTTGGACTAGATGGCATTCCCACCAGCAGTGGATAAGAGTTCCTTTCTTTCCACATCCCTGCCAGCACTGATTGTTCTTATTCTTTGTGATGCATGCCAATCTCTGGGGTATGATATGGTATCTCATCATTGTTTTGATTTGCATCTCCCTGATGATTAGTGATGAGGAGCATTTTTTCATGTGCCTTTTGGCCATTTGTATTTCTTCTTTGTCAAAGTGTCTGTTCATTTCTTCTCCCCATTTTTTGATGGGATTAGATGTTTTTTTTCTTGTAAAGTTCTGTCAGTGCCCTGTATATTTTGAATATTAGTCCCTTATCTGATGGGTGTTGGGTGAATAGTTTCTCCCACTTGGTGGGTGGCTTTTGTATCCTGGGCACTATTTCCTTTGAGGTGCAGAAGCTTCTCAGCTTAATGTATTCCCATCTGTTGATCTATGCTTCCACTTGTTTGGAAAGTGCAGTTTTCTCCTTGAAGATGCCTTTAGTCTCAATGTCATGGAGTGTTTTACCAACGTGTTGTTCTATATACCTTATGGTATCAGGTTTGATATCAAGGTCTTTAATTCATTTGGATTTTGCCTTCATAAATGATGTTAACTGGGGGTCTATGTTTGCTTTTTTGCAAGTGGCTAACCAGTTCTGCCTGCACCACTTGTTGAAGAGGTGTTTCCTGCTCCACTTAAAATTTCTTGCTCCTTTGTCAAAGATTAGGTGATTGTATGTCTGGGAAACATTGGCCCTTTCAACACTTGATAGGTCAACAAGACTGAAACCCAACAAAAACATACTAGCCCTGAAAAGAGTAATGGAAGAAAGAGGATTGGTAAATATATGTAGGACACTCCATCCCTAAAAACCTGGATACACATTCTTCTCCAATGTACATGGGTCATTCTCCAGGATAGACTACATGCTGACACATAAAACATGCCTCCACAAAATCAAGAGGATAGAAATCTTGCAGGCTACCTTTGCTGACCACAAGGCTCTGAAATGAGATGAGAACTACAAAGGCACACAAAAGAAAAACTTTAACAATGGGAAATTAAACACCCTGCTACTGAACAACCAGTGGGTCTGAGATGAAATCAAAGAGGAAATCAAAACTTTCCTGGAAACAAATGATAATGAAGACACACACTGCCAGCAAAAGCAGTCCTGAGAGGAAAATTTATAGCTCTACAAGCACACATCAGGAAGGAAGAAGGGGCATACCTGAATAACTTAATGACGCAGCTCAAAAAATTAGAAAATGACCAACAAAAGGAACCAAAAATAGGGAGACAGAGGAAATTAGAAAGCAGAAAGCAGAACTCAATGAAGTGGAAAATGAAAAAACAATCTGAACGATCAACAAAAACAGAAGTTGGTTCTTTGAAAAAATAAACAAAATTGATAGATCATTGGCAAAACTCACAAAGAAAGAGAGAGAAACCTGATAACCCATGTTAGAAATGAAAAGGGGAGATCATGACAGATATTGCAGAGATCCAAAGGATAATCAGAGACTACTTTGAGAAACTTTATGCTACTAAACATGAGAACCTAGAAGAAATGGAAAAATTCTTGGACACTTATATATAATTCTTATAATGACTAATACTCTTTTCACCAAAAAGAAGAGATTGTATTTTTTTCCTATTGGAAATGGATGAAAAATTTGTGACTGCTTGATATAGAGTGACAGATGTGATTTTATATAACTTCCACAGTTAGCTCACTAACTGAATACAGCAAATGATTGGCGCCCTTTGATGACATGCTTACTTCTGGAATCCAGATGCAATGCTGTCAGGGAAATACAGTCTTATAAGGCAACCTGACTGCATCAAGAGGAACTATATGGCATTCAGCTAATGTCTCTGACTAACAACTAGTACCATGTTCATGTGTAACTGAATTAACTTGCAAATGATTATAGCCTTAACCTTAAATCTTTCAACTGAGACTTTGGAGATAATTCTGAATCCAAGACAAGTTTTCACTGATTAATAGCTATTATGAGAAAGGAAAATGTGATTATTGCTATTGTAATCCACTCTTTTTAAGGTGATTTGTAGTACAGAACTTGGAATACCAGAGCTATATTGAGAAGTTTTGTATCATATTTTGGAGGACTATGGATTATTTTTGACATCTTATTTGCAGAAATGTCCCTCTTAATATGGAGGGGGCACATGTGATAAGTCCTCCAGCTTCCTGGCGTCATATATGTCTAGGAGTTGTTAAAAATAAACTGAAGCACATTAAAATTAAATTTCAAGCAAGAATCAATTCAACTAGGGACCATCAACGGTAGTAGACAAGTGCTCTGGAGAGCTGTACAAAATAAAAGAATTTTTAAGAAAGGAACAAGGGCTATAACTAGACAATGAAACTGATGCTTATTGTATTTTATGGTGGTATATTAGGCAGATTACCTATTAGTCCTAATAAGATAATTCCTGATCAGCTAGTTCCAGATGCCATTTCTGGTAGAATTGAAACTGTAGCTGTTTGATTTCATAATATTTTTCTCCACTTTGGGTTTGGTATCTTTTTTAAAAAAAGAAATTTAAATTTTATATTTGATTTTACACGATTTACAGAGAGAGCCCTTTTCAAGAAGTTTCCTTTGAAACTCTACTGAATTTAGGTGACAGTTTTTGGGATCCTTTAGCAATCTTTCAACCATTATCATACTGTTTATCACCAGTTTACTTTCTCTTAGATTTCAAATCCCAGAGAATACTGTTTCTTTCTCCTCAGTTTTGTAACATTTTTGTACCAAGTGTTATTTCTTGCATTTGATAGCGACTTAATAAATTCTCATTCTTATTGTGCAAATAAGCCTTGTTAATTTATCTAAGACTTAATTTAAAAAAATGAAAGATATGAGTTTCTAGAAGTAGGAAAACATGAACTAATGATTCTAAGAAAGTTCTAGGTAGGCTATTCATAAATAGTATCTGACAGATCTTTTTAGAAAGTGTAGAGGGCTGAAGAAATAGTATAGTAGGTTGGGCAATTGCCTTTCATGTGGCCAACCCATTTTCTATTCCTGACTTCCTATATGGTGTTAGCATTGCTAAGAGTGGTTCCTGGAGTGGTGCCAAGAGTTATGGTACTCTCAAGCACCACTGGGAATGGCCCAAAAGCAAAACAAACAAAAGTGCAGAAAATTTTAGCTTCAAAGAAAGTAAAAATCATTGACGCCTAAATTATTTACACATAAAAGGAGAGTAATCTGTTCAACTCTTAGACTTCTAAAAGATGGAATATTTTATCTTGTGAAACAGCATATCTGGGAAGTAGGACTAGCAAATATATGAGTGACATTCAAGTTTCCTTTTCTTGCTTTCTTAACTTTGGAGTTAAATGATATGGGAAACTTTAGTTTTCAGTTTTTAATCTCCATAGTTATTAAATTTAGTGTGTCTCAGATATACCTAGAGGTTTTTAAATAAATTCAGATCATTAAAATTCTGAAGCATGAAATTTAAATTGATTCTGGAATGGAAATCATTTCATTAAACTTTTTAAAGTGCCATTTATTTATAACTTTACATAGGTCCCATATACTGCTTTATAACTCAACACATATGTATATTATGTCGTAATTACCACTAAAAGTCTTATTTGTTTTCACTCACTATCATAGAGTTGATACCCTTATTCTGATTTATCTATCAGGTACTTCATTTGTTTGCTCATTTGTTTTATTATCCTGAATATTCTATAAATGAGTAAAATCATGTTATTTGACTTCATCTTGCTTATTTCATTTAACATAATACCTGAAATTTTATCTCATTCATGTTGTCAATAATGTTGTTTTTATCTTAAAATATATATGTAATATACATGTGTATATGTCTGCATACAGATGAATTATATTTCATAATACATATAGGCCATTATATATGATAAGTGAAACATATGCCCAATATCTATTTATTGCATTTTTATTCATTTGTGAACAGATATTCAAGTGAATTCCAAATTTGACTACAATGAGTAATATTGTGAAAAGGGAAATCAGCCCCCCCCCCCCCACCAACCTTGGCGGGTGTCCCGCCTCTTAAGGAAGTCGTCACTACCTTGGCTCCGCCCTTAAGGAAGTCGTCACTGCCTCGGCCCCACCTCTACCCCTACCTCACCAATGATTCGTGTTATCGTAGCGGAAGTCCAGCCCTCAAGGACTCTCCTTCCCCTCCCACTTCCCATCCTATATAAGGGGGTGATGAGGGAACCACGCGGTCTTTGGTTCTGGTCCTATTCTGGGAATCCATAGACCCTGGCCATTCAAAATGGTCAGTATTAAAGCACTTTTCAAAGCATCTGCTGGAACTCATAAGCCTCTTCATTTCTCTGCGCCGGGCAGCTAGATTAGGACGTCCGGACCTTTCAATTGAAGTGAACAAGGACCCATCTATCTTTTTGAATCGTTGTGTTTTGTTTAGTTTTTGATTAAATTTCCAGAGTAGAAATTATTGGATAATAAAGGTATTTATATAACTTTTTGGAAAAAATTTTTGGAAAAATTCATAATTTTTCCCTTTTTTTGAGGATGGTTTGGGTGCTCAGGACTTATTCCTGGGTTTACCTTCAGGGATCACTCCTGATAGTGATTCAGGGACCATATGCAGTGCCAGAGATAGAACCAGAATCGATTATGTACAAAGCAAGTTCCTTAACCCCTGTACTATATCTTTAGTTCTTCTTTATGTTTTAATAATGACTATATCAGTTTAAATTTTATATGAAATATATCTTTTATATTGTTGAAATCAACTATTTCACATAAATATTAAATTAAAATTTTTTATACTTTGATTTTTGGATCATACTAGGTGGTGCTCAGGGCTTACTCCTGGCTCTGTATTCAAGCATTTCTCCTAGCAGTGTTTGGAGAACCATCTGGGGTGCTAGGGATCAAATATGAATAGGCTACATGTAAGGCAAGTGTCCTAACCATTTTACTATCTCTTTGGCCCAGGATTGTCACTATCTGCAAAAGGAAGCACGCATCAGACATGGCTTTTGGCCTTCCTGGTGCAGTGCCTAATTTCCCTCCCAAGAATTATCTGTCAGAAGGCCCGTTTAGAGAAGTCAATCATTCACCCTTTGTGTGGATTACTGGCTATAATTCTGACATGGCTGTGACATTACATTTTTCTTTTTCTTTTATTTGAATTTTGTCTCTTTTGCCACTACAGAAATTTGGCCTTAGCTATCCTGCAGACAAAGAAATTTCCCCCCAAAAAGCCTGCCAAAAGCTCCCTGCTGGCTAGTTTATTTGTGACTCTTACTTCAAGTATAACCTGGCGCCAGCAGCTTGTATTTTCTGAGTCAAGCTCTATGATGGTAAACAATTATTTCCGTCCCCCCAAAAAATCTATTTTCTGGCAACTACATAAACATCATAAAAATCTCTTGCAAAACCTGTCTCTCTCCTCCTGGTTTCTTGCAAAACTTGTTTTCTGTTTACCCCAAAACACCTTCACCTCTTTTCCACCCAGCCCTCTAGCAGGGCTCTTTCCCACCTACATTAGGTAGTCATTTGATATGTAGATTCTAGGGTTTGGTCCCATTGTACTGTTCCTCCGGAAGATCTCCTACTCTTTGTTTTCCCTGACACCTTGCATACCAGAGTTTGTGCTTAAATGTCATCGGCTGAAAATAAAATTTGTCTTTCATCACTCAGACGTGAGTCCCCATACAACGTGTGTGGTAATTCATTTTTATAATATTATTCTGTTTTTCATCCACTTGTGCTCCCGCTTTCTCCCCGTAAAGGTCCTTGGACCCTAGGAAGGTTCTGCTTAAGGACGCAGGCCATCCGCCCCACAGGATGAGAATTTTATTTTGGTTTTTGGGTCACACCTACTTACTCCCAGCTGTGTCCTCAGAAGCTTCTCCTGGCTGGTTTGGGAGGATGTTGGGGATTGAACCTGGGTTGGCTACATGCAAAGCATGTCCTATCATTCTGACTTCCAGGATGATAAATTTTTTTTTTATTTTGGGCCACACCCGGTGACTTTCAGGGGTTACACTTGGCTATGCACTCAGAAATCTTTCCTGCCTTGGGGGACCATATGGGATGCCAGGGGATCTAACGAAGATCCGTCCTCAGTCAGCTGTGTGCAAGAAAAATGCCCTATTGTTGTGCCATCGCTCCAGCAATGGGATGAAAATTTTTTAAAAGAGTCTCAATCAATTTAAATTGATTCAAATAGCAAATATTTAAGGAATAAACTTCGGGAAAAAACATGGAAAGTTGAAGGATAATTTTTATCTTCAATTTATTGTGGAAATTTGGGGCTGGAGCAGTGGCTCTAGAGGTAAGGTGGCTGCCTTGCAAGCACTACTCTAGGACTGACCACTGTTCCCCCAAGCCAGGAGTGATTTCTGAGCTCAGAATCAGCAGTAACCCTGAGCGTCAAATGGGTGTAGCCCAAAACAAACAAACAAAAAACAAACAAACAAAAAACAGAAAAAGCAATGATATTGTGGAAATTTGGACTCAGAAATTTAATCAACAGCAGACTCATTTATAGAAACCCTAAACTCTGGACTCAGTATGTTAAAAATTAGCCTAGACTTACTAGAATAATAAAAGTTTTGCGTTAAACTTATAATTCATGTGTTTGATGATGTAATTTGAGTTGCATTGAGAACATGAGTTGAGAACTGAGATAGTTCCTAAATATATTTCCTGTCTTGACTGCTGAGTATTTATCAGTTTTCTTTTAGCATTGTGCCAACTCTATACTGTAGGTAGTTTTCTGTTACCTTTTGTGTCCCCACCTTCAGCTACACCTGTGTTTTGTGTCAGCCTTAAATTCAGTTAAGTTATTTTAAGTCTGACTAGTACATCTTCAAGAAAATCTTATTACCAGAAAAATGTAATTTTTCCTATAATTTCAGCCTTATTACTAGAGACATAAATCAATTACTAAGGTAAAGGCCTATGACACTTATCACATAGCTATCTTTTTAGTGTTTGGTTTTTACCTTGATTACTGAAGTCATCGTTAAAAAATTATTCAAGTTATAATTAAACCACACTTATTCATTGTGAAGCATCTCTGAAAACCTGGCCCTTTATTTTGATTGTCAATACACTCATCAAGAACTACATTTTCAAATGTCCTGGTTTTTAAGAGACTGCATTCACTCAGTAAAGTTTCTTGTTTCAATTTAATGTTGTCAGTGATTATCTTTCTAGGTTGATTTGAGAAATATACATTGAAAATATGAGCTGACTCATATATGTCCTGGCTCCATGAGCTCCATTAGGGCTTTTAGACTAGTTAAAGGTCATATTATTACTGAAACTCTCTGAGCCCCAGGAACAATAGTAATCTAATATTGCTGCATAGTTTTCTCTTTAAAATATAAGAATGAAAAAATTTTACAATGAAGCATTCAAGAGAATAAGAAAAAATTGAATTCATTTTCAAATGCATGGTGTATAAGGGAAAATGTGTATTAGAAACACTGAATGGTTATTTCCTGGACCCTAAGGAAGCAGGCAAGTGATTATTAACTGGGTACACAAGGGAGGACTAGGCAAGCAATTGCAAATAGGTTATTGAGATCATTCAAAATCATCCAGCAGAGGAAGTTTTGTACTAACAGTAAGGGCAAGTTATTTGGCCTAGATAAAAGGCAAATAACAACAATGTGTGCATATTTTGCTCCCCATTATTTTTTAAAGCTTTCTTTAGAAGGTGATGCAGAATAAAGATTCTTGTGGCAAGTGATTTACTGAGAGAGATTTTAGGATGAGAACAATGCAAACAAGATAGGGAAGGATAGGTATCAAGATAGTCTTGATTAGTTTAGCTGTAAACTTAGTCCACGAAGATCTGTGGTACACAAATATACTGCAGAGTAACTATGAGTAATGTGATTTTTGCTCAGTTAAAGACCATTTTCTGCAGAAAGTGCCTGCTGTGAGCTAGGAACATCCAATGCTCACTGCAGGCTAGGTGTAGTAACCTATTGAAGGGAAGTTTGCAGACACACAAGACTTAGCATTTATTATACGTAACTGTCTATTGTAATTTATTTAGTGTAAAATCTTTTCTGTATCAATACTATCCACTGGTTTTGTGGTTACTCTTGGTAACTGGTAGTCATATATCTTCTTTAAATTAAAAGACAGAATTTTGGTTAAGAAGATAGAACATCCAGTCTAATAAATGAAACTTCCATGCTTTAAGATATGTCTTATTTATTTGTTTGTTTTTGGGCCACACCAGCAGTACTCAAGGGTCACTCCTGGCTCTGCACTCAGAATTTACCTTACTCCTGCCAGGCTCAGAAACCATATGGAATGCCAGGGATTGAACTTGAGGTGGCCATGTGCAAAGCAAATGCCCCACCCATTGTGCTATTGCTCTGACCTCACTAAGATATGTCTCATCTCGCTTCCCATCTCAATTTATTCTGGAATGATATGAAAGGTGGATTATGTAGAAGAACAGCAAAAAAAGGTTGTTTAGTGAACAAGCAATAGCTTACCATCACCCCTGAGTAAAATACTGTTTTTTTTTAAGAATTATTGCAAAAATGTCTTTTATTTTTCATAAAACCCATAGATGGGTGAAACTATTCTGCATCTCTCTCTCTCTCCCTGTGACTTATTTCACTCAGCATAATAGATTCCATATACATCCATGTATAGGAATATTTCATGACTTCATCTCTTCTGATGGGTGCATAATATTCCATTGTATATATCTACCACAGTTTCTTTAGCCATTCATCTACTGAGGGGCATCTAGGTTGTTTCCAGAGTCTGGCTATTGTAAACAGCACTGTAATTAATATAGGTGTGAGGAAGGGATTTTTGTATTATAGTTTTGTGTCCCTAGGGTATATCCCTAGGAGTGGTATAGCTGGATTGTATGGGAGATCAATTTTTAACTTTTGGAGAAATCTCCATATAATTTTCCAAAAAGGTTGGACTAACCTTTATGGAAAGTAAAACACTGTTAACTGGGTCAGAAATCAGTGGAAGAGTGGTGATTGTTCTTTCTTTGATCAGTTCTACTCTAAGATGACTCTTCTCTGGACTCATTCTAAATCTCTTGCGGTAGGTCATGCTGTTTATTACTCTAATCTTTCCTTTCCCATGTAGTACTTTTAGACAGAGCCCTAGGTTTCAAAATGGTATTTTTTAATAGAATCCACATCTGATCCAGAAGAAACACTTGCATATAATTTGTATATACAGATGAAGGGGAAGGCAAACAAAACACAGCAGTAACCTTTCAACCACCACCATTGCTTCTGGTTAGCTTGTCTCTCCTGCATCTGAATTTGCAGACTAGTTCATATATACCTTTCTAATTCCAAGAGCCTGATATGGAATTCCACAGGGAGTCCTGTTGAAGCTTTTGCTTTTTTTCCATTGCTAATTTGTCATGACATATTTCAAATATTGAAAATATTTCCAGTGAACCTCTGTGTACTGCCACTTACCAAGATATTTTATTCACTACATTATATATATCCATCTTTATCTCTATATTAATCCATCAATCCATCTTATTTTCAACATATTTCAAAGTGAATTTCAAGCATATGCATATCTCTGCGAATACCTCAGTATGAACATAATGAACTAGAGTTTAATATATATTTTTTAAGAAATAATATCTATATTGAGTAAAATGTACACATAAAGTCAATTTTTACTGTTCTGAAAAATATATATATATACCTACACAATCCAAATCTTAATGAGGAATAAAAATCATCTGAGAAATTACTTGTGTTACTTCAAAATTAATATCCACACCTTGCATGTACTATAGGAAACCATATTTTTATCTTGTTTATTTTTTGCTATAGATTAGATATGGCACAAATTCAGATAAATGAAACCATCCACTATATATTCATTTGTATATGAGTTATCTCACCCAGTATAATGTTTTCAAGATGAATTTACATTATGCATTTGCCAGTAGTTTCTTCATTTTTATCACTGAATAGATTTTACCTTTGGGATAGTAGCAAGTTGGTTTATTCATTGTCCTATTAATGAGCATGCAGACTGGCTTCAACTTTTGGTTTATATAAATGAAGTGTCTTGACAGGAAATGAAGAGATGAGCCTATTTTCCACTTTTCTTCCTTGTTGGGAAGATAAAGCAAGTCTTGAGAATCGCCTTTACAAATCTCCCTAATCTCTAGTTTGCTTGACCCTGTGATACATCTATTTAGTGTAACCCATCAAACTAAGTCTACATTTTTTACTTGTAAAATCAATATTCTGTTCTTTTGTATAGCATATTATGCTGGCATCTATAGAATCCTGGCTCCTCAATCTACATTTTCAACCTAGCAAACTCTGGCATACCCATCTTTGAAATTTAGGAGGAAAAAGGAACAATTTTGGAAGAGAGGACTAAAGTTCCTATAGGCTCACTGCTTCTGTGATGAGAAAAAGGAGGAATTTGATCAAAATGGCTGCATTTGTGGGGCCATACTCTGCATGCCTTGCTCACGAGGCCAAATATTATCAACAATCATGCTGTTTTTGCTGTCAGTGTCCTTTTGAAGAAAGTTCTTAATTTCTTGTCATTGTGAAGTTTTTAATTAGAATAACCCCCACCAATCACTAATAGTGAAGTTTAACTTGAACATTGAGGTAATTGATTTAATATAAGCTTTGTTCCTGTGACAGGTATGGCATCATGTCTTTGTTACAGCTTGCATTATTACCGGCTATTCTAGAACATGAACCATACCAAACAGTAGGAAGGTGTAGCTATACAAAGTTGTGTTTCTGTTTTGAGCTTCAACTGGTGTGTTCAGGGCTCTATATCAGGGATTACTCCTAGTGGGATTTGGGGACCATCTGAAGTGCTGGGGATTGAATCCATGTTCAAGGCAAGTGCCCTACTCCCTGTACTTTCACTCTGGCACCCAAGTTTTTGTTTTATTTTAAAAATAAGTAATAACTTAACATTAATATTTGGCTTTTCTGTCCAAGACAGCCAAGAAGATGCCATCAAACACAATCTTCAGGGCCCAAACCCAGAGAGCCATTACATAAGACTGCTGCCTTGCTTGCTCCCTGTCTACTTTTATGCCCAAGACAGTCAAGAAGACACCATAAAACATAATCTCCAGGGCCCAAACCTGGTAAGGGTCCCAGAGGAGCGCGGCTTCTCTCTGAGGCCATACACATTTTCTAAACCATGAACCCCAGCACAGCACATAGTAAAAACCATTATACAAGTGTTGCAATGGGGAAACAATGCATGACAACACCACACATAGAGAATGATGATGACCTGAAAAGCCTCTCAGATAAGTAGTTTAGAGTATTAATATGGAGGATGCTCAAAGAACTCCAAACAAGCATAGATCGAGCTGAACAGACCACGTTGATAGAACTCAGAAAACTCTAAACTCAAACACAGATCTGAAAAACTCAGTAGATGAAATGAAAACCTCAATGGAAAGCCTTTCCAAGAGAGTAACAGCATCTGAGGATGGGGCCAGTGAGCCAGAGGCGGAGATGCAGGTCAAATCCATACAGCAGAAGAGATTGGAAAAGAACCTTAAAGCAAACGATCAGACAATGAATAAACAACTCAAAAATTTGAACTGATGAAAATAGAAGTTTTTGTTAAACTCAACAGAAACAACATAGAAATCATTGGAGTTCCAGAAACTTAGGAAGAGAATACTAAGAAGAGTTGGAGGAAGTGTGAGGAGGAGAAGTAAGAAGAAGAGAAAGAAGAAAAGGAAGAAAAAATATGAATAAAAACAAAAAAGGAAGAAAAAAGCAGAGGAGGAGGAAGAAGAGAAAGAAGAAAAGGAGTAAGAAAAAAAGAGGAAGAGGAAAAAAGAAAAAAAAGAAGACAAGAAAGGAAGAAGGGGAAGAAGAGGAGAAAGAAAAAGAAGAGGAAGTAGAAGTGAGGAAGAAGAAAGAAGTGGAAGAAGAGGAGGAAGAATAATAAGAGAAAGAAGAAAAGAAGAAAAAAAAGAGACTGAAGATTTATTTTTAATTTTTTTTCTTATAATAGTCTTTGTTTAAGCAATGTGATTATAAACATGTCTATTATTGGGTTTCAGTTAAAATTTTTTTTTAAAAAAGGAGAAAAGACAGGAAATAGAGCAGGTCTGGAAGACGGAGGTTGGAGATCAAGACTGGAACCACCTCGGCCCCTAAGTTCTAGTAATAGTAATAGAAATGGTAGGGTTTGTGGTTTCCATGACTATGGCATCCCCTACCCGTCCTCTGGTCCATTGTGACCAAAGAAGCTGCTGATGTCACTGACTCTATATATGCAGGATCTATAGGTTCTAGGCTCATTTGCCATAGTAGGCAACCATGTTTTCTAATGCTACTGACAGTTGGAAAACATTTTATTCTAATTTTCCCTTAGACCCAGACTGGTTTAGTGGAATTAAACTTTATTGGATACTTGGGTTTTTATTTTTTAATAGAAATTGCCTTGTACAAGGTAAGAACACAGGAAGAGTTCCTGGGGATTTAGTAACAGGCCAGTATCTAAGATAGAAACACCAGAGAAGCACGAAGATTGGGAGTCTGAAAGTAGGGTAGAATATTACTTCTTTCAAAGATTCAAGGGGGCAGGGTAGAGGGGTTAAGGGAGAGCCAATATCACCTCAAGTGCGAGACTATTTGGGTGTTGTGGCAAGGTCTGAGAAAAAAACCCCAAATGCAGTGCTCTTAGAGAACCTGGCTATTTCTTTGGAGTCTCAGCTCTGCAGAACACAAGCCACAGGCGCATGGGGAGGTCAATTTTGTTGATCTGCTCAGGACAGTGGAGATGAGTTTCGGAGAACCTCTCAGCACAGGGGAAAAACATGAATCAGTACCTTGTTCTAGGAGTTTCCTTGTCAGAGCTCTGCTGTACCAAGCGTCTGGGCCTCACTCTGAAGAGAATCAAAGGTTTTAGGATCTTTGTAAGTAATCAAGGAAGAGATCTGATCCTGATTTCACTGAAGTGGTCCTGTACTGCACGGATGAGGCTTCTCTGAGTAGCCCAGAGGCCCACCTCACTCTCTCTTTTCTTCTCAGCAATGCAAGACAGAGAGACCTCAAACACCTAGGGAGAGGAGAATTTTTCTGGGAGGAAGAAAGGAGAATGCAATGAGGAGCCTGAAGACGAGACCTGGGCAGACGACAAAACACCATCGGCACCAAGTGTCCACTCCTGCCTTGTCCACAGGCCAAGGCTGCCACCCTCCTCTCTCCTGCCCTGGGAAGCCCCTCCAGGACACCACCACCATGTCCCCCCAGGATCACCAGCCACCGTGGACTTCCCCACACAGAGGCCAGGCTCAGAGGCTCCTAGTGGCTGCATCCGAGGAAGTCGATGGCAATGACAACTCTCTGCACATCGATAAGGAGGTCAATTTTGAGGAGTTGGATGCTTTTTTGTACACACCCCTGGGCTACACCAGAATTCCTCTCTGGGGCCCTAGCGAGAAACCTAAGCCCCCAGGTGGTGTTAAGGACCCTAACATATTGTGTAAGTTAGCTGAAGCATATATATAAATATAGGCCAAAAAGTATCATACTTAAATACACAGTAAAAAGTGGAGTTGAAGAATGCTAAAATATTATTAATAAAATTATATATACCTCTTCTACACTTTAGGACATAGGACATAGGAAATGAGATGAGATTTCCACATCATTGCTATCTCGAGATAGCAAGAGATATTTAACTATTAAAATACTCAGCAGGGGTATGCAATCAGTAAGAGATCAGTTAATATCAAGGAAAAAGCTCAGAAACTCCTCTTTATTTTAGTCTCAAATGAAATATTCAGAACATTTTATTAAAGACCAAATTTACTTATAAAACTTCTTGCTTATTAATAACAAGATTATGATTAATTGAAAATAATATATATTTAAAACAATAAAATGGCATAATGTGCTGGGAAAACAGTTGCTCTTCTTTTAGGAGAAACAATAACAAGGTTCTAAGCCTTCTCATTGCAGCCTCCTGTATGGCCTTGAAAAGTCCTTGAAATATTTTTCATCTGTTTTTGCCATTGATTAATGTTTGCCTTAGAATAACTAAAATATTCAGATTTCAGTGAAGTTATTTGGAATAGAAGATAAATGATAGTAAAGGGATTATAGTGCTAAGAAAATATTTTGTAGATATTTGGTTAAATGAGCAAAAATATTTCTAATATTCCCGAAAATTATTCAAAATACAAATTCATGAATGTGTCTTGGGAAAAGCACTTACCTTGCATTTATATGACAATGCCAATACACTAAACCAAAAGAACAACACTGGACACATACTTATTTTACAAATAAAAGGAATTGAAAAAAAGAAGCACAATAACAGTAAGAATAAACATATAAATACAAGGTAACTACAAGCTTCTCACATAAGATCCTGCTAAATGGCTCCAAAATATGCCTCTGAATTTTCTGACAATAGAGAGAAATAATGAAGACAAAGTTTATATATCTGTAATATTAAACATTAATAAATAAATAAATTAATTAAAAATTATTAAAAGGCAACAATCATTGCTGTTGAAATCAATTTTATCTTTAGGTGATTTTAGGATGACAGGGTGATTTGATCAATGATGCTTTAACAATATTCACATAGTAACATTACTCAATGATTACTGGCATAATTCAGTAAACACAGCTTTTTATCTATTTGTCTATCTACCTATTATCTGTCTACCTATCTATCATCCTTCTATCATCTATATCTATATAGTGGCTTCAAATTGAGAATTGTTTGAAATTTTAGACAAAAAAACAAACTATTTATTTTTAGGTAGTTTTCCAGACATACTATTTCCTTTGACCAAAATCTTGATAAGTGGTGAGTGTTGGAGAATTTAAGATTTGCTTTCTGACAAGCACTTAGAATGGAAATATTCTCTTACACTTATTATAGCTTTAGTGCTTTGTCACTCTATGAATGTTAACATCCTCTCCTGAAATTTGAAAAGCATGGTAAGAAAAAGCCAAATATCAACTGAAGGGGGTATGTGAAGAGACCCAGAGATAAGCAGATGATTTTTTCTTGAAGAGAAAAGCAGTAAAAAAAAAAAAAAAGTGAAAAAAAAAAGAAGTAAAGAAAAATTCTTGAACCTAAATTTTACATTATATCACAAATTAGTGATGATTCTAATTTTCATCTGGAAAATACTTACAATTCCTACCTGAGCCATAAAGATATATCAACAAAGTACCCACATTTTAATAAGGAGAACAAACTTCTCAGTTGAAGTTTTTAGGATAATTTTTAAAATATTCCTGTTAGTTCCTGTATGGGTTGAATTATTTCATGGTACTAGCTCTCCATTTGGACATGATTTATCAATTTCTTAAACTTTGGAGAAGTTATAACATGGCCTTCTCTCTACTATCACAAAGTAGATACAAGGTCTAAAGAATCCACATCTATAGTAAAATAATAAAATAGCATATTTATGTGTAGAATCAGCTATTAATATATGTGCAAACATTTTACACTAATAATCTTTATATCTTCGCTGTAGAGAATATTAGGAGGAAGATTTTGGTCTTTTTTTTAAACTAATCTTTCTAGGGCAAATTAGTATTTTAACTCCACAGAATAGTCAATTATTATTTCTTTTTTGTGGGAAGTTGGGTGGTATAGCAATACTCAGGAAGCACAAGGTCCTCAAATATTTTCAATCAACCTGAAGGGTTGTTCATTGTAAGGGCTTAAGGCTGAGATGCATTTTGGGCTCTGATGTGCTTAGACACCAGAGTCATTCCAGCAGTTACTCCAGGGTGACACCTAGATGTGCTTAGCAGACTCTCAGTATATACCTGATGATGCTTAAGGAACCATGTAATGCAGGAAGTCCAACCTGGCAGACTTAGCCCTAAATTTATTTTTATTTTCAATATTTTTTAATTTTTAATTTTTAAATTTTTTGATTTTTGGGCCACACACATTGATGCTCAGGGAATACTCCTGGCTATGTGCTCAGCAATCATTTCTGTCTTAGGGGATCATATGGGATGCTGGGGATCAAACTGCAGTCCTTCTTTTTTTTTTTTTTTTTATTAATTATTTTTTTTATTATTTTAATTATGACAACAAAGATGCAAAGAAAGAGGACAGGGTAAAGTTACAGTGGAAGCCCAATCACCCATAAACAGGATTCTCAGTAGTTCCATCGATGATATCCCAGCCTTGAACTTTCAGCCAAAGAACATTAAGAAAAACAAAACTGAACCCATGTACAATACAATTACTTTGTCCCTCAAATCCCCAGTTGTAGTACATATTGTTTCTTAGCAGCACACCATATAATCTAAAGATATTAGACTTATGTAACTCTTTAAACATTGAGGGCAAAGTACATTTATCTAGTTCCATGCACATGCTTACTAGTTTAAGTTAACCTCAAAAGTTTTAATGGGTTGTTTTTCTTAAGGATTGGAGTCAAGAGAACATAGTAAAAAACGATATTAAAGTGGCATTTGTTTGCATAGGCCCACCAAAACATAAGGGACATGGAAAGACAAATTATGGTCTAAATACATGGAGACCCTACCCCTGAAGTTTCCTGGCACAGGACTGACTCTAGGCTCCAGGCAAACTAGTTTGTCCAATTCAAGTCATAGTCTGTAGTGGCAATACACCTCCATTCCTCACATAGTCTCTGTTGTTGGTATCATTCTTCTGTATTAAAGATCCTGGAGTCTGCATATCCCATATTGCAGTCAGGATGGTGCAGAGCATCCTCTCGTTTCACCTCACACTTAAGGGGCAATAGAGAGAACCATGTCCTGTAGAGCAGGTCATCGTTGTTGTCATGTCTTCTCGCAGGTCATTGTTGTTGTCACGTCTTCTCAGTGTAAACGGAAGTGTATTATTAGGAGGTCGATGTCACACCCTTGGTAGTGTCTTTCCTGGTAGAGGACTGCTTCCAACTGTTGCTATAAAAGACCTTGGATGTTTCGTAGATAGCTTGCCTGGTTCCAGCGTGAATGGAGAATGCCCATTCAACTGAGGCCTATGCCAGGTCATTATATCAATATTCAGGGTGTAAGGTACATTGTAATGAGATTTATTAGATAATAACTAATCTGTATGTATAGTGTTTTCCCATTTTAATGTGTCTATGCAAACAAGGATCAATGCCACGAAGCGTTATTGGTGCATCTGGAGGCAATAGGAACAAGACCAGCAATTTCCATGACATAGTTCAATCATAGGCATCAAACTGAGGGATAGTTCCACCACAATCCTTACTGAAACTGCAGTCCTTCTTAAGTCAGATGGGTACAAGGCAAATGCATTGCCGCTACACCACTGCTCCAGCTCCAATTTTTTATTTTTAAACAATAATATCTTTACTTAATCACTATAATTACAAACATGTTTGTAGTTGGGTTTCTGTCATAAAAAAGAACATCCCCTTCTTCCCCAGTGCAACCTTCCCACCACCAATGCCCCATCTCCCTCCTCTCCCACCCCCTGCCTATATTCGAGACAGGCATTCTACTTCTCTCATTCACTACCATTGTCATGATAGTTGATAGTGTAGTTATTTTTCTAACTGCACTCACTACTCTTTGCAGTAAGTTTCATATTGTTGGCTGGTCCTTCCAGTCCTCACATAGCCTTAAATTTCTAAAAATGATTTATATTGCTTCAGCCTTGCCATACGACTGAGAAATAGTTACAGCACTTAACGACCCAACCAATTATCTGACTAGTTATGGCAATCTTTGTTTCTCTTTCTAAAGTTTTGTTTTTGTGATAGAAGACGTATTCCAATACTATAATTTGGTGTTGGTGGGGTGCACAAATGGCACTACTACTACTTGGGAATTACTCCTAGTGGTGCTCAATGAACTATATGAGATGACAGACATTGAATCTGGGCTGACTACAAGCAAAAAAAAAAAACCTTGCTTTCATTCTAGCACCTTCATACTATTCATTTTAAGTAGTTTAACTTTTTCTTATGCCACTAAAAGAATTAAATCAGAATGATAGATTAGAAACTATAAACTCATAAAAGAAAAAGAAAAATATCTTTAAAAATGATCATTATAACATTTTTTAGACAAAATAAAAAAAGAAAGAAAATATAAACTAGTAGAACTCTTTTAAATTGGGAACATTTACACAGCAAAAATCAATAAAATAAATATAAAACATAGAATAGGAGATATTTGTGAATTATATATAATTTATAAATTATATTTGTAAATTGCATATATATACACATTTGTAAATATAGATACATAGAGAGATATTTGTAAAAATAGATATCTACAATATCTATATATAATTCTTGTAAATTATATACATATTATAGGGGTTAATATCCTAAATATATAAAGAACTCAAGTTCAACACAACAAAAACCTTTCTAAAAAAAAGGACAGAGTGATTTGAATAGACATTATGTCTCTGAAGTAGACATCAAATGGTCAAGAGAAAAATGGAAAAATAGTCAGTATCAGTAATCATTAGAGAAATACAAACCAGGGCCACAATAAGATACCACCTAACACTGTCAGAATGGAAATTACCAAAAAGAAAAGTATTGGTGAAGACATGAAAAAGAATCCAGGAGTGGGATTGGTGGGAAAGTAAATTGATCTGAATGAAATAGCAGAAGATTCCTCAAAAAGTAAAAATTACCATATGATCTAGCAGTCCTACTTCTGAATACATATCCAAAATAAAATGACAATAGGATCTCGAAAAGGATCTGTACAACTATGTATATTTCGATATTATAACAAAATCAGAGATATGTAAACAATACAAGCACGCATCAAGAGAAAAATAAAGATGTATGTTTTAATATTGTATGTATGAATATATTATGGAATATTATTTATAAATAAAAGAAGGAAATCTCCCATTTGTAACTGTAGATGAAATGAGAGCATTGTATTGGAAAAATTAAGTCATATAAGACAAATAGTATATGATTTTTTGCATATAGATTGAATAAATGCTAATCTTTAAGAAACTGAGCAATATGGTGGTTAGGGTTGGGTAATTGTGAATATGTTGGACAATGTATACAAGTTAAAGATGGTTAGTTTCTTGGGACCTAGAGCATATAAACATAATTATAGTTAATCATACTGTATTATATATTTGAAAATTGCTGAGAAAGTAGACCTTAGATATTCTTACCACTAAAAGAAGCAATAATTATGTAACATGATGGAGATATTTTATGTCAATTATATGTTAATAATGAAGAGTAATTTAGAGTCTATTTGTTCTATATATAGAACAAATATATATATATATATATTTGTTCTATATATAGAGTCTATTTGTTGACAACAACACTAGCTATATATATTGATTTTAATTAATGTAGTAGGAAAAAACCCCACAGAAGTTGCTTTATATCTAAGTTCTGGCTCTTTTAGCCTTAATTGGGACACTAACCAAGTAAATTTTTATCAAATAGGTTTTCATACATGTTTGGATTCCAGTTTATTTCACCTCTCTGAGTCTCATTTTCTCATTTTTGATTCAGAACAGTGATAGCCAATTCAGTCCTAGTGCAGTATTAAGATAATGTCCTTATACATAGATACAAAGCTATTACATAGTAGGTTTCCAATAAATATCAAGGAAATTCATAAATTTTAATTCTTTCTAGTTTTATTTATTTTTATTTTTTGTTTTTTGGGCCACATCCGGTTACACTCGGGTTATTCCTGGCTATGTGCTCAGAAATTGCTCCTAGCTTGGGGGACCATATGGGATGCTAGGGATTAAACCAAGGTCAGCCATGTGCAAGGCAACCACCCTACCACAGTGCCACCACTCTGGCCACATTTGATAGTACACAGGGATTACTTCTAGTTCTGTGCTCAGGGATCACTCCTGGTGGTACTCAGGGTACCATATGAACTGTGTATTGAACCAAGGTAAGGCTCTGCACAGCAGTCACCCTTCCTGCTGTCACATATCTCCATCCCCAATTTTATCATTTTTTATTTACTAAATTAATTTTCAGAAATATTGTAAAAAATAAACCTCTAGACATTTTTAGATTTAAAAATTTACTATAGGTGTTTTTGAGTCACAGATATATGGTTTAAAGAACAGTGGCAAAATGAATATTGTCAAAAATAAACCTCTAGACATTTTTAGATTTAAAAATTTACTATAGGTGTTTTTAAGTCACAGATATATGGTTTAAAGAACAGTGGCAAAATGAATAAATGTAGCATAAACAGAAAAATTTAGGAACACCTCACTGGAAATGTTGGCTGGAAATATTTTTATTTCACTCTGTTCCAAACACAGAGGAAACTGCTCGATAATACTAAAAGGGATTATTTGGCTGAAGGGTCAACCAAAGCTTGCCATTATGGGGACATCAAATTCCTGTCAAGTCAGTTGACCTGGGTTGGCCTTTCCTACTTTATTTGTGGGATCCTTTTATTCTTTTGAATTCTGACCTTGTTTACTATCTGCTTCAGATGATTGCTAGGTTAACAGCTGTTCTTGATGCACACCCATCTAACAGCCTCTAATACTCTTATTTTTCAGTGTACCTCTCAGGATTGGATTTCTTTTAAAGTTGAAAATGCAATGTAGTAGTTTTTGGACTTTGCCTCAACATATGTATGAATGTGAATAAGGATGCTTACTGAAATAAGGCCCAAAAGAAATTGGTTGCTGGAGAAATAGGACGACTTATATAAAAATACAGTTATTGGTAGATAACTAATGCTTGAAAATAGATTGTCTAATTATTTTATAAGATAAGCTAATTATTTCATAAGCTAAGAATAGACAGGATAGACCAGTAGAAGAGTAAACCTGGAGTTCAGTATCACCTTTGTCTTTCTTTACCTCTGCACACTGGTCTAAAACTTATTCCAGCAATTTTCTATCCAAAAATAGAAATTAATATCAGAAAAATCTGTGACATAAAAGCCTGAAGACTTCCATGATTCAGACAATGCTGAAAATTATTAACTTCTGGAAATAGTTAATGGTGTAAGATGGAATATTATAGGATTTCATAGGTGAAAGGAAGATGATGTATGATCCCTGTTAAAGAACTAGATAGATAAAGGAGTACAAGTTCTTTTGTAATCACCCTGCTAGTTAATAAAATAAAGTTGAAAAAAATTTTTACAAAATGAAATTATTTTCATAGTCAAATGTAGGAAATATTATTAGTAAAATAAAAAAGACAGTTTCAAATGGAACTACATTAAATTAAGAAGCTTCTGAATCTCAAAAGCAAAACAAAACAAAACAAAAATAAAAACAGTGACTAGGATACAAAGCTTTATAGCAGCAAAGATCATCTGCAGAATGGGAGAAAATATTCACCCAAAGCTCATCTGAAAAAGAGCTAACATCCAAGATATACAAAGTATAATATAATTTAACAAGAAAAAAAATCTAACCTAATCAAAAAGTGGGGAGAAGAAATGAACAGACATTTCCTCAAAGAAGAAATACAGATGGTCCAAGACACATTAAAAATGCACCACATCACTAATAATTAGGGAGATGCAAATCAAAACAACATCATCTCATAGTACAGAGACTGGCATACATCACAAAGAACAAAAACCAATCAGTGCTGGCAGGGGTGTGGTGAAAAAAAGAACTCATTCACTGCTGGTGGGAATGCATCTAGTCCAGCCTTTATTTAAAACAATATGGAGATTCCTCAAAAAACTTGAAATTGAGCTCCCATATGATCCATCAATACCACTTCTAGGACTATAACCTAAGGAATACAAAAACAATACACAAACGCCCTCTGCATACCTACGTTCATTGCAGTGCTATTTATAATAACCAGAATCTGAAAACAACCCAGGTGCCCTACAATAGATGAGTGGCTAAGGAAACAGTGTTACATTTACACAATAAAATACTATGCAGTTGTTAGGAAAAATGAAGTCATGAAATTTGCCTATACATGGATGGACATGAAGACTGCTATGCTGAGTGAAATGAGAAAGAGGGAGAGGGATAGACATAATATAGTCTCACTCATCTATGGGATATAAGAAAAATAAAAGACAGTATGGCAATAATATCCAGAGATAATAGAATTGTATGCCAGGAAGACCAGCTCATAACATAAAGTGGTGAGTGCAGGTAAATCGTTAACCACAATATCTACCAAGACAATGATAGTGAGGGAAAGAGGCAGGTGCTTATGCTGGAGGGAAATGGGGAGATATTGGTGGTGGAAAGATTGTACCGGTGAAGGTTGGTGTACATTTTATTACTGAACCCCATATGAAAATCTTTGTAAACATGGTGATTAAAAAAAAGAAATTGTTTCAGAAAAATGACCTTCCATTTATATAAGAGATTGTATTTATTTGTGTGTGTGTGTTTGAGAGAGAAGGGGAGAGGAGTAGAACTGATATATAGGTTGGCTAGCTAAAGCTGCTATAGAGCTTTAAATAAAAAGCTTTAAGTAAAACTTTTTGCTTTAAATTAAAAACAGTAAGAAAAATAAGCTTAATATGTGGAGCTTTCCCCCATTTTTACTATAAAAAATATTCATTGTTTTTCTTTTCCTTTTTTTGAGGAAAAGGTCTCAGTATGAAAATTACTTAATAATTGGGAGAAGGCAAAGCTCACTGATCTTTCTGCTAAGTTTCCATTGTCTATAGTTACTATTAGAATGTTTCTCCACCCTTAGATTTGCTTTGAAAATTGCTTTAAGTACTCTAGACAGTCTGCAAAGTAACAGTTACTTTGCATTAATAGAATTGCACTGAAAGGCATCCCTGTGCATTTCTTCTCCTGCATAACTATGCCATTTGTCATTGTGATACCTGTGTCACCACCAAGTTTTGCACCATAATACTTAAACCTCATCAACTTCCAAATGGTTTCACGATCTGTCAGTAGTGATAAAGGTGTGCAATGAGACGAGACAAGGCGTTTTCAAATAAACTTTTAGAAAGATCAAGAACGATAAAAGTTTAAATCTCGGGGTATTTTGAAAGACTCCTGTGAGCTACTCTTGTGAAGTCCCCAATGTTTATATATTTATAAAAATTATTTGAAGCAAAAATGTTTGATTATAGAACTTTGACTTAGAATAGCAGGCATGCACAGAAATATTCTGTTAGAAACCTAGCACATGGGCCGGAGAGATAGCATGGAGGTAAGGTGTTTACCTTGCATGCAAAAGGTCAGTGGTTCGAATCCCAGCATTCCATGTGGTCCCCCGAGCCTGCCTGGAGCGATTTCTGAGCTAGAGCCAGGAGTAACCCCCCGAGTACTGCCAGGTGTGACCCCCCCCCAAAAAAAAAAAGAAAAAAAAAGAAAAAAGAAACCTAGCATATACACCTCTATATATTCAGGAAGCTGTGTAGGTGGTGGGGCAATGCAAGAGAAAAGGTTGGACAGGTGGTGAGGGTCAGAATGTGTGTGTGTGTGTGTGTGTGTGTGTGTGTGAGAGAGAGAGAGAGAGAGAGAGAGAGAGAGAGAGAGAGAGAGAGAGAGAGAGATAGAGAGAGAGAGAGAGAAAGAGAAAGAAAGAAAGAAAGAAAGAAAGAGAAAGAAAGAAAGAAAAAGAAGGAAAGAAAGAAGGAAAGAAAGAAAGAAAATAAAAATGAGGGAGAGACAGACAAAAAGACAGACATATAGATGTTATTTCATCTTGAATGCCAGAAAACTTCAAAGATATGAGTAGAAGTATGTCACTAACACTAATTTATTTAGAACTTGTAATCTTCAGGCATTATTCTAAAGCATATATATAAGCTTTATGCATATATATATATATATATACATATATATATATATATATATATGTATATATATATATATATATATAGTCTTATGTAGGCCTGAAAGAACTCCACGAAAAGATGCAGCAGTGGGTTAAGCAGCAGGATTTGCTTTAAAAAAATACACCTGAAGACACTAAACTTTTTTACAGTTAAAGAAACTGAATCTCAATTAAGGTCATACAATAAGTGGTGGTGGCAGTGTGACTGATGTGTCAGATTTGCTATTTCCATTATAAAAGTAGGGTGTGGGCATAGTGATTTTTTTTTCAACTATCCTTTTGAATTCCATATCCCTCACATTTTGGGACAGCTCCAATTCTTAGAAACTGTTATCTAAATCTATCCAGCAAGATCTTATCCAGCCTCATTGCCAATCATTTGAAAAACATTTATTCTCTTTTTACCACTGTGACAGTCTGCTTGGAAATAGGTGCGATGTATCATTTTCCACAATAATGGAAGGTGGGCTAAGAATTACCTATAATTTGTCTCTCTAGCCAGGCACGTCAAACTAAGTTATGATGAAAGTGGAGCAGCAACCTTGATCACCTACCATTTTATAGCTGATGTGATTGTTTTTATGAAGCCTATAATATATCTAACACCATGGTTGTGATGATCCCAATTCTTGTCTCAGCAGAACAATATTACAAGAGTTGAGTCAATTTTGATTGCAGGGGATGTGGCTGTGGTTTTTTAGTGGTAAGATAGGAAGTAAAATTTTACAGAGTCTGGTGAAGTTAGCTTCTTGCCATCCCTAAAATTCAGTTCTGTTTGCTAGGGACAAATGGGTTGCAAAGAAAAATAATTATCAAGTAATTGACAAAGTAACTATGGTAAAGTATTTTTTAGTCATAGTCAATGAGAACTTGGATTAAGAATATTAGTAAAATCAGCCTCCAGATTTGGGGGAGATTTTGGAGTTCATTTTTTACCTTGGATACAGTTTTTTTTAATCAATAGAAAAAAGTTTGAGGGGAAGTGGGGGCTAGTGCAAGCATACCAATTATGATCCCCAATATTTTATTTTATGTGAACAAATATTTATGGAATATCTACTATTAGCTATAATTTTATTTTGCTTTTTTTTGGCCATACCTTGTGACGCTCAGGGGCTACTACTGGCTATGTGCTCAGAAATTGCTCCTAGCTTGGGGGACAGATGGAATGCTGGGGATAGAACCAATGTCTGTCCTGGATTGGCCACATGAAAGGCAAATTTCCTACCACTGTGCTATCACACAGGCCCCTGGCTATAATTTTTTGGTCTACTTTTGTTGGTGCTCAGGGAGTACTCTTGGTTCTACATTTAGGTGGATGGGATACTAGAGATTGAATTTGGGTCTGTGCATGCAAGTACCGTATAAGCTGTATCATTCTCTTTTGGCCTTTATTGGCTATCTTTATGCTATGTTCTATGGAGAAAATATAGAAACGACATTGTCCTCATCAAAGTTTTGGGATATTCATCTTTAGCCTTTTAATTACACCTTGACAAATGCAAGGATAATGTTAGGAAAATACAAATGTGAGGAAGTGAGGGGATGAAAAACAAGGAGTGATATTTGAATGGATTTTTGGTAGCTGAGGCAAAGGTTTTTTTTTGTTTATTTGTTTGCTTTGTTTTTAGCTTTAAGTTTTGTTTGTTTTGTTTTAAGATGAGGGATTTATCATAAAATTCGACAATGCAAGAAGAACATTTGGGACTAGAGCAATAGTACAGTGCTGGGGCATTTACCTTGCATGTGGCCAGGGTCATTTCCCCAGCATCCCGGATGGTCCCCTGAGTCTGCCAGGAGCAATTGCTGAGTATAGAGCCAGGTGTAACTCCTGTACTGAAAGAGCTTTATTTCATCGACTGAGTCAATCTTTTGGTTTGGTCTCTAATAGTAAAAGTGGAATGATTGTTAAGGTATGATCTGGAATGGGGAAATATTAAAGGAAGAGTGGAAGATCAAGAAAAAAATCAGGCCGAAAGAGAAATGAGGAAACAGAAAATACAGAAAGGAGATATTAAGTCTACATGTCCACTTTAAATATAGCTAATTTAGATAAGTCCACATATAAAATAAATCCTCTTAGGTTTTTTGTCCTTTTTCTAATCTTCAAATAAACAGTACAATGTTAAAATAAGGGTGTGGCCTAAAAACCAAAATAAAAAGCACATTTATGATACATAGTTATAGGGAGTATATTGTCGCAAATATATGGGGAAGGGTGTTGCTAGAGATTAAGCATAGAATATTTCTAAGTTGTAAAGAGATTACTTGGATTCAATGTCATAGGTCATGGTACATATACTTATTGTAAACAAAGGCCTGAGAAGGTAATGACAGAAGTGATATTAATTAAATAGTGATTGTGGAAGATTAGGTAAGAACCCTTGTAGGAAGACTGCAGAAACATCATTCCTACAAATATAAGATTTTTATTTTGATATATGGACTTTATATCACCAGATACCAAATTTTCAAAGAAGTGTGAAGTTTATTTTAATAATTATGAGGCTCTTGCAAAAAAAGCCAGCTAAGACCCTCATTTAAAACCATGCACAAAGATCAAATCCAAATGGACTAAAGTCCCTGATATCAGGCTTGAAACCATAAAGTATAGAGAACATCATGTAGGTAAAGCATTCTATGACATTGAGACTAAAGGCATCTTCAAGGAGGAAACAGCGTACTCCAAACAACTGGATGCAGAGATAAAAAAAATGGGACTACATTAAGCTGAGAAACTTCTGCACATCAAAAGAAAAGGATACAAAACCACCCACAGAATGGGAGAGACTACCTAATATCCATCAAACAAGAGGCTAATATCAAAAATATACAAGGTGCTGACAGAACCTAAAAAGAAAAAACATATAGCCCCATAAAATATTGGGAGAATATATGAACAGACACGTCCTCAAAGAAGAAATACAAATGGCCAAAAGACACATGAAAAAATGCTCCACATCACTAATCATCAGGGAGATGCAAATCAAAACAACAATGGAAAAAACAACAACAATGGAATATTATGCAGCCATTGGGAGAGATGAATTCATGAAATTTTCTTATATGTGGATGTTCTTTCATAAGATGTATTATGCTGAGTAAAATAAGACAGAGGGATAGAGATAGTCACAGAATAGTCTCACTCATCTATGGGTTTTAAGAAAAATTAAAAACATTATTGTAACAATAGAATTAAGGGTTGGAAGAGCTGAAAGAACCAGCTCACAATTTGAAGCCCATCACAAAGTGTGGTGCATGCTGTTAGGAAAATAAATAAACTAATAACTAACATGACAATGTTAAAAAATGAGAGAAGTAGAATGCCTATCTCAAATATAGGTGGGGGTGGGTGGGAAAAGGCATTGGTGGTGGGAATATTGCACTGGTGAAGGGGGATACAACTCAATCATGCTTGTAATCATGGTGTTTAAATAAAGATTTTTATATATTAAAAATGTATTATGAATAACATTATAAACATGGTATTTAAATAAAAGTAAATTTTAAAAATTATGATTTCTATAACTAATTTCTAAGAATAAAAAACATAAAATGGCCACCAAAAAAGAAGAGTGAAACACAAAGACATCTATTAAAAAATAATTATGAGGCTTTTGAGGCAGTCACTTTGGCTTTGCTCTGTAGCTGCCTACTCATTACCTGGAAGAATATGAAGCTGGCTCTCCAGCCCAAAAATTAATTAAGGGAATGGAGTTATGGGTGCTGTCATGTCAGGTATGAGTCTTGTTTTTTATTTCAATGCCCTAAGTATTTGCGGATGTCTGCCTTGCATTAAAACCACTCTAGAAGCTATAGGCAAGTCAGAAGATATCTTGAGAAGTAGATAGAATTGCTCCACCCAGAAGAGATCCTGAGGTCAAAGCAGAGAAGATCTCCTGAGGGCACACCAAAAATGGTAGGCTGTCTCCATCCATGAAAGACAGAGCCAGAAAAGCTTGGCCATTCCACTTCACTCCATAGCCACACTATCTCTTACTCAATGATCCTAGCCCATCACATAGAAAATGCCACACTAGAAGCATAACAATAGAAATGCAACACTAGCCAACACCATTAACAGAAAATGAATATGGTAGCTCTGATGACCTGAAAAACACCAATCACCTAATTAGCCTCTCAGATAAGGAGTTTAGAAAAGAAATATTTAGGATCCTCATAGAAATAAAAGAAAACACGGATCAAGCTGAATGAACCACAAAAAAAGAATCAAGAGGGTCTGAAAATAGAAATAAGAAAATTCTAAGATGAAATAACAGGACTAAAAAACTCAGTAGATGAAATGAAAACTTCACTGGAGAGCCCTCTCTAATAGAGTAACAGAGACTGAGGATAGAATCAATGAAGATAGATGAGATGCATAGTAATTCCATACAATGGAAGAGATTGGAAGAGTCTTAAAGCAAATGATAAGAACATGGAAAAAATCCTCAAAGAATGCGAACAGATGAAAATAGAAGGCTTTGGGCCCGGAGAGATAGCACAGCTGCGTTTGCCTTGCAAGCAGCAGATCCAGGACCAAAGGTGGTTGGTTCGAATCCCAGTGTCCCATATGGTCCCCGTGCCTGCCAGGAGCTATTTCTGAGCAGACAGCCAGGAGTAACCCCTGAGCAACGCCGGGTGTGACCCAAAAACCAAAAAAAAAAAAAAAAAAGAAAATAGAAGGCTTTGATTAAATCAACAGAAACAACATAAGAATCACTGAAGTCCCAGAGACCCAGGAAGAAAATGCCAGGAAGAATCAGCAGTCAAGGACATCATTGCAGAGAAACACCCAGAGATAAAGACTGCATGCAGCCTGAAGAGTACCAGATAAAAAAGACCTGAAGAAAAGTACCCCAAGACACATCCTAGTCAAAATGACCAATTCCAGAGACAGGGATAGAATACTGAAAGATGCAAGATAAAAAGGAAAATTACATTCAAAAAACATATTTAAGATTTACAGCAGAACTGTAAATAAGAAACCCTCAAGGCTAGAAGGCAGTGATAAGATATAGTGACAAAACTCAATTAAATGAATGCTGTGCCTAGAATACTGCACCCAGCCAGACTCACTTTCAGGTTTAAAGGAAGTATACAAAACTTTATAGATAAACAACAGCTCAGAAATTATACAGACTCAAAACCAGCCTTAAAAGAAAAACTGAAAGGTATACTTTAAGACTTACCAACAAACACATCAAACTTCTACACGAAGATGACACAAAATCCCATGACAATTATCTTTCTCAATGTCAGTGGACTAAATACACCAGTTAAGAGACACAGAGTGATAAGATAGATAAAAAAAAAATGAATCCAACCTTCTGCTGCCTACAAGAAACACATCTAAATAGTCAGAACAAACGTACACTCAAAATCAAAGGTTGGAGGAAAATCATCCATGCAAAAAATTTCCTTAAAAAAACTGGATTGGACATATCAGATGACACAAACTTTAGACTCAGAAACGTTATAAAGGGCAAAGATGGACATTTTGTAATAATTAAGGTATATGTACAACATGAAGAAATGACATTCCTAAACATATACACACTCAATGAGGGACTAGCAAAATATTTAATACAGTTCTTGACAACTCTGAATGAAGACATCAGTAGAGGTGGCCAGAGCGGTGGTGCAAGCCATAAGGCATTTGCTTTGTGTGTGGTAGCCTAGGAGAGACTATGGTTTGATCCCCTCATCATTCCTATTCAATATGATTAGAAATTCTTGCCATAGCAATTAGGCAAGTAAAAGTTATCAAGGGCTTCCAGATAGGAAAGGAAGAAGTCAAGCTCTCACTGTTTGAAGATGACATGCTACTATATTTAGAAAACCCTAAAGACTCTACCAAAAAGCTTCTAATAATAATGATAGAGAAAAAATGGACATTAAGAAAATAATTACATTCACATTAGTGCCACACAGTACCTTGGAGTCAACTTAACTAAAGAGGTGAAAGACATATTCAAAGAAAACATTAAAACCTTGCCTCAAGAAATAAAAGAGGACACAAGGAAATGGTGACACATACCCTGTTCATTGAGTCAGAGTTGACATTGGTGGTAGGATTGGTGTTTAAGTATTATATGTCTAAAAGTCAGCCATCAATAACTTTGTTAATCATAGTTCTTTAAGTTAAAAATTATGTAAAAATAGTAAATTTCCTTCTTGTAATACTATGCAGCTGTCAGGACAGATGAAGTTATGAAATTTTCCTTTACATGGGAGGACATCTGTGGGTTTAAGAAAAATAAATGACATTACTGTAATAATACTTAGAAACAACAGGAATAAGGGCTGTAAGGACTAGCCCATGATATGAAGCTTACCACTAAGAGTGGTGAGTTCAGTTAAAGAAGTAACTACATTGACAACTATCATGACATTAGTAGTGAGTGAGAGAAAAAAAATGCCTGTCTTGAACAGGTAGGGGGTGGGGGAGTAGGGAGATGGGGGAGGATTGGTAGTGGGAATGTTACACTAGTGAAGAGAGGTGTTTTTTATAACTAAACCCCAACTACAAACATGTTTGTAACCATGGTTACAAACCATGAGTTCTTATACATATACATACTATTCATGTTCATTTCAGCAATTCGACAATTGCTACCGTATGAAAACAACCTAGGTGTCCAATGATAGATGGATAGATAAATAAGGTGATATATATGTGCATATACATTGCACCTTTATACAATTGTATACATATAAAATGGTATATATACTATATACTGTATATACTATACAGAGTCAAGGAATGACAAAATTGTGCAATTTACTGCAACTTGGATGGGATTGGAGGATCTTATGTTAAATAGAATTCAATGTCAGATGATCTCACTTTTCTGTTGTATATAGAATAGCAGGACAAGGGGATTCAAGGTATCAAAAAGGGATAAATAATTTTTACTGGATCCTAGATGATAAATATGAGGACAGAGAAGAAAACTTAAGGAGGAATTAAGGAGAGGCACATGAGAGGTAACAGGGTCAGAGTACAAGGACCTAACACATAGGTGGTTTAGACTTACATGTATATCTCTAAATCACAGAGACAGAAAGCAGGACACAGTTGACATAAACTACAATGACTAAACTTAAACACGTGCCTGCTAAGGAGACATAATAGAGGTGTGGGAGGGAACCTGGAAACATTGGTTGAGGGAAAATCATTTTGGTGCTGTGACTGGTGGTAAGAACATTGTATGCCTGGAACTCTATTGTGAACTTCCTAAATCATGGTGCCTTAATTAAAAATGAGTTTTCATGATATTTAAAATTATAATACATAGTTGTTGCAACAACCTGGGGAAAAACAAAGCCTGTTTTTACCTTTCTGCCATCCATAATGTAGTAACTTAATTATACAGAAAGAAACAAAAGTTGCCTACACATTCTTATTCTTAAGGAGAATCGCTGAGTCAATTACATGGGAAGAAGACAATTGAAGGGCTGGAGTCTGAGAGACAGTAGGCTGAGTGCCAGGCATTTTTAGGGAGGGGAAAAAGAAAGAGTGGAAAAACAGTCTTCAACTCCATGTGACTGTTGAAAGTCACGGTGAGAATATAGATGATACCAGGAACCTTGTAAAATTTTCCCTTAAATTGCAGAGGCAATGAAAAAAAACTACTACCCTGTACCTACTGGATCACGATTTTTTTCTTTTTCACATTTATTTTACCATGCAGTATATACTTTTAACTTACCAGCTACTCAATAGTTCTAGAAGAACAAAAAATGTTATTTTTTAATCTAATAATTTAATTTTCCCCTCTTCCCATTCACACTCTGAGATAATTTCTCATCTCTTCCCATTTACATTCTGGGAATAACCTGAGTATTAATTGTTAGATTTCAGATTCTTTCCTTGCATAGATAGCATAAAATACATTGATGTGGTTGAAGTAATGAGTTTAAAGTATTTGAATTCTTGATGGCTAACTGAAGAAGAGGAATTTATAAGTTCAATTCTCCATATGTTTGAAGATAATGATACTTGCCTTTCCTATCTCTGGTTTTTTCTTCTTCCTGCATTTTACATTTTGCAACAGTGATTCAGAAACACCATTTTTTCCCCAGTGGTCTGACAGCAGCAAATTTGCATGGTCTAACAAAGGGATTATTTTGTGTTATTTTTCTGCCATTCTGCGTGGAGATTGGAAGTGCTCTCTTCATTAAAATCTCTACTTTTGGGGCAAACATTTTGAGACTTCCCCCGGCTTGCTTCTACCTGGGAACTCTGATCTTCTCTGGCATTCATCCCCTGAGGGCTTGCTTCAGTTGAGGTGAGTCTTTCCGAGCCAGAGATTATGGATAAAGCTGACTCTGCTGAGCCCCTTAAGCCCACCTTATAAGGGGTCTAAGCAGAGGAGCACAGACGCTCTGCTTCTCTTCACGGATGCACATTCCTCCTAGCCAATGAATACCACCACAACACATAGAAAAACCCACAACACAAGTGTGACAATGGGGAAACTGTGCAGACCAACATCAGGCATAGAGAATGAAGATGGCAACTCTGATGACCCAACAACGGCCAACCACCTAGTTAGTCTTTCAGATATGGAGTTTAAAGATAAAATATGGATGATGCTCACAGAACTCAAAGAAAATACAGAACAGAACGCTTCAAGAGAATATGAAGATAACTCAGAAAACTCCAAATTGAAATATCAGGTCAAATAACAGGTCTGAAAAACTCAGTAGACGAATTGAAGAACAACATAGATAAGCTTTCCCACATGTTAACAGCAGCTGAGGATAAAATTAGTGCGCTGGAAGATGAAATGCATAACAACTCCATACAGCAGAAGAGATTGGAAAAAATCCTTAAAGCAAATGATCAGACAATAGAAAAATTACTCAATAATATGAACAGATGAAAATAGAAGTCTTTGAAAAGCTCAACAGAAACAACTTAAGGATCATTGGAGTCCCAGAGACCCAAGAAGAAAATCTCCAGAAAGAATCAACAGTCAAGAATATCTTCACAGGGAAACTACCAGAGCTAAAGAATACATGTGAACAAATCCTGCATGCCCAAAGAGTACCAGCTAAAAGAGACCCCCAGGAAAAACACCCCAAGACACATCCTAGTCACAATGATGAATCCCACAGATAGAGATAGAATACTAAAAGCAGCAAGATCAAAAAGAGAAATTACATTCAAGGGAGCATCCTTGAAATTTACAGCAGACCTGTCACCAGAAACACTCAAGGCCAGAAGGCAGTGGTGGGATATAGTGACAAAACTCAATGAAATAAATGCTTCGCCTAGAATACTGCACCCAGCAAAACTTACTTTCAGGTTTGAAGGAAGTATACATGACTTCACAGATAAACAACAGCTCAAAAACTTTACCAGCCTTAAAAGAAAAACTAAAAGATCTACTTTAAAGACAAGACAGACCAACAAATACATCAAACTTCTACACAAAGATGGCAATAAATCCCATGACAATTATCTCTCTCAATGTCAATAGACTAAATGCACCCGTTAAGAGGCACAGAGTGGCAAAATGGATCAAAAAACTGAACCCAACCTTCTGCTGCCTACATGAAACATACCTGAATAGTCAGAATAAACATAGACTCAAAATCAAAGGTTAAAGGAAAATCATCCAAGCAAACAACAGCCTTAAAAAAGCTGGAGTGGCCATACTAATATCAGATGACAACACTGTGTACTCAGAAAATTTGTAAGAGACAAAGATGGACATTATATACTAATCAAGGGATATGTACAGCAGGAAGAACTCACTCTCCTAAACATATATGCACCCAATGAGGGACCAGCAAAGTATTTAATACAATTGTTGACAAATCTAAAAAAGGATATCAATAATAACACAATAATTGTGGGAGACCTCAACACAGGCCTGTCAACACTTGATAGGTCAACCAGATTAAAACCCAACAAAAATATACTAGACCTGAAAACAGAATGGAAGAAAGAGGCCTAATATGTATGTATGTATGTATGTATGTATGTATGTATGTATGTATGTATGTATATATATATATATATGACACTCCATTATCAGAAACCTGGATACACATTCTTTTCCAACATACATGGGTAATTCTCCAGGATAAACCACATGCTGGTACATAAAACATACCTCCATAAAATCAAGAAGATAGAAATTTTGCAGGCTACCTTTGCTGATCACAAGGCTCTAAAGTTAGATGTGAACTACAAAAAGACATACAAGAATATCTTTAACAGCTGGAAATTAAACAGTCTACTACTGAACAACCAGTGGGTCCGAGAGGAAATCAAATAGGAAATCAAAACTTTCCTGGAAATAAATGACAATGAAAGCACAAGCTATCAGAACCTACGGGATACAGCAAAAGCGGTGCTGAGAGAAAAAGTTAAAGCTTTGTAAGCACATATCAGGAAGGAAGAAGGAGCATACATGAATAACTTAATGACATAGCTTATGAATTAGAAAATGATCAACAAAAGGAACCAAAAAATAGGGAGACAGAAGGAAATAACAAAGCTGAGAGCAGAAATCAATGAAATGAAACCCAAAAAACAATCCAAAAGATCAACGAAAGCAGAAGTTGGTTCTTTGAAAAAATAAACAAGATGATAGACCATTGGCAAAACTCAAAAGAAAAAGAGGGAGAGAAACTTGATAACATGTATTAGAAATGAAAAGGGGGTGAGATCACTACAGATACTGCAGAGATTCAAAGGGTATTCAGAGAATACTTGGAGATACTCTATGCCACTAAATGTGAGATCCTGGAAGAAATGGATAAATTTTTGAACTCATATAACCTTCCATGGTTGAATAAAGAAGATATAGCATATCTAGACACCCCATCACTATTGAGGAAATTAAAACCATAATCAAAAATTTGCCCCAAAACAAATGCCCAGGCCCTGATGAATTCACGAATGAATTCTTTCAAACCTTTCAAGAGGAACTACTACCAATCCTGGCAGGCCTTTTTATGAAATTGAAAAAAACAGGAACACTTCCAAATAGCTTTTATGAAGCCAACATCACATTAATACCAAAACCAGATAGAGATGCTGCCAAAAAAGAAAACTACAGACCAATATCCCTGATTAACACAGATGCAAAGATCCTCAACAAAATTCTGGCAAACAGTATCCAATGCCTCATCAATAATGTCATTTACCATGACCAAGTAGGGTTCATCCCAGGAAATGCAAGGATAGTTTAACATACATAAATCAATAAACATAATATGCAATATCAATAAAAAGAAAAATAAAAACTATATGATCATATCAATAAATGCAGATAAAACATTTGGTAAGATCAAACACCCATTCTTGATAAAAATTCTCATCACGATTAGAATAGAAGGAACTTTTCTCAATATAAGACAATCTACCTACCACAAGCCAATTGCAAATATTATTCTCAATGGAGATAAACTGAACGCCTTTCTTTTCAAATCCAGTACAAGACAAGGCTGCCCTTTCTCACCATTACTATTTACTATAGTGCTGTATGTTCTTGCCATAGTGATTAGGCAAGAAAAAGATATTAAGGGCATCCAGCTAGGAAAGGAAAAAGTCAAGCTCTTAATGTTTGCAGATGACATAATACTATATTTAGAAAACCCTAAAGACTCTACCAAAAAACTTCAAGAAACAGTAGATTCATATAGCAAAGTGGCAGGATACAAAATTAACACGCAAACATCAATGGCTTTCTTATACACCAATAATGATAGAGAAGAAATGGATCTAAAAAATTCCATTTACATTAGTGGCACACAAACTCAAATATCTTGTAGTCAACTTAACTAAAGATGTGAAGGAGTTATACAAAGAAAACTACAAAACACTGCTTCAAGAAATAAAAGATTACGAGGAAATGGAGACATCTACTCTGTTCATGGATTGGGAAGATCAACATCATTAAAATGGCAATACACCCCAAGGTATTGTACAGATTTAATGCAATACCCCTAAGGATACCCATAACATTCTTCAAAGAAGTGGATCAAACATGCCTGAAATTCATCTGAACAATAAACACCCAAGAATAACTAGAGCAACCCTTAGGAAAAGGAATATGGGAGGCATTACTTTTCGCAACTTTATATTGTATTACAAAGCCATAGTCATTAAAACAGCCTGGTTTTGAAATAAAGACAGACCCTCAGATCAGTGGAATAGACTGTAGTATTTAGAGAATGCTCCCCAGAATATATTATAAATTATATGTTCATTTTTGTGTTTAAAATAAATAATATTTCTACAGTACTATTTAAAATAGTTAATATTTCTACAGTACTATTTAAAATAGATTCTGGTTAAATATTACTGTAGAAAAGATTTTTCCCAAAGATTATAATGAATAATTTTCATCATTTCATGGATTTAGTGTTAACAAAACAGCATGCTTTTTATATGATGTGAGGTCCATATCACATTGCCATATTTTTATATGATATGCTTTTCATATGATATATGAGGTCCATATCACATCGCCATATTTTGAACACCTTTGGGAATGTTATCCATAAAACTAATATTTGGATGTGGCCCTAATGATAGCACAGCACATAGGGCATTTGCCTTGCACATGATCAACCCTGGTTTGATCTCCGGCATCCCTGATAGTCCCCCAAACCTGCCAAGAGTGATTTATGAGTACAGAGCAAGGAAAAACCCAAGATAAACAAATGCAACCCCCAAACAAACAAACAAAAGTAACACTTGGAAAAAGAAGTCCCTCCTAGGAATAATTTTTGAAAGTCTTGAGTGTGATCTCTTGAACCTACCTCTTCTGGTACATGGCATGAGTATAAAAAAATTTTAGTCCAAGCCAGGGACAATTTCTGAGCGCTTAGCCAGGAATAACCCCTGAGAATCAAATAAGTGTGGCCCAAAAAACCAAACCAAACCAAACCAAACCAAACCAAACCAAACAAAAAAACAACAAAAAAATTAGTCAAATCTATGAATAGACAGAATTGTCACATGTTTATTTAATTTCAGAGATACCAACCACCTCCTTGGCTTCACAAGCATTTCTCCCTCCAGTGTTGCATTGCAGCCTAAAACCCCATTGTAACTGATTGCTAACCCAGCAGTGACCCATTTGTAGTCAACTTTCAGTCCAATGACCTTTGGAAAATTTTAAGAGATACTAGTTTTTAAATCCTCAATATCCAGTTTAAACCTATAACTGTGTCCTTTAACCTAGTTTCAGTATCTCATGAAAGTAATAGAGTCACATTTCTTGCTGAATCAATACCACATTAAAAAAGGTGCTATCACTGAAAAGTTATGAATACAAAATAGCTCAATGATATATTAGTGTCATTGCTTGCTGTCTCTTTCAGTTTGTTTGCTTTACTGAATATAAGCAGAAAAGAACCTTTCTCATGTTTAGATTTATCAGGAAGATCCTATTGGTATTCCATTTTGCCTTGTGTAAAGGTGCTTTACATCTTCTATTCAAAGCACTGCAGGTACAAAAGAAGCAACCTAAATATCAGAACGACCACTGAAGCCTATTTAATATTTGTTAGCACACTCCAGAAGAGTTCATGTTTTAAAAATCATTAGGTAACTTGTTTATCAAAGAAGGCAAATTATTCCTGTGGAGATTCTCTCTGCTCTGAGATCTAGGAAGTAACAAAGCAATTTTTTCAAGGTCACTTAAGCATAAATTTAGAAAGTCTTTAAAAATTAAGGAGTCAATATCTTTGATAAAGATATCTTTCAAATCAATAAAGAAAAGATATTCATCTAAACAGAAATTATATTACTCTGAAAGTTTACTAAAATAGGTTTTTCCTGTATTGTAGCTAATAGAAAATTAGCAAAATTTTTTGAAAAATAATGTGTTGGTTTTACATCAAAATCCTTAAAGATATTTTATCTACTGATAAAACAATTTCATATGTAGACATTTACCAATGAGGGGGAAGAGGCCAAAATTTAGGCATAATAAAATGCTGATATATGATCGATGAATGCTAGTTATTAGATTCTTGGGAAATTAAACATTATGCTATTAATAAAAAATAGAGAATTATCCAGAGCATACACTATCCAGCACAAAATTGGCACATAGCAAAATTTATAAAATATTTCCTAATTAAATAAATAATCATGAACAATTTTATAGCTGTGTATCTCACAATGATTCAATGTAAACAAAAAAACTACTTAAATAGAATAAATAAACACATAAATAATTGTTAATGTTAAAACTCATATTACATAGGCCTGAGAGATTATACAGTGGACAGAAACTTGCCTTGCATGCAGCCATTTCTGACTGCATACCATCAAGCACCCAGCAGTGATCCCTTAGCTCAGGTCCAGGAGTGATCCCTGAGTACAGCCAGGGGTAGCCCAAAATAACAAAAGATAACAGTAATAATTACACAATAAAATAAAATGAAATTTTATGTTATTCAAAATTAGGACCACAGAGTGGCAAGACCAGCGTCATCTTGTAGTTGGTTAGAAGAGGTTTCTGAGAATGGTGTTCAGAAGCATGCATGTGGCTGAATAAAATGCTGGGTACCTGTATTGTGATCCCCAGACCCATAGTAGATGTGAGTTCATTACAAGCAAATGTGAATGAACATTTCATAAGTCCTATAAACAATTGTACATTCCCTGGTGCTAACTCCAAACAAGTACCTGAGCATCACAGACAAGTTTGTGCGATCTTCTATCCTCTCAACACTGACAAGAGGGAAAGATACTGGAGAAAAATAAGAGCACATTTGGGACTCCAATCTAGATCTACTGATTCATAAACTATCGGGTGAGGGAAGAAGCAATACTCTTTTGATAGATAAGCCTTCTGGTTGGTTTCATTGCAGAAATAGGGTTTTTTGAAGAACTGAGATGGGATAAAGTACTTTGTAACCTTCAAAAATCAAAATACCTTGCTTTTTCTAGTTGTAACCATTTTTTTTTACTTCTATTTCTGCAATCAGAGTCATTTAAGGTTTCCAAAAGAGCAAAGGCCGAGTTCTCCTCAAGCCCAATTTTCTCTGAAAACCAAATACAGAAAATAGTTAGATAGTAGGAATGACTGCTGAATTTAATCTAACAATTTTTTATTAGAATCCCTGTCAGGCTTATAATTGAAAATCTCTGAATTCCTTAATCACAACTGTGTTGAAATTATTACTGTAAATATAGACTTACTAATGTGACATCTGAACAAATCATTCAATTTATTTGAGTTTCAGTTTTTTTTCAGTTATAGAATGATGCTAAAAAAACTTAAAGTATTATTGTGGAAACTAAATAATATAAATTCCAAAGATTCCTTAAATGCATTACACTAAAATCTTAGAAATATTGATTATCTTTTCTTAGACCAGTTCTGCTTTAAGATGCAATAGCTATGCACACTAGACAGGAAGTTACACAAAGACATATCGTACCATTTTAATTTTTGTCATAGTGTTTGATACATGTTTGGCTATCCATAAATACTAGATATTTGGTTGATTTATTAAAATTATGAGATTGAGAAAGTGAAAAATTTAGAATTAAACAACTCCTGGACTGTAGAAATAGTATAACAGGTAAGGTGTTTAATTTACATAGCTCAACCTGGTTTGAAAATGCAGCACCTCTGAGCATCACTGGATGTGAACAAAACAACAAACAAACAAAAAGGAATACAGTATTTTAAATTTTACCTCACTTTATTAAACTACTTTATAGAGAAATAGAATGTTTAAGCCTTTGTGCACTAAAAGAAAAATACCTGTGAGTAGAGTAAAATTCATGCTACTGACTACAAATTCTATCTATACAATCTATATTTTCTTGTGAACAAAATCAGATATCATTAAATATCTAGAAAACTAATTTAAAGTACAAATGTCCTAAATGGTATTTATTAAGTAATAGTAAGAGCAAACATACAGTGCTCTCTTTGGAGGCATGTATTAAAATTGGAAAACTAACATACAACTTATGGATCGTGCATTCTATAAGCTAATAAAGCATTTAAAATGCTTGAAAGATAAAAATTAGAGAAATTTACTATTTTTTCAAACTGGCAAGATGACATTTTGATACAAATTTAAACATGGAAATGGAAAAATAACCTATCAAAATACAGCATTCAATACTTATTTGGGAGTCCAATAGGAGTTAAATATTTATGTTAAAAAGATTAACCATCAACATAATAATTCTTCCACATTGCAACCCAATTACCCAAAGACAGATAAGTGGATTAAGAAAATATATACACAATGGAATGCTACTCACATGAAAAAATTAAATAAATCTTCCTCTGCTGCAACATGGATGGAATTGGAAGGGGTCATGCTAAGTGAAATAAGTCTAGGAACAAACACAAAACATGAAATGTCATGTAGAAAAAAGTAAAGCAAGAGAAAAGATAAGTTCAAATAAAATAAATCATTACACACTTCCCACAAATCTGGGATTAGCCAAAGGAGTGGGGAGTGTGAGTTGAAAGGGTAGATGAGTCCACCAGACTGTGATAAAGGGATATTGGCACTTTGATGTGTAGAGTGTGGTAACATCAATTTAAAGATGTGAAAATCATGCCTCTAAAAAACATACTATCTTGTAAAGCAATAATGTCTCAAGTAAAATATTTTTTTCAAAACCTTACTATGTTTCTGGAACTGTAATATTGGGGAATTAGTGAGTATGGTCTGTGAGTTAAAGGACCTCGTGGACTAATGGACAGACAGACAAACACATCAGTGGAATATAGAAATTTACTTTTATAGTTAGTATATTATGATAGAGCAGGTCATGAAAAGGGATCAATTCTAATAAATGCTGGAAAAATTGGGATAAATTAAATGGATTATCAAGTTAATATTCTAAAGGTGATCAGATTCCCTAAAGCCTTGTATGAAAATGTGGCATAGAATGAGTAGTATTACATGGGAGTCCTTGTCCAAGATAGTCCAAATCAAAATAAAAAATATTGGTTTGGACACATAGAGAAGCACTCATCGGAAGCATTTTCCAGGGGTTGGTAGAAACAGATAACTTATAGTATGCAGAATAAATGAGAGATCAAGGTAGTATACCCCAAGCGTTTAAAAATATTGGCTACATAATCAAAGTTCATATGTATTTTATTAAAACTTTATAGTGTTTTAGGCATAAAAAGTTACAAGCAGAAATCCAGATTTCCTGCTTTTCTTGGAAAGATCTCAGACATTTTGGCCAAATTGGATCATTTCTATAGGACAGCAAAGGGCAAAACAGTATTCATTCAGAAAAAGATGAATACAGGATTACCTTACCTTCAGCCTGTATTTCTTGTCATGATTACCTCTCTGGCCTTCAAAAGGCATTTGAGACTCTCCTGTGGAATCAATTCTTTATAGAAACTGAGCACAGGCTGGAATAAAGTAATATGACAACAGTTAAAGTAAAATACAGAACTTATGGATGAACTCATTGAATATGTGAGTGGCTATGAATGGAAAGGACAACAGAAAAGAGAAGGTGGAAATGTGGGAAGAGAAATTTTTAAAAAAGAGCAAAATTCTAAAAGAGAAACGAGGGATTAAAAGCCCAGCAGGGTTCAATCATCCTCTTTATAAGAGCAGAATAGAAAGAGGTAAGGTGGGCTACACTATCATTTTTTGGATCTTTCACAGAAAGCTAAGGGAGTTTCTTCCTGAGAATTTCATCCATAAGTCTGTACTGTTGAAGGCAGGGTTATCAGCTGAAAACGAAGCAGAAATAACTGGAAATTTAAAATGTGGTGAACATTTAGGAAAGTAAACTACTGCTGGTACAGGACCAGGAAATCTCTGAAGCATGAAGGTGAATTTTAAGTGATTCCTGAAGTTGGAAGCAAGCAAGCAAGAAACAAAGAAGAAAGAATGAAAGAAGAGAGAAAGAAAGAAAGAAAGAAAGAAAGAAAAGAAAGGAAGAAAGGAAGGAAGAAGAAAGAAGAAAGAAAGAAAAGAAGGAAGGAAGGAAGAAGAAAGAAGAAAGAAAGGAAGAAGAAAGGAAGGAGGGAGGGAGAGAGGGAAGAAGGAAGGGAGGGAAGGAGGAAGAGAAGGAAGGAAGAAGGGAGGGAGGGAAGGAGGGAAGGAAAGAAGGAAGGAAGGAAAAATGGAAGAAGGAAAGGAAGGAGAGAGGGAGGGAAGGAAGGAAAGAAGGAAGGAAGGAAAGAAGCACAAGAAGAAAATAAAAAAAAAAAAGAATCTAGGATTCTTAGAATTTGAACTGGAGTTTCTGGCCTGAATTCTCTTTCTGCTATTATAGTCATCTTTATGAGTTAGATAAATATTTGAAGATATGGTCCGAAGCAAGTAGAACCTTGCATGCTCCCAACCTGGGCTTCCATTTCCTCATGCCCCATATGGTCCCTGAACCCTACCAGGCATGAATTCTGAACACAGGCCAAGAATTAGGCATAAACATCACAAGGTGTTTCCCCAAAACAAGCAACAGTAAAAATACAAGAATACCTTCACTTTCTGTCATAGTACAAGTTGGGTGCATTTGCCATAGTACCCCCCCTAATGGTAATCGTTGGAGGCTCTATGTTATTAAAGAAGATACTTTCATTTCTCCTGCTTTTTTTGCTTCCTTTTAATCCCCTGTTTTCTCATGACAGCTATTTTTTATTATATTACAATCTTCTAAGCAAGGCAAGAGCAGGGATATTTATATATCACCATCTCTCAACCTGCCAGTACAATAGAGGACAAATAAACAACTGTTATGCATGTTCTGTCTTGTTAAAAAGAGAGCTGTCAACACTGATATTTCTGGCTTCAAATTACCATTTCTGCCATTATAAAAGACACTATTATGTATTCCGTGGATTCATTAAACTATTGTGATGATAATGAACATTTACTTTACTCTTACTTTGATCACTAAAACATTTGAGACTTCAGAAATTAAATACCAAAATTATTGCCTGGATAGTGGATCAATAGAAAAATTAAAGAATTAATAATTCTACAAATATAATATGGTACACTTTTTATGTATTATATTCAAGATAATATGTAAAAGTATATATATATATATAAATATATATACACTTGACCATGGTGATGTTATTTTCACTAAAATCAGTACTTGCACCTGCCTGATGTTTTTTCCCAAATGACTTTTTAATTATTTTACATTAGCTCATATAGGTGATTATCACTATTTTTTTTACAAACAATACTTTTATGAAATGTAAGATTCACTTGTTTTCAATGCTCTACATTGTTTTCAACAGAAACAAATTTTGGTAACTAGATATAAGCAACACTTAAAAATATTTAGATAATCATTTAAAAAATAATATTTTCTGTCTCTTTTATGCAATTCACAATTTATTCAAATTAAGATTTGGATGCCAAGATTGAAAATTATATACCTTCAAGCAGTATTTTTGTTTCTATTTTTGTTTTAGGACCACACCCAGTGGCACTCAGGGGTTACTCCTGGCTCTGTGTTCAAAAAATCACTCCTGGCAGGCTCAGGGGACCACATAGGATGCTGGGGATGAACCTGGGTCCGTCCTGGGTATGCCATATGTAAGGCAAACTCTGTACTGATGTGCTATCTCTTCCTGCTGCCTTTTTTTTTTAAGTGAATACAAATTGAAGTAGACTCAGTAATGTTGCCCAAGGTTTATTCCTGGCTCTGTGCTCAAGAATGACTACTAGAAATCCTCAGGAGACCATATGAGGTGCCTAGGATTCAAATCATGTTCTCAATTGATGCAGCCACAATCAAGGATATCTTACCTTTTGTACTATCTCATCTAGCTCTATACCCAACATTCTATATGACTGGCCCCTTGAGTACTGCCAAGAGTGATCCCTGAGCACCCAAGCAAAATAAGCCCTGAATACTTCTTTATTGCACAAAGACAAAATTAAACTAAACTGATTTAAAATGCTATGTTTAGATTCAGTCAAAAATTTTGATATTAATGATATTTTATATTCTTGATACTATTTCTAAATAATATATGATAAGGACTAATGTTCATAAAAACTGTGAATCTAGTACTTGAATACAATACAAAAACAATGCTTTGCCTTCTCTATATTGTCAATACAATTACAGATAAGAGGACAAGTACAAGATAATAGTGTCTTTCAATATTCCAAACTTAAATACCTATCTTGCTTTTCTAGTCTTATATCTTTTTAAATCAATATCTTTTCTAACTCCCTCACTCTAGATACATAAAGAAGTTTATTTTCATAAATGTGTTTATTAAAACTATTCCTAATAAATTAGGGTCTACAAAATGATAGTTTCCCATGTAAAACATAAATAACACTTATAATGTAAATAATTTCTTGGCATTTATTTTTAAAAATATGAAAGAAGTCATAAAACTTATAGGATAATTTTCTCAGCTCTTGAATGCTAGAAATATACTCTGAATGAAAAAAATTCTAAAAGTATATCTGGATTAAAGATAAAAGGAGATCTCATGAGGAAATAAAATCTGAACCAAAAGTTCACATCTGGCTCCATTTCCCATGAGAATTTTTCTCCTGGTGAAAAGATATAAGCAGTTCAAAACTAGGGTAGGACAAATTCTTGAATAAAATTTTCAGTCCTTGCTGGAAAGTGACATTACCAGATGTCTTCCATCTATTCCCATACTCCCTAAATAGATCAAAGTTCCAAAATAAATAAAATGAAAAGGGATCTAGAGGAAGGAAATGTTTCTGAACCCTGCTGGGGAAAAAGACCATCAATGATTCTGATGAAGTAAGCTAGTGATTTCTCTTAATAAACTGACAACCAGCCCTTCTAAAAACCACTGAGAATCGCGAGGCAAAAGCAGATTCATTTTTCTTTCAAAGGCTAAGAATTCTTTACCTGCATAGAAAAATTTTAAGAGACTCCCAGTAGGAATATGAAAATGTTTTTTCACTCCTAATTCTTCAAGACAGAACATTTCTCAATCACCTAGATGACATCTGGAACTGTGTGAGAACTCTATCCCGTTTTCTACACTCAGAAAGTGCAAGAAAACTAGTGAATAAACTTTCTGGCCTAGTTAATGTGGGTAAATAGAAGAGAAAATACAAATAAATAAGTTTTAACGGCATGTAAGAAACAAAATAAAACCATCTTATTTATATATAAGACCAATCGAAGTTGAGAAAGATGACAAACTCTAATTTGCTGAACTTGTGGGAGAATGTGCCTGCTTGGTATAATACTTACATGAGTGACCTCTTAACTTTAATTTCCAATAGTTGAAGGAAAGAAGATAGACAATAGGTAGAGAGATATGAGAGAATGAGAGTTACTTTGTTGTAAATTATATGATATCTAAATTATATTTATTTTCTTATTTAGTATACCTAACTTGAATGATGGTCTTAGTACCTGCCAATGGAAACCATGAAAAATAAAAGACAAACTAAGTTTAAAGACTAATTCATATGATAACCTTGAGCCATTCACAAAATCTATTCATGCCTTGGCACCCTCATCATTTAATTGAAAGAACTGGCCTACATAATGATTGATGTTCTCTGGAATAATAATAATCTATGATTTAACACATTTTTCTATCACCTTTTCCCTTATATGTCACTAACAGCATGCATTTTATTGCATTATTTCCTTTAATTTATGCAACAGCATGTGTTTAAAGAAGTAGGAGAAAGATTCCCTGGCTCCTAGAAAGTGAAGTTTTTAACACTTGATGGTAAAAGGCACATTCTGAGAAACTGCTTATATCTGAGATAGATAGTCAGGATATTTTTGTGGCTTTTGGGTCAACTCCTTACTCTGCACTCAGGAATCACTTTTGGAGGTGCTTGAGGAACCATGCGGGTTTCCAGGGACTGAACATATGTGGCCACATGCAAGGCAAGCTTCTTACCTGCTGTATTATCTCTCTGGCCTCTCAAGGTATTTTTGTTTTTTTGTTTTTGTTTTTTTTTGTTTTTGGGCCACACCCAGCGTTGCTCAGGGGTTACTCCTGGCTGTCTGCTCAGAAATAGCTCCTGGCAGGCACGGGGGACCATATGGGACACCGGGATTCGAACCAACCACCTTTGGTCCTGGATCGGCTGCTTGCAAGGCAAACGCCGCTGTGCTATCTTATATTTCCCTAGGAAGTTTCATTATATCCCATATATGAAAGAGCTCATTCTGTGTCTGTCCATCTCTCTAACTTTACTCAAAATTACACTCTTCATATTCATCCATGTAGTAGGAAATTATATAACTTCAACTTTTCTTATGGCTGCATATGTATATGTATCATAGTTTCTTTATCCAGTCATTTGTTCTTTATCACTTACACTGTTTTCAGATTTTATTGTGAATAGTGCTGCTATAAACAAATATACAACAGATGTTCTTTTTTTCAGGATACTTTTATTATAGTCAAACTTTTTATATTTCTTGTCTCAGATGCATGCACATACACACATCCACTCATACGCACAAGTTCTGGTAACATAATCCAAAGAACTACTATGGTTACCTGTTTTTGAGCAATTTTAAGATATAACTACATTAGGTTCCATGACAGTCTTGAACTGGGAAAGAGGTCAAGCCCTGTAAATTATAGCAAAGGACACAAATCATCTATTGTCCTTACTTATTTCCCACAGAACAAAATCAAACTAATTATTCATAACCAAAACTCCAAAGTTGAAGTAAATTTAGTTGTTCATGAGCCAAAGATAGACTATAGATTCTGTCTCTATGAAGATTATCAACTCAACATCCTCAAGAGGTGCATGTTAGTAGATGATTTAATGATATTAAGTCTTCTTGGCCCACAGATCAGTCATGCAGGTTTTCCACCTCGCTTAGCACTCATTATAAGGAGACACTTGAGGTGCATAACTAGCAATCATTGAGAGAGGAGAACGTAAAACTCAGCAGGACAAATCCTGAAATGCAACATCTAGGGTTTAACTCTTTCCTCTTATTCTTAGCATTAATATAAACAAAAGCAAGTAAAGCTAATTCTTAGTATAGAAAACAATAAAACCAACCACATGCTCTTTTATTTTAATCTGGCAATAACCAAATTTAGGAGGTCATACAGCTATATTTTATATAGGCTTTTATCACAAAAATTTTGAGGGAGATTTGGCTTTTTAATTTTAAGATGATATCTTTATTTAAGCACCATGTTTACAAACATATTAATAATTGGGTTTTAGACATAAAATACACACACATACCTCTTACTCAGTGCAACCTTTCCACCACCGATGTCCCATTTCACTCCTCCCCCACCAACTGCCTATTTCTGAAATAGGCAATGTATTTCTCAATCACTGTCATGGTAGTTGTTAGTGTAGTTATTTCTCTAACTGTACTTACCACTCTTTGTGGTAAGCTTTATATCATGGGTTGGTTCATCCAGCCTTCATCTCTATTGTCTCTGGGTGTTATTACCATACTGTCTTTTATTTTTCATAAATCCCACATATGAGTGAGACTATTTTGTGTCTGTCTTTCTCCCTCTGACTTATTTAACTCAGCATAATAGTTTCCACGACCATCTCATTCACTGCTCATGGAAATTCTATCTAGTGCAACCTTTCTGAAAGTGGACTGATTTTGTCAACAAGTGAGCAGAATGTTTCCTAGCACCATAAAAAGATCTTGGGGCTTGATAATAAGCATGTCCGGAGAATGCAGCTGTTTCATGCCAGTATACTTCAAGGGTGGAGAAACCCTGTAACTCTTAGGCCAAAGGAATTCCCTTTCTAATTTCCCCAATATGTACTGTGTCTATGCAAGGAAAAAAAAGAAACAAACACAAAACCTTGCCACACCAGTCCTCCTTCCTTTTTTTTTTCTTGTTGTTGTTTTGTTGTACCTTAAATATAACTGTGAAAGACTATTACTAGGTATTTAGAGAGCTTCATTATTTTGTAAAATATAGTCTAACAAATTGATGTAAATCTAAGATTTATTGGGCACCCAACTAGACAATAGAGGTCCACTACCAAGTTTTTCTTTTCCTTCATTCCTTTAGTTGTGACTTTTATTGTTCTTTAAAAGCCTATATATTTCTCTTTTCTTCCCTTGGAATGTAAGAATACAAAACCCAACCACTACCCTGGACCTGGGCTAATTATTTTTCCATCTTAAAAATGTGTATATTCTCTCTCTATATGTGTGTATATATACTAACTTATATATACTCATTTTATATATATGCATTATATATATATCATTTTATTTTAGATTTTCTTTGGCTTTAGAATATAGGATACAAAGCCGGAATTCTTTAAAGACACCATGAACAGAAATTCTGACCCCAAATAGTGGTATAAAATTCTGATAAGCAGTGTATTAGATAACTCAATGATGATAATTTATCCCAAAGTAGAGGAAGAATCCCATCAGTAGGCTTATGCTGGTTCCTTGTTATTTCTTTGAACTATAAACCAGACATCAAGTAGTTGACTTTCATGACACCCAGTGAGATACTGCGGATACTTCAGTAGGTGAATATATTGCTGTTGATAACACTACTAATTCTGACATGATTATGATTTAAATATATAAAACTATATACATATATGTACGTGAATTATGTAGAGAACATAAACATATGTGTATATATGTAATATAAACACAGTCATGAGCATTGGATAGATATATCTCATGCTAGAATTAAAATCCTAGCTAACAGTTTATAAGTATGATTTCATGTATTTCCTAACCTTAAGTATTTGTAAATCAGAAACTATGCTATTAGAGACACTAGATGAAAAACAGTAAGCTCCCATAATAAATTTACATCTTAAACCTGTCCCACAAGTTATGTCTTCTCTTTATATGACATCTTTCATCATTCTTTGAAAAGAATTTATAGGCTTTTATACTTAGGATAAGGCTTGTTATTCAAGTGTTTACCCCACAGGATATATGTGATTTTAACTTTAGCTTTATAGTTCATGTACTAATGCTTCAAGTTGAAAGGTTATCTCTGGGATTATCTTTTAAAGTTACCTTTGGGGTTATTATACTAGGAGCACATATCATATAATCACATATTTAAATATTAAATGTTAAATATTAAGTAATTGCTTGTATGCTATTTTTCAAGAACATAAATATATGATTCTAAATTAATCCCCAGATGATAATTAAATATTTGACTAGGGTTTTTATATCAAGATTACCATAGTTTAATGATATGTGAGATGATAGAATTTAAGAATCCCAAGGTATGGATTACAGATTTTATTCTATATGAATACAAAGCTCCAGTACTAATGCTAAATGTAAAAGTCAGGCATTCAATTATGAAAATTTTAGTTACTAGTTACTTCAGTTATTATTCAATTTTAGTTACTAGTATCCTAACAAAATTAGTAATCTGATACTTTCAGATAATGCCACTTTCTCAAAAGGCACACATTTAAATTTATGTGGGAAATCTCCAAGTTTTAAAGGAATGAATGCCACCTAAATTGTTATTCTAAAACTAAGGTGAAAGTGCTATGTCAACAAGCCAGACTCTGACAGAGAATACCAGTTCCAATTATGATATAAATTTTAATAGTTTATTTCCCTGCATTTGGTGTGAGAATGTATCTGTCTGCATCATAAAGGGAATAAATTTATAATATGCTGCAAGCATAATTGTGTCAATAAAACTACAGAAATTATAGCTATTCAAAGGATCCCTGATACCAATATTAAATAATTCCTACACTCCTATTTCTACTGAAGAATAAGATCTATCTCTCCACAAAATACCTAACAGTACCTGACACATACAGTGGATTCTATAAATAAATAATAGGTTCCTTCTCTGAATCATAATAATCCCATTCTAACCAACCTCTGAAAAAGTCACTCAACATCTCCTATAAACTTAAGTCACTTTCTGGAAAAAAAAATTGAATTCACCAATAAAACCACAAAAAACATAAAATAAAATTTTATGACAGCAGCTTAGAAATTGGATTTATATTATGTGGCTAGAAAGTAAGCTAGCAGGCCTTTTATTAAACCAACAAATACTAAAACTCAGTCCACAACTGCATACATTTTGTGAGCCGCAGATACCAAAACATGGTATTCTTTCCAATAATAAAATTCCAATTGGGACCACAGAGATATACAGTGGTTAAGGAGTTTGCCTTGTAGATAGCTAACCCCTGTTCAATCCTCAGCACTGAGCACCAGCCAGAGTAAATTCCAATCACAAAACCAGGTGAAAAAATTGAGTACAGTTAGGTAAGCTTCCTCAAAAAAAAAATGACACCAATATCAGACAGAGTGAAGGTGGCTTTCTCTTTCAAGGCACAGTATAGAGTATTTATATTCTCTGTCAGTAGCAAACCACCTTCACTGTGCTTGTACTTGAAACAGCAACTGAACAGAGCATCTTCAATGTCATCAATAGCAAAATGCGAACTGACCCAACAGCAAGTTAGGATTGGGATATAACCAATGTTGTAATAAAGAGTGATCAAAGTATGAATATTTTCAGCTGATAATGATATTCTGTTATTAGGACACAGTTGTGTGTGTGAGAAAGAGAAGAAAGAGAGAGATTTTAACTTTTCCAAAATTAAAATGATTTCGGTCTGGTTTGAGTTAAGTTCTCAAATGATCAAAGAGTTTTCTTGTAATGATCCAGCTAACTCTGAACGTTTTAAACTTTCAATTCACATGTATATATGAACCTATAAAATATGTAGAGTCTTCTTCAAGTATATACAAAAATGTTTAGAGGAGTAGACACTGATGGAGGTAAATAAAGTTTCTGGTAATGAATGAGATAATGGAATGATGTATTCATAAAAAGTATGATTAACAATATTGTAAATTCAAATACCTCAATAAAACTAGTTAAAATTTTTAAACATATTTTCTTTCCCCTATTCGCATAGCATTTAATTTTCTATTAATACTACTTACCCAACAAGAAAACAACTGTATTTTTATCATACAATGGGAGACATAAAAATAGCCATTATAATATAAATAATCAGAATTACTCTCTAGACAGTAAGTTACTTTCTGAACATTTATTGAAGGATGGTTTTTGGTAGCATCGAACTAATTCCAACTCAAATAAACAGATGACCAGACTATTCTCAGAATGAAGAAACATAGAAAAGTACATAAATTAAGTACATATCCCCTCAAATTTTTCAAATCAGGAAATCCCAGGTAATACAAATTCAACTAAAATCAGAGATTTTTTTCTTGCTAAGATCCAGTCATATTTGGGGATGAAATCATTTACTTGCAAAATTCTCTCCACATTGTACAAAAATAACAGTCACCTAACCAAGGATGCTATGAGCAGGTTAAGAGATTAGCAGCCGTACTCCTGAGACAATCACTTAGAACTGATTCACCTGAGTTTATTTCTTGAAATAGGGTCCAGGAACAAAGTTCAAGAGATATAGCATTTATCTTGCATGTTCAAGGCACACCACTGAGGTTGCCCTCTCTCCAGATTTTTAAATTTTTTGTTTCAATAATCATAGAAATGTTAATAATACTGACATTTTTCATAATTTACTAAATATTCACCAAATATTGTTTAAACAACATTGTAACATGTATTGACATGATCTAGATTCCACCAATCCTAAGAAAAGCACTTTATGTCATATATTGACACTTGTAAAAGTATTGAGATTTTATGCTAATCTGAGGAATATCATGTGAATAACTATCTAAATACTAATAACTAAATATCTAGATATCATGGGTAAACATTACATCTAGATATCATGGGCATGTTACTTAGGACATTAAAAATTGAAAAATGATTAATGACTAAAAGAGGATTGCTTGATTAAATGATAAAGAACGTCACTAGGCAGTTATTAAAAATGTCCCATAAAGTTTCAGTATGTTTTTGAATACAATTTTAGAGCTAAAGTAGTTGTATCTATTATATAAATAAAGGTGAATTATTTTCCTAACAAGTTTTGTACAAAACAAGTATACTTGCACTGGCAGAGTTTCTGATGTTTTAACTTTAATTTTCAATTCCATCTTTTGGGTGCTCTGTTTCTTGTTTTAGTTTTTTTAATTAAATAATTTTTGACCAAAGTAAATTACAGATCTTTCACAGTGATATTTAGGTACATAGCGACATTGAATCAGGGGCATTCCCACCACCAGTGTTGTCCTTCTTCTCCACCCCTGTTCCCAGCATGCATCACATATCTTCCTCCTTTGACCCCTGGGCTGCTAGTATGTGGTTCCCTCTGTGCCTAGCTTGTTGTAGATTGGGTTTTGATTCTGTTGTCGTTGGCTTTAGATTTGGTGTTTAAGTCTGATCATTTTTTATTTCTACTCATTGTTCATACACCTGTTTGCTCTTGGTACCCTCCATTATTTTTCCTCAATTTGTGAGGCAGAACAAGATGGTTCAAGTTATGTGGTTCTAGTTTTGCTTAGGGGCCAGGTGCTCAGGGCTTGATCCTGGTTCTGTGTTTATGGGAGAGTTCTGTCTGTGTTCAGAGGAACATACACAGTTCAAACCAGGAGACTTTAACTCCTGTACTAGCTCTCTGGCTCTTTTTTTCTTTTCTTATTGCTATGAGGTTATTGCTGTAATAGTTCTATGTGTATAGCTGGTGTTAACTCTATAGTTCTACTACCCACAGTGGTTGTAGGAAAATTTGCAGATGTGGCTGAACTCTTCCTATTCTTTCCTATCAGTTTTCCCACTACTGCTTAAAATCGCACTTTGACACAGATTGATTATTTCTGAGATCATCAGAATAAAGTAGTCAGAAAATGGAAGAGTGAATTTGGTAATGAGTCTATAAAATAAATGACATATCACCTTTCCCAAATAGGGATTTCTTTTTTTCACCTATTACTATTAATCCATATTACTTGGATCCCATCATTAATTTGCTTTGTGTCCTTGGACAAGGTATCTACCTGTTTCCTTACCTATTGTGCATGTGAAATACACAGGCAGATGTATGTGCTGACCCTAAGATCTTGTCCTAATCTAACCTTCTATAATTGCTCTGTCATGTTCATGAAAATAGACTTTAGAGTTCTGAAAGAATCATAAATTGATTTAACCTTACCTGAAGGCAGTGGTAAAATATATTGAGCCTTAAAAATGTCTATGCTCTGACATAACAAGTTCTTCTCTACAGTTATCTGTCCAAAGGCCTTTACCCCCATGTTTCCTTCAGATTTCCTCCTCTCACTTTCCTGCCCATTTTTCTTCTCTAGCCTTTTCATTTCAGTTAATCTGAAGCCAAATGTTTGTTTTCCTATGGTACCTTCCAGTCTCTTGTCGTGTTATTTTATTTACTACAGATAAGTGAGAATATCTGATATTTGTCCCTCTTCTGACTTGATTAACTTAACATAATTTCTCCAGTTCCATCCAAGTTGCATTCTTTTTGAATGAATGTTTTGTATCTTGGAAGTAGAAATCAAGAAGTGGACTTAGTGATTTGGAAGTTTTGTTCTTACTATGTTTGTGTTTGTGCCACCACTGGTAGTGCTCAGAGATAACTCCTGACTATGCTTGGGAGAACTATATATATAAGGAGTGTCAGGGGTCAAACCCAAGTCAGCTGAAAACAAGAAAAATACCCTACCCAATCAATATACTATCTCTTTGACCCAAATATTCTTACTTCTGTTTTTCTGTTTTCTTGAAAAAAGAAGTGAATCCTGCCATGTATGTAATCACAGATGAAACTATAAGGCTTTATACTAAATCATGCAAGTCAAAAGTGAAAAGAAAAGTGAAAAAATAATAAAAATAATAAGAAAAAAATTAAAAAAGAAAAATCTGAGAATAAAGTGAAAAAATAAGGAAGAAAGAATGTCCTCACATATGGGTTCCAAAAACTATTTACCTCAGAGGAAAAAAGATCAGAATGGCATTTTCCAGAGATAATGTTTGCGTGAAAATGAGAGGTTAATTCAAGAGATCAAATTTCCAGTCTTCAGATGAATAAATTCTGAGAATAAAACATACAACAGACTTGTTGCTGAAATTTTTTCACAACTAGTGGATTCTTACTTTGAATGTGAAATATTAAAATGATAGAGGAGATCTTTGTTTATGGGTTGTTTGTTTGCTGATGAATTTTCCTGGGTGACTATATGTGGAGAAAAGAGATGGCAACCTCAAGAAGCAAATTTACAACTTTTACATAATTTTAACTTAAAGAAATATTATTTACAAAGTTTTTTATAGTTGACTTTTAGTCATATATTATTTCAACACCAATTCCACCATCAATGTCAACTCTCATTACAAGTATTCCCATACTCTGCCATGCCATCCTCTTCTCCCCTGGCTACCATCTTGATAGATGTATTACAAAGTTTGACAGTTGAAGCATAGATCTCATTTTTTTTTTGGTTTTTGGGCCACACCCGGCAGTGCTCAGGGGTTACTCCTGGCTGTCTGCTCAGAAATAGCTCCTGGCAGGCACGGGGGACCATATGGGACACCGGGATTCGAACCAACCACCTTTGGTCCTGGATCTGCTGCTTGCAAGGCAAACACCGCTGTGCTATCTCTCCGGGCCCCATAGATCTCATTTTAAGTGTTCTGAGTCTGTACTTCAGATATATAGCTACCCCCTACTCGCACATAATCAATATAATGGAAGCCCCAAACCCTGTTCCCCATCATTTCACTTTCTCATCTTCCTACCTTGTTTTATGTCCTTTTTCTTAAGCTCAGAGACCACGGGTAATATAGACATCCTACCTTACTTCTGGCTTTCTTTGTTCAAAATGAGAACTTCCAGTTCTAACCAGATTGCAGTAAATTGCGTAATTTAATCATTTTTGTAGCTGCATAGTATTTAATTGTATTTATATACCACATCTTCATAATCTATTTATCTGAGGTTGGACACCTAGGTTGATTCCATATCTTAGCTATCATTCTAAGTGCAGCAATGAATAAGATGCTGTGTATTGTCCCTTTGAACAAATGGTTTTAATTATTGGGTATAGACACCCAAAAGCAGAATTGCTGGGTCCAATGGCAATTCAATTCTATATTTACTGAGGACTCTCCATAGCATTTTCCACAGGGGTTGAATCAGACAACATTCCTAAAAGCAGTAGCTGAGAGTTCCCTTTTTACCAGATTCTGGCCAACACAGATGGTTCCTACTATTTTGATGTGCTCCATTCTCACTGGTGTGCGATTATATCTCATTGTTGTCTTTATTTGGATAAATATTTGTTCTCTCTATCTACCTCTGCCATTCCAGTTATGCCTGAGAGAAGACTGTGAAATTCTGCTTATTAGCCCCTAAATTACACAAATAGTAACATCCCACCAGCCCCAAGGCAATCATCTAACTGCCTGATGCCCACTTGTTCTATATAATAAGAGATACCAATATCTCATGGAAACCTGGATGCAAGTTGGAGTAAAGGATTGATCTTTGCAGAAAAGTAAAGCAGCCCTAGACCATACCTAAATCTTTAGAGTTCCTTGAATTTCTTTTACAGAGAAAAATTTCAGTAGGAGACGAAAAGTAAAGTATAACAAGTTTGTTGGGAGATAAAGGGAGGTAAGGAGAAGTAAAATAAGTGCTTGAGAGGGCACAGACTTCTCCAGAGTGAAGAAAGTTAGTATATGCCAGTACTAAAGTAGACAAATATTAAAGTAGATATTCAAGAGCGGAAATGAAGACAACATGTGCACAGACAGCTTCTGTGCCAGCAATATATAAGCTTAGGAAACACATTTTAACATATTCTTACTTATTTTTTTGAGAAGTGTCCATTTGAATCAGACACTATTTCAGTAGAATAAGATCTGATTCAATGATGGTTCCATCTCTACCAACTTCTTGCCAACACAGGTTGTATCTAGTTGTTTTATATATATGTATATATATATATATGCCATCTCACTGATGTCTAGAACAAAATCATAAAATACACTCAAAAATATTTTCAGAATGCTCTAGAATTTTTATGTCAAATGTCAATTTTCAATTATATTATTTCATTAGTAATAAGACAGATGAAAGAGAAATAAATAAATGGGACTACATCAAATTTAAAAGACTGCATATTAAAAGAAATAAGGGATAAAATTAAAAGGTACATTATTAAATGGAAAAAAATTGCATACAATACCTCAGATAATGGGTTAATATAGAAGATAATAAAGGATTCACAAATGGTGACAGCAAAAGTTTAATGACCTTTCAAATTATGAGGAGAGTAAATGAACAAACTCTACTTTGAAGAAGACACACAGAGATCAGTAGATATGTGGAAAATTATTCACTATCACATATTATCAGGAAAATACAAATAAAAACATTGCAAAGAAAACTGTCGAAATAAACAATGTTTAACATAAATTATCAAGTAAAATAGAAGACTATAATCAGGTGATAGATTAATGATAATTTTACATGCATATGCATATATTTCACAAATCTGTTTTAATAATTATATGCCTTTGTATATGCTACATAAACATAATGTATATCATTATAAGAAAGAAAGTAATGGAGGAAAAGAGAAAGTTGATTTACGTAGTTCTATACTTTGGTACTAATTATAATCTATGTGAACTTTACTAAGTTATTCAGTTCTTCTGTACCTCCATTTTCTCTCTGTAAGAGTTGATATAAGTCCTTAGATGAAAGAACAAATTCAATAATTTAAAGTTCTTTATCATCATCCTACCTATACAAATAACTGAGACAAAAGTAAACCAAACTCTTTAGTCTCTATGCACTTAATAAATTTTTATGCACTGGGTGTATCAGTTTCTTTCAAAAATCCTAGAGGACTATTGGGTAACAATTCCCAGTTTTAGGTTTCAGGTGAAAAAATTGAGTCACTAAAAGAAAAATATAATTGATCCCAGTGCTACCAAATAAATCAAAATCAAACCTGGAAGCAGAATCTCCACTTCATTCTCCATTTTTAAGATTCTTGCAATTATTTAAGAATTGCTAAAGAATAATTTATACCATCTGAAGTTTAATCGACTATTTACCTGACCTCCCAAAATATTAATGTTATATAATTGTTTTAACTTTTAACAGAAGGATGATCAGATATATGGAGTTTGATTAAAGGAAAGGCATGGACTTTGCTTCCAGCTCTCTGCTAACATGTCATGTCCCCTCCACACACCCAGTAATGAAAAGAACAAAGAAAAGTGCTACCTGACATTCTTCTCAGGTGTGTTCAGGCTCTATTAAATTCTAAGCTGAGGTTCTCTTTACTGCTCCTAATAAGGTACAATAAAGACAGTGCTAGAACAAATTGCAGAGTTTCCTTTATAAACCATAAATTCCTTGTCAGCTTTTTCAGATAACTGAAATAATAGAAGTCTTGGCTCTGGTAACTATCCAGAAATGTAAAGATAACTGAATTACTGCTTACATGGCTACAAGTTCGCTAAAACCCCACGACTTGAAGCTCACTGAAAACTATCATAAAATGTGAATGAATGAGGGAAGTAAAAAGCCTGTCTCGAGTACAGGTGTAGGGGGGTGGGGAGGAGGGAGATCTGGGAAATTGGTGGTGGGAATGTTACACCGGTGAAGGGGGGGTGCTCTTTACATGACTGTAATCATACAACTATAATCATGTTTGTAATCACGGTGTTTAAATAAAGATAAAAAATAAAAAATAAAAACCCACTAAAACAGAAGTGACAAAAATTAAGAGCATAGTAGGTGATATAAAAAAAAAAAAAAAAAAAAATAATAAAAGCTTGAGTGTAGAACACTCAAGAAAAAAAAAACAAAGAATGACCTTTCTCAATGCCAGGTATTATCAAGGGTTCTAACTTTAATTAGACAGTGATAAAAAGATTCTGCCTAGAAAACATTTGGGGAAAACCTCTCAAGTAAATTCAGCATGTTGGGAAGGATTATGCTACAGATTCAGATTTTTATTAATACACTGAGCAGTATTAAAACAATCCATTCACCTTTCTGTCTCAGCATCTAGAAATTTGGCTGCCTCTACACCAATAGCCCCAATAAGAAGGTCAACAAATATAGAAGGGCCCTACAAAAGTAGAGATATTTTTATTGTTAAATTATCTTTATTTAAAAACCATTCTTACAATTTTGATTGTAGTTGTATGATTACAGTCATGTAAAGAATACAATACAAAAATTTCTTTCTTACACCTGTATTCATTGCAGCGCTATTTACAATAGCCAGACTCTGGAAACAACCAAGATGCTCCTCAACAGATGAGTGGCTAAAGAAACTGTGGTACATATACACAATGGAATAGTATGCAGCTGTCAGGAGAGATGAAGTCATGAAATTTTCCTATACATGGATATACATGGAATCTATTATGCTGAGTGAAGTAAGTCAGAGGGAGAGAGAAAGACACAGAATGGTTTCACTCATCTATGGGTTTTACGAAAAATGAAAGACATTTTTTAACAGTATCTCAGAGACAAGAGAGATGAAGGCTGGTAGGTGCAGCTCATGACATGAAGCTCATTACATAGAGTGATGAGTGCAGTTGGAGAGATGACTACACTCAAAACTATCATAACAATGTGAATGAATGAGGGAAGTAGAAAGCCTGTCTCGAGTACAGGTATGTGGGGGTGTGGAGGAGTGAGATCTGGGAAATTGGTGGTGGTGAAGGGGGGGTGTTCTTTACATGACTGTAATCATACAACTATAATCGTATTTGTAATTACGGTGTTTAAATAAAGATAATTATAAAAAAAGAATGGATGTTGGACCACATCAAATGCTTTCTCTGCTTCTATTGATATGACCATGTGATTTTTATTTTTTATTGTTGATGTTGTTTATTATGTTGATAGATTTACAGATGTTAAACCATCCTTGCATTGCTGGGATGAAACCTACTTAATAATAGTGAATTATCTTGATGAGGCATTGGATCCTGTTTACCAGGATTTTGTTGAGGAGCTTTGCATATGTGTTTATCGGGGATATTGGTCTGTAATTTTCTTTTTTGGCAGCATCTCTATCTGGTTTTGGTATTAAGGTGATTTTGGCTTCATAAAAGCTATTTGGAAGTATTCCTGTTTTTTTTTAATTTTATAAAAGAACCTGGCCAGGATTGGAGTAGTTCCTCTTGAAAAGTTTGAAAGAATTCATTCGTGAATCCTTCAGGGCCTGGGCTTTTGTTTCTGGGCAAATTTTTCATTACGGTTTTAATTTCCTCAATAGTGATGGGGTGTTTAGATATGCTATATCTTCTTTATTCAACCATAGAAGGTTATATGAGTTCAAAAATTTATCCATCTATTTCAGGTGCTCATATTTAGTGGCATAGTTTCTCAAAGTAGATTCTGAATATCCTTTGAGTCTCTGCAGTATCTGTAATGATCTCCCCCTTTTCATTTCTAATACGTGCTATCAAGTTTCTCTCCCTCTTTTTCTTAGTGAGTTTTGCCAATGGTCTATCAATCTTGTTTATTTTTTCAAAGAGCCAACTTCTGCTTTGGTTGATCTTTTGGATTATTTTTTGTTTCCATTTCATTAATTTCTACTCTCAGCTTTGTTATTTCCTTCTGTCTCCCTATTTTTGGTTCCTTTTGTTGACCATTTTCTAATTCTATAAGCTGCGTCATTAGGTATTCACGTATGCTCCTTCTTCCTTCCTGAGGTGTGCTTTCAAAGCTATAACTTTTCCTCTCAGTACCACTTTTGCTGTATCCCATAGGTTCTGATAGTTTGTGCTTTCATTGTCATTTATTTCCAGGAAAGTTTTGATTTCCTCTTGGACCCACTGATTGCTCAGCAGTAGACTGTTTAATTTCCAGCTGTTAAAGATTTTCTTGTGTGTCCCTTTGTAGTTCACTTATAACTTCAGAGCCTTGTGGTCAGCAAAGGTAGCCTGCAAAATTTCTATTTTCTTGATTTTATGGAGGTATGTTTTATGTACCAGCATGTGGTCTATCCTGGAGAATGACCCATGTACGTTGGAAAAGAATGTGTATCCAGGTTTCTGAGGAGGAGTGTCATATATATATATATATATATATATATATATATATATATATATATATATATATATATATATATGACAGGCCCGTGTTGAGATCTCCCACAATGATTATGTTAATTTTGATATCCTTTTTTTGATTTGTCAACAATTGTATTAAATACTTTGCTGGTCCCTCATTGGGTGCATATATGTTTAGGAGAGTGATTTCTTCCTGCTGTACATATCGCTTGATTAGTACATAATATCCATCTTTGTCCCTTACAACTTTTCTGAGTACAAAGTTTGTGTCATCTGTCATGCCAAAGGCCTCTGTAACCAGGCCTAGGAAGGGGTGCAGGACATGGGTCACCCCAGCACCTCTCTACCTCCTTCCTCTGATACTTCAGGGCTTTGCTTAGCCACATGGCTGGGCAAGGCAGCGAGGTGGGAATAGCAGCACAATAGATTCTGGCATTAGGACTTACCAGGATATTTTTCTTATTAAACCTGTTCATTGTGAAACATCGTGCGCCCCCGCGTGAAACTTTATGAGAAATAGATAGATATTATTGTTTTTCATCTGCTTGTCATTATCTGAATGCCTTGCAGGTGCTCGTTTTATTCATTTACTCCCTCACTCCCAGCTCTTGTTACCCCATATTTAACCATCTTTATGTACTAAGGATTTGATTGTTTGATTTTCCCCATTTGAGATATGTTTTATAAGCAATACTGGTAGAAGAGTATCTCTGTATAAATTTCATGTATGTACCAAGTTATGGGGAATGTTGGACTTTATTCGTCGGCCCCCAGATGCATCAACAATATCTTGTGGCATTGCTTCTCTTTTGCATAGGCACATTAAAATGGGAAAATAATACATATGCAAACAAGTTCTTATCTAATAGAAATGGGAACACAAATTTGGTAATGTAATTAGGCCTTTTACCCTGAACATTGGCATAATGATTTGGCTCAGGCCTCAGAAGAATGGGCATTGCCCACACACACCTGAACAATGGATACTATCTATGGAAACAGCCACAATTGTCTATAACATTACCAGGATCCAAGCCTCTACCAGGGAAGACCTACCACTGCTTTGGCATTTACTTACTCCAAAGAGTGCTCCCTACACCCAGATGACTCAGCAACAGTCTGCATGCAGGGCAGATCGCTTCGCATTGAATGGTATGCTGAAACTAGAGGATGCTCCACATCAGCCTGACATCGATGAAAGAAATGCACAGAATCCAGAGTCTTTAAATATAAGAATCTGATACCAACAATAGCTAAAGTGTGAAAAAGTTTCACCGGGACCTTGAGAATGACTCGAGTTGGATGGACTGGTATGCCTGGAACCCAGAGTCAGTTTTATGCCAATAAACTTCTGTGGTCAGGCCTTTTTGTAATCAGGTCAAGGATTTTTTTCTATTTTTCCCATTTTTCTGGACCTATGCAAACAACGGCGATTGCCACTATCATACCTTTATTGTATTTTTTTACTCTTATCCTTTAAGGAAAAAAATACAAGTTACTGAACTTAAAAACAAATAACTGTAGTAGAATGCCTGTCTCAAATACAGGCAGGGGATGGAAAGGGGGAGGAGTAATGTTACACTGGTGAAGGGGGGTGTTCTGGTTATGACTGTAACCCAACTATGAGTTGGCTTAAGGGGTCCAGCAGAGTCAGCTTTATCCACAGTCTCCGGCCTGGAAAGACTCATCTCAGCTGGAGCAAGCCCTCAGGGGATGAATGCCAGAGAAGATCAAAGTTCCCAGGTTGAAGCAATCCGGAGGAATCCTCAAAATGTCTGCCCAGCTTAAGGGCCCAGCAGAGTCAGATTTTTTTTCTCTCTCTTTCCTTCTCATCATCTTATTTTTCCCCCTTTTTTTGAATATTTGTTTTGGGCCACACCTGGTGATGCTCAGGAGTTACTCCTGGCTATGCACTCAAAAATTGTTCCTGGCTTGGGGGGGACCATATGGTAAATGGGGGAATTGAACCGTGGTCCATCCTAGATCAGCAGCAGTGTGCATGGCAAATACCCTACCACTTATGCCAGTGCTCTGGCCTCATCATCTTGAACAGATTCCACTGTTGTCTTACTTGAACATTATTGCTTGGAAGTAATATCTGTTTAAATAACTGTTATATGGCATAGATAGTAATAAATTCAAGACCCATGTTAAAGAAGGTCAAATTTATTTTTGAATTGTTCTTTGTTTATAAGCTCAAAGAATTTTTATGTAATTTAAGATTCATATTATTGAAAGAAAAATGCAAATATTCTGATTTGTTAGGGTTTAAATAGTTCATCACAAAAAAGCAAGCTTTTCTTTCTTTTTTATGTAGATTGTTTCTTTTTAAATTTCTTTTAGTATTAGAAGCTATATCTGACTATTAAAATAATCAGAACAATATAAATAGATGTTCTACTTTAGTTACAATGAAAGCAATCAATGATGCCTAAAAACCCAAGTTAATTAATTGGTTCTTTTCTTGATTGTTATCTCTTTCTGAAAGTGTTTTTGTAAAACACTACATTAATAAAACTATCTTTCAAAAGAGAGAAAATGAAACAAGATCAATTTATATTCTAAAACTAATGACCATCAAACATTCCACTACCTTATTCAGGGAATTAATCATCTTAAAACTATTGAAACTCATCTTTTAATTCATGCTTTTCTTGTTATTGTTTTCTATTGCTGAATAACAACATGGATATGTTCATCTTAACAGCTACTTTCATTTAAGTATCAGCAAATTTGATAGCAATCTCATAAAATTATAAGATCAATTTGACCTTGTTTTATGAATGTTATTCACTTCATGTATGATGAGTAAAACATATATTTGCATATTTAATTATGTTAATTTTTATTATGGCTTCAGAAATATGTGAATATAAACTCACATGCAACAATCTGAATCCTCAGATGAATGATCAATAAACATTTGTCAAGGCTCTCCTTTCAACATCTTTAATAAACTAGTCAAATGATAATTAGCTAACAATCTTTGCATTTATATAAAAAGACTTCTCAAATGATATCTTAACTAAATGTGAGGTCTTAGTGGTTAATGAGACTTGAAAGTTTAAGCATGTCTCTAGTAAAGTCTTTGATTTTAGGCAACTCCCTTTGAAGGACTTCTAGAATATTGAAATAAAGTGAAGGATGACAAAAATCATGGTGCTGTTAATTCATAAATTGCAATAATCTCATTAATAAATTGAGTTTATAACCTAAGAAATTGAAAGTCATATCTGACTAACAAGACAATGTCCTTTTCATAGCTAATATTTCAAAAGCTTCTTAGATTGTTATTGGGCTTTGTGATAGAAGTTGTAAGGTAATTTGTTGATTGACTTCTAAAATTAGTTTCATCCTTCCTGTGTCTTAATTCCAGTCAGAGACTTTGAACAAGAGAGTGATAAAAAAAAAAAAGACATTTGTATAGTCAGAGCAGTGGCGCAGGGCATAAGATGTCTGCCTTGCATATGCTAGCCCAGAATGAACCCCAGTTTGATCCCCTGTCATCCCAATGGTCCCCCAGCCAGGAGCAGTTTTTGAGCGCTTAGTCAGGAGTAACCCCTGAGCATCATTGGGTGTGGCCCCAAAACAACAACAACAAAGACATTTGTACCTATTTTGATAGTAGATTTTATGTATATACTCAGGGACCCAATAGATATTATCTTCAAGACACCTTAATTTTTTTTGTGTTTACATCTTAAAAGGTAAGAGCACAAAGAAGATATTCACTTGAGATTTATTTACAGGTTGAGTTATTGCCAAATAAAATGATCTGCTAGGATTTAGCCATGTAGATTTAAGATAGATTACTTATACATGGGAATGGGATTCTTCAGTTTGAGCCCACCTATTGGGTATGTAGATACATAGATTGTAATAACAACATTGCTTATGAACTATAATGTATAAGGACTTCTTGTTGGTCCATTAGTCATTTTAGTAGCTTCCTTTGTTTTTATCTCCACCTATTTTTATTATTCAACTTACTGATCTTTTCCCTTATATTTAGCTGGTCATTGATATGTTTCTCTTCACAGTTCTCTGTATATGTGTATATATATCACAGAAAACTGTGATGAGAAACCTGGGTAGGGCACATGCAAGGCAAACACTCTCTCTGATGTTCTATAGATTTGGCCCTCTGTATATATTTTAATTATATTTTGTATTCAACTTTTTACTCAAATTTAGGGTAATTCTTTATTATCTGCCATCATTTTTATTTGGTCTTTCACTTTTTCATGTTTCATATTTTATCTTTAGCTAACACTGGAAATAACGTTCTATCAGAAGAAAATAGCTATAGCATCTTTACGGAGTTCAAAGAAGAAAATTTAATTATTATTTATAAGTTCTATGGCCTAATAGGAATACTTTCATTTAAGGATAAAAACTTATTGTACACCTGCCCAAAATTTGCCATATACCCAATATATTGCTTTTATTTCATGTTAGAGATTATTTAAAATACTTCTGGAACTTATATGATCAGAAATTGTCCTGCTATCAAGAATGCTATAGGGGCCAGAGAAATAACATGGAGGTAAGGCATTTGCCTTTCATGCTGAAGGACAGTGGTTTGAATCCCGGCATCCCATATAGTCCCCTGTGCCTACTTGGGGCGATTTCTGAGCCTAGAGCCAGGAGTAACTCCTGAGCACTGCTGGGTATGACCCCTCCCAAAAAAGAATGCTATAGAGGAAACCTGAACAGAGATAAATATCTGTCATTATATCATCTATGGATTTTGTTGCTTTTTATCTATAGTTGGACTGCCAGTCTGAAATAATAGAAGACTAATTCAGGTTTTGGTTGCACTTTCTCTTGCAACATTCTCTAATGATTTGGTTGTTATAAACTCTCTTCACCTACATTTTTTTTATTAACCACTTAAATTTCATGAGGATGTCTCATGAACCAAAAGGAACCATGGTACAAGTAATTCAGCATAAATTGTACCATATAAAGAAAATATGGGCATATATTGTGGAGTATAAAAACACAATAAGAGAATAACATATATGCAAAAGCAACAGAAGCTGAGAATTGCTCTTCAGTGGGAAGTTTATCACAGGGTATGGGAATGCAGCACTGGGGGAATGGTGGAGGGAAGTGAAAATTCTGGTGGAAGGTGTGATGAAGAAATATTCCATGCATGAAACCCTAGAGCAATAATTTTAAACTGTGGTGCCTAAAATAAAATAAGAAAAAAGAACAAAAAAGACTAAAAATGAAAGAACTAGAGTTGAGGAGGTCAAGAGCTAAGATCCAAAAGCTTGAAGGATGCCATCAAAAAATACCCCAAACAGAAAATAATCAAAACAATTCCATACAGTTCAAATACTATTCTTATTTTTATTATATACATTTAAAATAAAACTATTCTCTGGATTATGTAGAAATTTATATTACTTCTAATAGTACCCAATTCTACTTCAGCTTAATTTGGAAACTATAGTATTGCCCTCTGGTTATGAGAAGGCCTAAATTAGGGAGTTATATAGCTAATTTTATGAAACTCATTATTAACTTACATAAGGAAGGAATTTTTTGTATTTTAAAATTATGCATGCACTAGGGAAATACTCTAGTGGTTAAACTAAATCTCTACGTATTCTCCTATCTTGTGCTTTCTTTGTACTTGAGATTTTCAGGTTGTGGTTTTGTCTTATGTTTTTATTAGTAACATGTAAATTTACATCCACAAAGTAGGTTACAGGATGAAGCTTCTCCTTTTTTTTTGTCACCACAATTTGCTTTTAGGTGAGTTTAACTATAACACCTTTCCAGTATAATATGTTGAATTATGTCTCAGAAGAAGAATTACTCTCTGATTTATACACACATCCATTTTTGGTGTCACTTAAATACTGAAATGTCTATTGCTCTATTTCAGGCTTTATTAATCTTTTTTTTAAAAACTCCATTTTACTGGAGTTTGATGCTTTATGCACAAATACATGCACATGTATACATGATATACATGGATTGGATGCTTTATGCTCCTAGCAATCATTTTCAGCAAGGTTAAAAATCCTAAAATGATAAGGAGATATTCAGTCAGAGATAAAAAGAAGAGACAAAAATCCAGAATGATGATCTATTTTCCTGTCATATCATATTATGTTATATATTTTACTTGTGTTTCTAAGTAAATATGATCTCTTTTAGTTGACACTTAAAATATCTTAGCTAAAAGTCAATTTATTGGTCTAGTCACTATACTTAAAATTTGTTTACCTATTACCTATTCAAATATTAGAAAAATTTTGTTATTAAAATAGATATTTTAGTTAATTGGTTTTCTTCTTTTTCCTTAGAGACAGTGAGAGTTGCTTATTTTACAAGAGCAATAAACACTTTTTTATGTTGCTAGAAATATCTCAAGCAATTGAAAATGGATGCTTTCTTTTTAAGCTGGAAGGCTGAACTTATTGAAAATAAGAGAAGCACAAGGTGGAGAAAGAGGTGGAGAGAGAATGAATTAAAAAAAAGGAGTAAAAAGAAAAAAAGCACAATGTAGGTTAAAATGTGTTTTCTAGTAGAGACCAAGGTTAGTTTTCACTTCTTAAGAATTAATCTCCTCTGAGCCATCACTGGGTGGCTGTTAATTAAATGATACCACATCTTCTTATCTCCAGACTTTCATAGTGCTCTGGCTATGTGCTGAACTTGCTTTTTTCAGCAGATAAGATTTTCCTTTGGCAGTTACCTGCAACTCTCGATGAAAGTGTAATGCTTCAAGCACTTTAAAGTTCTCTTTTTATTCATGTATCAAGCAAGTAGAAGTTCTTTAATTTTGCTGACTAAAATTAGTTAAGCAGGTACAGAAAAGATTAGAAGCTATCATTGGGCTGCCTACTTTTTCTATATTTAACGGAATAACATATAGAAGATTGTATGTTATGTTGCAGGTATTTCAAAGCCAGAATTCCTTAATACTTAGCATTTGTTAATTATTAGACTCTATAGGTGCTTCTATTTCTATTTGATTGGTTTCCATTTAATTTTTCTTCTTTTTAATTTTCTCTTCTGTACTGGAGCCAAACCTCATAGATTTAGAAAATGTGGTATTTTGCAAAATTGGCATGTAATTCATGAAACAGACACTCTTATCACATAGGAATTGCTCTTTTCTCCAAGACTAAATCAATGTCGATCCAGCTAAGTCTGCCAGTTTCTTCTGAGTGTCTATAGTTCTCCCCAGGGACCTCAATCATAGACATGGAAGGCATTTCTTCAGTTCTATGAAGGAAATGAGATTGTGAAAAGTGGTTTTGCTAGCTTCTTCTCAGTTCACTTGAGAAGTTAAAATTTACACTAAGGGATAGAAAAATATACATTTAAAAAATGCAGTGGCCTTGAAAGGTCTCTCTCCCTATATATAAACTGTATATATATAAACTATATATATATAAACATATATTTTTGGTTTTGGGATCACACCGAGCAGTGCTCAGGGGGTTACTCCTGGCTCTGTGCTCATAAATCACTGATAGCAGGTTAGGGGAACCATATGGGATGCTGGGACTTGAACCCCTTTTGGTTGTGTGCAAGGCAATGCCAGCTGTGTTATTGCTCCAGCCCCTATATATGTATATGTATATGTATATATATATATGTATATGTATATATATACATATATATATATATATATATATATATATATATATATAACAAGAAGATTCTTGTTACTCATCTTGGTGGTGCTGAGAAAGAACTGGGTGAAGTACAAGCAACCTGCATTCTCTTTTCTTTCCACATATTAATTTAGGTGTTTACTTTTACTATGATTTATTTTCCTTATTTTGTTTTGAAATTCTCCAAGCTTAACTACATATTATTTTAGATATTATACTAAAATAATATTTAAAAATCATCCTGAATAAGGAAGTTATGAAAGAATATCTTCATTTCCCAAGCTATTTTTTTTGTGTGTGTGGATTTTGTGTCACACCCGGCAGTGCTCGGGAGTTATTCCTGGCTCCAGGCTCAGAAATTGCTCCTGGCAGGCACGGGGGACCATAATGGGACACCGGGATTTGAACCAATGACCTCCTGCATGAAAGGCAACCGCCTTACCTCCATGCTATCTCTCCGGCCCCTATTTTTTATGATCTTTAGTAAATCAGGATATTTTATTTTAAAATGATTTGCTATAAGTAGCCAGTTTAAATCTGGTAGCTTTATTTATCTATCTGGCTTGCTTACTTATGAAACCATACCTTCTAATATTTTTTCTTTGGAGGATAAACTTTGTATGGTAGGTGTATTGTGCATGTATACACACATGCATATACTTTCAAAGTATTTCCTAAAATTTTTATCAATAGTATTATAGATAAATATTTTACAGTAGGGGCTATGTAATTTACTATTGTACCTCTCGGATGTTTTAAGTGGGAGTTTAGATGAAAATAATGTAAATGAGGAGGGTAGAAGGAGTCTATATGGTCAATACATAAGACGAGGAAACCAAAAGAAGGTCAATATGACAAAAGTAAAAAATAGTTTCAGAAACAATGTTTTAGATATATTCTTGAGACAGGGGAGATTAATTTGGATCTGGAGAAGAAATAAAGACAACATTTTTTGCTCCTTTACTTAAATAAAAACATATGGTCCCCCGAGCCTGCCAGGAAACTACAGTCTTTGTCCTCCAGGAAGATTAGATTATAGGGCACAGACTTAGAAACCATGAAAAATTAATGCAAGAAATAATAGTCAAAATTAGTGGCAAGGTCATTAAAGAGTGAGAGACTTTGGCGAAGTCAAAAGCCAGAGTGGCCATTGGGCTTTAAAGTTGGGTTCAAAGAGGTGGAAGGGGTGAGTAGAGCAAAGGAGAAAAGTGATCCAGTGATATGAATTGGTAAGTGAAACAATGAAAATAGATTACTTTTTCACTCTAAGATTTTTCAAAGTTCACAAAAGTGTTTGTGTCTCCAAAATAAAAGTGTACTGTGGCACTCTGTGAGGTTATTTCTAAGTTTTCATGGCATTGGTTTAATTCTACATAAGAGAACAATCTAAACTGTTAACTCAATTTTTTCAATGTAATGATATTTTGCTGGTAGGCAAAATATATTTGTGTATAATCTTTATTTTTAAAGATAGTTTTTAACTGTCTCCCAGTTTTCTTATGATTATGAATCCCAAATGACTTGAATTAGGGGCACTTTGTTTAACTCCCTGGGTTATATTTAGCAGGTCTAGAGACAATGTTTGTAATAGTCCTGTGATTTATTGAGAAAGACTACTTAGGAAAAATAAAGCCCAAGCAAAGAAAAATAATGCATATTTAAATGTGGAAGAGAGTGAACTAAAAGAAAAAAAGGGGGGAATATAATCATAAACACCTGGCAATCTAGTGATAAGTAAGAAAATGTAAGTAATACCTATCATTGAAATGACTTTTCCAAAATTCATAATCAGCATCCTAGGGTACAAATTAACTTCTCTTACAGATGCCAACTGCCCTGTGTAATGGTGCATTAGTAAACTGTTAAAAATAATTTGTTGAGTCCAATGAGGCATAGAAAATTGTAAGCAAGTGGTAATGTATTAAAACCTGAAAAAATCATCTGCAGTAAGAGCCAAATATTCAATCCAAAAAAGAGATGCCATGTGAAGTATGATCCTCCTTATTTTAAGCTGCTATAGGTAGCCTGAGTGGTAGAAACCAGAATGTCTAGATTTACTTTCAACTGTAAATCATGGTGTTGGGAAAAATTATATTTTCCTTGAGTAGTTAAATGTTGAATTATTTCTTACTTTGAATGCAAAGAAATATAAGTGAAAATGATTTTTCCATTAATGATTTAATTCTGATTTTTAATTGATATTTATTTTATTTAATTAACTAGTTGAACAGTACTCTGAGATCACAGATGTCACTTCCAGTGATATTCAATTAATCAAGCCATAGGTTTATTGCAAGGACTTAAGAGTGCAGTGATGCTCAGGCCTTGTAGTTCTAAGAGATCACAGAGTCACCCTAAGTGACTTGGGTTTCCAAGGTTTGTTTCTGAACAACACCTGTGATGCTCAGAAGGTTATATGGTGCTGAGGATTGAACTGCAAGGCATGCACCCTTACTAATGTGCAATCTTCTGGCACCCTAGTGGAAAAGATTTAAGTAAATGTCAACAATTAATTCAGGTATTTAATGTTGAAGTCATATGTTAAAATTATTAGGACTGGAAGATAGTACAGTGCATAGGGCACTTGACTTGAACATGGATGACCCAAGTTGATTCCTAGCATTGTTTAGGATCCCAAGAGTGATCTCCATTCATAGAGTTTGGAGTATGTACTGAGAATCAGCTAGTGTGGCCCAAAATACAAACAAACAAAAAGCAATAAAAATATTGGTCAGGAACAGGAAGTAAGAGACTCAGAATAGTAATAATATTAATTCATAGTGGACAAGGCAAATACTAAAAGGATTCACAGAATAAGGGTAAGAAAAACTTGACTGGGGCTGGAGAGATAGCATGGATATAGGGCGTTTGCCTTGCATGCAGAAGGATGGTGGTTCGAATCCCAGCATCCCATAAGGTCCCCCGAGCCTGCCAGGAGCGATTTCTGAGCATAGAGCCAAGAGTAAACCCTGAGCACTTCCAGGTGTGACCCCAAAATCAAAACAAACAAAGAAACAAAAAAACCAAAACATGACCAAACAAAAAACAGAACAAAACAAAAACGTGACACGATAGAATTGTAAGGTGAGTGTAGAGCAAATATAGCTATGTATCTAATCAATCAATCTATCGTCTATCATTTATCATCTATCTATGCATCTTATTATCTATCTGCCCACAAATTTGTCATATTGGAAGTACAGAAATTTCCCACCTGAGCATTGGAAGATGAGAGAGTTTATGGTTTCGATAAATTTTTTTTTATGGAGAATTTGATGATAATTGAAGAGCTCTGCTCACCAGGCTAAGGAGTGGGGACACTTTCTCAGAGTCTGTAGGCTGCCAAAAAAAGGTTCTGAAGTTCTAATAGTTTGTCAGAAGATGTGTCTTATTGGGAATGTATATACTGAAGCTAGATAGAGGTGTTTTTATCTGTTAGGAAGTTCTTAACAAATGAAGATGTGAGATGCTAAAGAAAAGCTAAAAGAGAAAAACAAAAAGGTTCCAAGTTCAGTGAGAGATAACTTCATAAAACTGTTCAAGTGGAGTTTAAAGTTTATATTACATTCAAGAAGATATGTTATATAAAATAAGTCATACACTAAAGGAAAATATAATATATTCTACTGATATGAGAACTATAATAATCAAATTCATATAAATGGAGACGATTGCCAGAATGCATGACATGAGGTAAAAGGGAATTAATGTTTCATGAATATAATTGAATTTGGTAAGATGTAAATTTTTGAAAATAGATAATGTATTTAATGTCTTTAAATTTAAAAGTATTAAAATGTTATTTCTTTGGCTCTGGGCCACTTCCAGCAGTGTTTAGGGGTTACTCTTTGCTCTCCATCAAAAAATCACTTCTTGGCTGTACTTGGAACCAAAATGGATGCCAGGAATCACATCTGGGTAGTTGTGTGCATGGCAAGCACCTTATCCACTGCATTATCTGTCTGGCTGCTCAAAATGGTCAATATTTTATATATGTGACTTTTACAACAATAAAAATATATCCTAATGGTGCTTGGAGTTTGGACATGGGAAATAGATGGTGGATGGACTGTGGAGAGCTTGCTGATGATTCATGACAGTCCTATAAAGATTTTTTTTTTTTTGGTTTTGGGGTCACACCCAGATGTGCTCAGGAATTATTCCTGGCTCTGCACTCAGAAATCGCTCCTGGCAGACTCAGGGAACTATATGGGATGCCAGGAATTCAGCCCTGGTCTGTCCCGGGTAGTCTGCGTGCAAGGCAAACACCCTACCGCTGTGTTATTATGCCAATCCCAAGTCCTATAAAGTTTGAAGAAAGTATCTAGCCAATTAGAAATCTTGCTCAAGGATGTTTAAAATCCTCAATTGTCATGGTGACCTGAGAATAATGACTTTATTACAATGCTTATGTATTAAAGCAGGTATGTTTCTAGCCAACTATCTCTCATGCATAGAGAATTTCAAGTCTAGATACCTGTTATAAAATTGCTATCATTAGGGGCTAGCTTCTAAATTGATTCAGGATATTTACAGTTTCAAGCCATCTAAAGCATTGGATTCAGAATGCCTAGCAAAGTTATCAGTGATTATAGAAACAACTGTGAAAGGAATGACTAATAATTCAGAAATTTTAATAATTTTGTTGAATACTTTTAAAAGGAATCTCCTTTTTAATGAAAGTGTTAGATATTACAGTAATGGACCATATATCTATTAATAGCTTTATTCTATCTCAGAGAATTTTGCTTAAATATATATATATATATATATAATTGTATATTTTCACATTTGATGTTGGACAATAAACATCTGTCATTAAGAGTTTGAAAAAAAACTCCACTATTTTACCATTGTGAATTATTCCTTTATAAGTAAATGCTTAGTAAATTTAAAATAATTGCTTTTCAAAATGTCAAAAATGATTGCTAGTATATTGATATTTAAAAACTTACGATTTATAAAGTATTTTTAATACTGACCTGCCAGTTACAACTGTAGGCAGTATTACTAATATTTTATGAATAATACATTTTAGATGAAGAAGGCAAAGTTTACATGTAGGTGGAAAATTCAACCACTGACCCTAAACTTAAACCTTGTGTTTTATTTAGTTTGTTTTTTACCTTTGAAATGATGGATAGCAGGTGTACTATGGAATAACTTATGTAGTTGTTGACATTATGTTGATAAATAGATGAGTCATGAACTATAGATGATTTTAAATGTATTTTATTGACTCACATCTCTAAAAATCAATGTCAACGTTTTAAAATTACATTTAAAATATATGATATGCATAATCTACTTTTCAAAAATGTATGAAAGTCAAAATGACTTAAAATATTTACCCATATTCTTGTATATTAAGTTTTTTTCTTTTTTATATTAAGGTGTGTATTTTTTGTTTGTTTTTTGGGGCCACACCTGTTTGATGCTCAGGGGTTACTCCCAGCTTAGTGCTCAGAAATTGCCCCGAGCTTGGGCGACCATATGGGATGCCGAGGGATCGAACCGCGGTCCTTCCTTGGCTAGCGCTTGCAAGGCAGACAGACAACTTACCTCTAGCGCCACCTCTCCTGCCCCTTATATTAAGTTTTAATTGGAACTTAGCAGTGACTCAATCTCTGTTTGAAGGATTCTTCAGCACTTATCTACCCATACTCCCTTACACTTTTAATTTACTTGGCTCAAAAATGCATCTTAGTTTATGTTCTTTTCATTAGTAGTGGAAAAAATTTACAGGCAACTCAAGCATGCATTTTAAAGTGCATGGTGACAAAGTTATCTGGTGATATTTTCATCTCTTTAATTATTAGAATCATGTCTCTTCAAAATAAACATGAGACTGAAATGCTAAAAATATTTTTAAAAAATGTCTTCTGTCTTTAGAGCCAAAATATAAAAATTAAGGTGGGGTTGGAATGTTTTAATGTTCTTCCAGGAAATTCAAGTCAAAAGCTCATAGTTGGATTTCAAGTCTTTTAATATAGTGGTCTTCCATGAAAAGAAATAGTTATAAATGAAATCTTTGGACTGTTAACACTATTCATGTTCCTTGAGTGAGTTGCCCTTGTTTTGGATAAAAAGAGAAGCAATACATTTTGTGCATAACAGGATAGATTCTCTGAAGGCATGTTATAATACCACTTTTCTCTCAGGGGCATTGATCATTTATACACTGGTGTTTCCTATAGTACACATCTTGTTTTAAGTATTTTGAAATCTGTAAATAAAATTTTAGAGAAATAAGGAATAAGGAAAATATATGGACTAGTTCATACACAAACATTTGATTTATTTGATTTATTCAAATACTTTTTGCCTCAGAGCTATAGAGATTGTAGAGAGATTAGGTGCTTGCCTTGCATATTACTGACCTGGGTTCAATCTCTGGCATTGCCTATGATTCCTTGAGCATTGCCAAGAGAAGTTCTTGAGTTAAGAGTCAGGAGTAAGGGCCCAGAGAGATAGCACAGCGGCGTTTGCCTTGCAAGCAGCCAATCCAGGACCAAAGATGGTTGGTTCGAATCCCGGTGTCCCATATGGTCCCCCGTGCCTGCCAGGAGCTATTTCTGAGCAGACAGCCAGGAGTAACCCCTGAGCACAGCTGAGTGTGACCCAAAAACCAAAAAAACAAAACAAAAAAAAACCCAAAGAGTCAGGAGTAACCCTGAACATCTCTAGCTGAGACAAAAACAAAACAAAAACAAAAGCATCACAACCCCTACTACAACAACAACAACCAATGACAACAACCCACAAATACTTTTTGCATTCTAAAAGGCAGTAAATAGGATAATCTTTTCTGGTGACAGAATCTTTTTGTAGCTCTAATTCACTCCATCTTTGTAGCAGTCAGGGGCTGCTGGTGGAAATGAAGCTGCTACTATATAGATTGGTAGCCATGTCTATTTTGTCTTTCTACTAAAGGGGCTTGTGTAAATGTAGACACTTCTCCATTTAGTTATGTATTATTTACATTTGGAAATATATCTCAAAATTTTCATCACCATTTGATGTGAGATGGAACTTTAAATGATGAAGTTTTCCAAGAAAACATAAAATAAGAAAACTAAAATGTTTAAATAACTTTATTTTAAAACTAGTAATTTTTTTGCTATGTCATTACTTTGTTCGGTGATGTTTGTATGGTACACTGATTGAAATGGATAATAAACTCTTGGTGTCAGCTTCGTTGCTTACACATTTCAAATTGATGTTATGATTCCAATATACCTCCATTAAAACTCTGCTATTATGTAAACAAAACCTCACATCATGATGAGAATTTCCATTTCTAATGGTTCATTCTCTGGTCTGGACAATCATACTTTGGAGAGATAGCATTTTCCCTTGGTATTTAGCTCCTATACAATGTAGGATAAGTGCACAATAGAGATTAGTCTATTGACCTTTTTTGTTAAAACTAAGTTTACAAATGAAAGTCAAATTTATCATGGAATTCAGATCTTTCTTATGGAAGTTATTTAGATATTTTTCTATGTAATAGTTTCTCTATCATCTGTTTTAGTAAACAAAATTTTGTTGAAATATATTCATATCTATTTCTTTATGTGTTACTTGGCAGCATTTTTAGCCATGGCAAAATTGAGTAGTTTTGAGTAGACTATAATAATGTAATTGCCAGAGATTAAATGGTTTATGAAGTCTAAAATATTTACTATATGGTCCTTTGTAAGGCAAGCTTGCCAACAGCTAAATTATGCAATCATATAAAAACACATTTACTGAGTGTGCAAAATTTTACTAAGTGCTGAATACTACAGATCTAAATATAGAAGATGTAATCTTTTCTCTGATAAAGCTGTCTTTTGGAAGAGACAAATATATCAATAGTAGCTTAACAAAATAACATAAATGCTTTAAAACTAAATTTAGTGAAGTTTTTTTTGGAAGGGATCACACCCAGCAGTGCTCAGGAGTTAGTCCTGACTTGATGCTCAAAAATTATTCCTGCAGGCTCCCAGGACCATATGAGATGCTGGGTCCCAAGTTGGGGCATTCAAGGAAAATGTCCTACCTGTTACACTATTGCTCTGGCTCCTGGAAATAGTGTAGATTTAATGAATATAGAATAAGGAACACATATCTCTGCTGAAGATCAGAAGAGATTTTAGAGAGTTTCATGAAGATTCAAGAAGCTCTTCTGGATTCTTGGTTTGAAACAAAAGAGTAATTCTCCAGATTGGGGATGGGAACCCAAGGCCAGATTAAATGCAGAAAGAGAAACATGAGTTACATATAAAAGAGATAACAGGAGCCAGAGAGATAGCACAGCTAGGAGAGTATTTGTCTTACATGTGGCTGACCTGGGTTGAATCTCCACATCACATATAGCTTCCAAGCACCTTCAGGAGTAATTATTGTGTGCAGATTCAGTAGTAACCCTTCAGTGCTGCTGGGTGTTCCCCCAACCACAACCATAAAGAAACACAGAATTAGAAATTAATATTTTCTCATTTAAAGTTGAAATGTGTGTGTCTAGACATTGGTACATATTGGACCATTTACTCTTTATTACAAAGAAAGGCAACGATCTTACTCCATACACTCCATTCAGGATTTGTGTTGTGAATCAAAGAATTATCATAGCAATTCTTTGTAGTTATTACAAGCTAGAAACTGTTTTATTGCGTGGCAAGACTGCTTATATTCATTGTCTGTTTTCTTGATATCTTTCAAAGCTTTTTAAAAAACTGAAATAAATTGACTTTAACATGGCAGTAGAAATTAAGAAAATGAATTGAATAAACAGTTTTTTCTTTACCATGAAAATTATTCTGACTCTGTTTAATTAAAATATTATTAATTAATAGAAAACACTAATGGAGATTAACAAAGCCAGACAATTTATTTCCCCTTCATCAAAAGTGATGCTTTTAAACTCCTTACTGTGGCTATTATCTTTGTTCAGCTTCAAATACCTCTCCATCCTCTTTGAAGTCTTAGCAAAAATGTGTTGCCATCACACTTCCAGGCTCAGAACTATTCTTCCAAATCCTTGATCAACTGGTTATCCATAACATAACAATAACATGCATTTACATAGAACTTTCAACATAGGAAGTTTAATATAAATGGTTAATTCTCCCTTCAAATCTCTATCTTATCACACATTGAAGTATAGTGTTCAGAAAGTTAACGAGCATTTTGTATTAAGTGGCAAGGTTCAGAATGCAAGGTTCTGATGTAAGAGTTTGTGACTTTTAAATTCTCTTAGATTGGTTTTGTTTGTTGGACAAATACATAGATGTAATGTGCAGCATCAGAAGCAAAAATTATTTGCCATTAGAGCCAGCCAAAGGGTTGACATCTTAGACAAAGAATCATCGGCCAACAATGTTCATTCAAGCAAAAAGTTCACTGCAGAGATTTTACCCCTTTCTGGTTACAATAAACTTTTCAGGAAAATTATTGTTCAGAGCTTTCATATACAGAGAAGGGCTCTAAATATACAGTTGATAAAGGAAGGTCAGTATCTGAACCAATCTGCATAGTCTTTCTCTCTCAGTTCTTTATTTCTTCTCTCTCCCTATCTTTTTCCCTACTCTATTATCTTATAAAAATCTGGCTCTGTGCATGTATTACCAATGTATTGGATGTCCTTGCCTAAATGACTATCATAGGATTGTTTTGTCAATTCAACAACAAGCTATATTTCATGTAACATTTAGTTAATTCAATCAGCATTTTCTAACTTCTCATGATAAAATAAACATTCTGCTAAGAGTTCCAAAGAGAGAACTATATATAATTATGTTGATAGTCTACTGACAACGCTTTTGGTGCTATTCTTGGTTTTGGATTTTTTTTGCACAACTCTGGTCATTTATATCCCACATTCCCATGTAACTTTTTGATACCACGTGTAATGACTTGGTGTATATTTGCTGCTGACAGTACAATTAAAGAGAAGTTTTTAAAAGAGTTTACAGGTCATGTCTGAAAAAAGTCTTAGAAATTATCTTCAGAACTTAAGGATCATATTCTGGCTTTGGGGAGCAAGGACAAAAGCTTTTCAGAAGGGAAACAAATGGAATAGACTCTTCTTTTCTTTTTCTTTCCATGTATCTTAACTTGCTTTTCTCAAGTGCTCCTTTAAAAATGATTGTTGTAGAAACTTCCTCAGAAAAAACACATGGTGTAAAGGCTTATGAAAAAAATGCCCTACACCATTAATCATCAGAATGATGCAAATAAAAACAACAATGAGATATCATCTTATATCACAGAAGCTGTCACACATCAAAAAGAACAACAGCCGTGTTGGCATGAATGTAGGAAAAAAGGGACTATGATTTTCTGTTGGTGGAAATGTTGACTGGTCCAGCCTTTTTGGAAAACAATACAAACATTTCTAAAAAAAACTAGGAATTGAGATCCCTTATAATTTAGCAATATTGCTTCTGGGAATATGCCCTAGAGTTCCAAAACACCATGCAGAAAAGCTCTCTGAATTCCTGTGTATTGCAGCACTAGTCACGTTGGTATAACTGTTTTTACTTTATTCACTATAACTCTTTCTTTTTCTTTTCTTTTCTTTTTTTTATTTTTGGTTTTTGGGCCACGCCCAGTGGCTCTCAGGGTTTTTTCCTGGCTATGAGCTCAGAAATCATTCCTGGCTAGGGGGACTAGATGGGACCATAGGGATAGAGAAAACAAGTCCGTCCTGGATTGGCTGTGTGCAAGGCAACTGCTCTACCGCTACTCTTATCGCTCCGGCCCCATTCACAGTAACTCTGATAGTGTTTGTCACTAATTGGATGGAAGCATTTTAGGATTGAGGCATTTTTTGAATTGGTTTCTTACCCTACCTGTTCTCCAACCCAGGGTGTGGTCTTGAACTTCCCAAAAAAGATCTTGCGTCTCAGGGAGACACCATTTGCAATTCCGGTTTCTCCATGACTAAGCTATCTTTCTTGTTTGTGGAAATTCTATAACCTATTTTACCTCCTTACTCATGTGTGGATTATTTCCTGTTTTCCATGTGTGGATTATTTCCTGTTCCATTCCTGTCTTCCATGGATTATTTCCTGTTTCAGTGTTTGAAGGAACTGTGGCACATCTACACAATGTAACACTATACATTTGTTAGGAAAATAAAGTCATAGAATTTACCTATACATGGATGAATATGGAGAAAATTATGCTGAGTGAAATGAGTCAGAGGGAGAGGTGTAGCTATAGAGTTTTGCATTCATTTGTGTGATTTAAAAATCAAAGATAGTATGATAATAATACATGAAGACAATAGAGGTGAAGGCCAGGAAGACTAGTCTCTGGAAGAAAGCTTGCCACAAGAGGAGAAAAGTGTTGTTAGGGCAGAGAAGGGACCTCAATGACAATGTTAGTTAACAATGATTTTTCTGGACAAGAACTAGATGCTAAAATGAGGTAAAGTGATATGCATGATATCCTTCAAAAAAATATTGTAAGTCAGTGTCTAAAGTGAAAAAAGGAAGAGAGGGAGAGAAAAAGAGAGAAAAAATGTCTGCCAGAGAGGCAGGCAGGGGAGAGAGAAAAGAGTGGATAATGGTAGGGGAAACTTGGGATATTGGTGGTGAGAAATATGCATTGGGATAGTGATGTTGGACATTGTATGAACTGAAACGGAATTATGAACAACTTTGTTACCGTATTTCACAGTAATTCAATTAAAAATTGTCAAAAAGAGACCATTATTGATCAGTAACCACAATACTTAAGTCCAGAAAAACGAGGGAAAATTATTTCTAAAAGTTTCTCTAGGAAATGTTAATGGTAACCATTTTTAAAAAGTTGTGTGGAGGAATGGATAACAGTCCTTTACAGACTCTTCACAAATTCATGGGTACTTTTTTCTGGTTAATGAAATACAGGTGTCTGGGCACTGATATTTCACATTGTCAGTGTTGAGGTGCTGAGATGCGTCGATTTAGACACTTGTCTGTCTCTTAAAATCTAGATAATAAGAGAAAATGATGTCCCTTTGCCAATCTTGCAAACTTTAGTCTGTTTTATCAGTTAGTGATGCCTTCAGTAAAAGGGCATGGCATAGATTATGACTTAAGCTGATGTAATTTTAATTACATTGTTTTAGTTGGTATCATTGATATCATTCTGTTGTTCTGCATTGTGGGACAACACTTCCTCATGTGGGACTGAATTCTCTATATTTGACTTGACACCATCTAGAGTAGACTCTATGGTTACTATAACTTATGTGATTTCTATTTTACTATGATTGGGTACTCCTTGCCTCAGGCTCTGTACACTACCTATGTGTACTTATTGAGGACATCTAGTGCCATTTGATACTTTTTTGTTTCAAAAGTAGAAGTTATACCTAATAGTAATACATGAGGTAGGGGTACAAGGGACTTGTGCTTGCTAGGTATATATATGCTCAAGCATCTGAGCTCTCTTTGAGCCACTACAATTTGGGATCTGCTAATTAATCCCCAGAAAGATTATTAAAAAATGAATTTTATATAAACTGTAGATGTGGCTTTGTGCTAAATGCATATGCTTAATATGAGTCCCTGCATTCAATTTCCAGGACCATGTATAGAAAGGAAGGAAGAGTAGGAAAGAAGGAAGGAAGGGAGGAAGAAAGAAAAACAGCAAGAACGAAGAGGAGATATTATATATTGCTGTTGAATGCAATTATCACAATTTTTTAAATCATTTTTGACCACACCCAGAAGAGCTCTGAGAGTACTAATGGGTCTGCACTCTCTGATCACTTATAGGATTTGGGGACCATATATGATGCCAAGGATGGAACCTGGTTCAGCTACATAAAGGGAAATGCCCAAACAACTGTCCTATCTTTCTGGATCACACATTTCTTTTCTTTTCTTTTTCTTGGAGGGGGGGCTTTGGGTCACACCCGCTCATGGGCCATTCCTGGCTCTATGCTCAGAAATCGCTCCTGGCAGGCTCGGGGGAACCATATGGGATGCTGGGATTTGAACCACCAACCTTCAGCATGCAAGGCAAATGCCTTACCTCCATGCTATCTCTCTGGCCCCACACATTTTTTGTTTTGTTTTTGGGCCACACCCGTTTGACGCTCAGGGGTTACTCCTGGCTATGCGCTCAGAAATCGCCCCTGGCTTGGGGGGGTATATGGGACGCCAGGGAATCGAACCGCTGTCCGTCCTACGCTAGCGCTTGCAAGGCAGACACCTTACCTCTAGCCCCACCTTCCCGGCCCCACATTTATTTTCTTAATGATTAAAATAAGGGTAAGAAAGAGTGAAAAGATTTAGAAATGAATTTCTATGTGATCCTGGGCAGGAATTGTAGCTTTCAGGATTAATTTAATCATGTAGAGTAAAGATAGTAATATATTTTATAATTATTTTGCTTGTTATAAAATTATATCAGGTAAGTGGTATAAAATATCTGAAAGTCAAAAAATTCATTAACTATTAAAAATATAGGAATTTTTGTTACTTTTTTCATCTCAATGAAGCTCTTTGATTTGATATATTAAGATTGTTGTATCTTTAAGGTTTAACTCTTTTATTGTCACAGAGTATCTTCAGTAACTATTAGTTTTCTATTCTCTGAAGTCCACTTTATTTGATTATGGGAGAATTGTGTTTTCAAGTATATATTCCCTTTTCTCTGCTGTTACTATATCTAGAATTATATGCATGGAATAAACTTTCCTTCCTTCTTTCCTTCCTTCCTTCCTTCCTTCCTTCCTTCCTTCCTTCCTTCCTTCCTTCCTTCCTTCCTTCCTTCCTTCCTTCCTTCCTTCCTTCCTTCCTTCCTTCCTTCCTTCCTTCCTTCCTTCCTTCCTTCCTTCCTTCCTTCCTTCCTTCCTTCCTTCCTTCCTTCCTTCCTTCCTTCCTTTCTTTCTTTCTTTCTTTCTTTCTTTCTTTCTTTCTTTCTTTCTTTCTTTCTTTCTTTCTTTCTTTCTTTCTTTCTTTTCTTCTTTCCTTTTCTTTCTTGCTTTCCACACTCAATAATTCTCAGACTTTCAGATTTATTCCTGACTCTACTTTGTGATCAGTACTGGTGGTGCTTGGAAAACCATATATAATGTTTGAGAATAGAACCCAGGTCAAATATGTGCAAAGAAAGTATTTTACCTGCTACATTATCTCTCTAGCCCCCTAAATAAGTTTCATGAAAACAGTACATAACTGAGTAGTTAGAAAAATACATAATTTATAGTTTCTGTCTTAATTATATTTTAACCATATATTAATTTATTTGTTGATATGTTGGGATTTAAAACTGCTATTGTATTACTTTGTTGTTTTTGTTTCTCTTATTTCCTTTTCCTTCTTTACCTGTATATTGTTTTTCATTATTTTTGGTGCTACATTTTGTCTTATCTGCAGCATCTTTTTATATGTCTCATAATATAATTTTGGAAAACAGTTTTATTAGCAGTGCTCTAGAAATTACCTCATATTTCTCTTTAAAGGTATGATGTTTACATACCTGACTTTCAAATAAGTACATTTTAAATATGCTGTAAGTTTCTTTGCCCCTTTTGGATTCTGGAACAGAAGAGGATATATTCAATGACACACATAAGTCTTCTCAAGTTAATATATGTTATGTGTCTGAGCATGTGTTTTAAATGACAAAATAAAAAATAGAATTTCCACCTGCTGCTTGCCAGTCCACATTGCTTATGCTCTTTGTAATATTTATATACTCACAAAATCACATATAAATTCCTTTTTTAAAAATATGATATTTTGTTTGTATTGTTTCAATGTTCAAGTGACTAGTTTTAGTTGGTATACAGATCAAGTATTAGAAACTATAGCAACTCAGGACATAAAATATATACCCTCAAACACAACTTATTAGGAGCTGAATTTAATGACTCCTATATTATGCAGCAATATGTCTTTATTCTAACAACTTTATTAAGGTTATTTTTGCCTCATGCATTTGTCTTCCTTACATATATTCAGTTTGATTTTCACTTTCATATAAATGGAAATATAAGTACACATGTTTTTGTGTTGTATTGTGTTTGTAAAATTTGTTTATGTGATTTTAGACAGATAAAGTGTATTCAGAAAAAAAATAAAATCTAATGAAAATTACTGGAAAATATCTTGAACAGAGTTTTTAAAAATAAAAAACTTTTATATGGTCAAAATTATATTAAAAGTATACAAACTCATGAATATCATTGAAATGCAAATAAGAATTAATTAATTATACCACTTCACAACTAATACATATATAGGAAATGAATTCAAAAAGCAAGAGCACTCTGAGTTGATAGAATAAAGATACTTAGAGTGTTCATTTGTGATTAGTGGGAGTAAAAATTAGTGCAACCAATTTGAATAACATCTTTGATGCAATGCTGGACAAAGAGAGATCTACTTCCCTCTTATATAGTAATAAAAATATAGTTTATCAGGACTCTGTACAAGATATTTAGAGCAGGGTTATTCATAGTTGCTTCATACTGGAAGGAACATACTGAATCAATTTTAGTAGATAAAATGAAAAACTGTATATAATAACAAAAGTGAGTACAGTGGCATTTATATCATATAATTCAATGAATCAATGTTTGTTACCCAGGCATGTCATCAATTTTTGACCATGTATAGAAATATTTTAGAACTTAAACATAATCAATTTCAGTTTGTGTGTTAAACTTGACACTTCACAATATTTATACTCATTCCTTACTAAAATCAAATCTAAATGGTATAAGGAATTTTTGTTTGTGTGTGTGTGTGTTTTTTTTTTTTAAAGAACAAAGTAAAGCACAGAAATGTGATATAAGGTTCATTGGATTTCAACAGGTCAGCCCAATATAATTCTGCCTATGCAGAATGTCATGCACTATGACCCCTAACTTTAGAAAAAGACTGGGAATTTTAGTGAACAAAATGAAGCTGAGATCAAGCTTAGCACTAAGCCATTCAACTGAAAGAGAAAACATTTGATGTTTATTTGGCATTATTTTGAAAATTGACACCTGTGAACATTTGAGAATAAGTGTTTTTTTTTTAAAAAATTTGTGATAAAGTATAAGAAGTAGTGAGCAAGTTTTGCAATTTTAGAGTCCTAGAACGATTGAAGAATTGGTAACAGAAAAGCTCTCCTTTCTTAACCTCTCTGTAGAATGCTGTTTAGCATTCTACAACTGGTTTAAACTTTGGTTTTATTCAAAGCTTATGGAAAGGAACCCAATATTATATCACTGCTCTCTGTAGTACTAGTGAATAAACAGCAATATGCACTGTCAGGGAGCTTTTATATTATCTGGCATTGTAGATCTGGCAAAGCTTTACCACAATGTCTTCTCAAGTCATTCTAACATATCAACAGAGAGCTAGCACTCACAGCCATTTTCTCACCTGTTTCTGAGAACATTTGAAAAGTTTTGCAGGCAATAAGTGCCAGGCTTAAATGGCAGCATACCAGGGTCATAGGTACATTGCAGTTTTTCAATTATTTTTCCAAGAGAGCAGTTAGCTTTTAAACCCAAGCAGATCTTTGCTTCCAGGTATAAAAATCACAGCACTGCTGAGTATATGTGGCGTGTGTACTCAGGAGGGAAGAAAACTCAGATTATTAAATGAAGATTCATGGAAGTGTCTACCAGAAAAGACCCCAAAGGCTCTCTGCCTTGTCTTGTTTTCTCGGCTTTGGTCAATTCAAGATCCACCCCACAGCATGCTGCAGGGGCATCTGAAGCTCACCTGACAAGCTAGTGCCTTCTTCGGGAATGGAAAGTTTAACAGCATAAGATCCTCATCCTTGGTAAGCCCTTTGCCATTGCAATAAAGGGCATGTAATGCTTGGCTGAAACTGCTTTTAAAAAGCCACTGATCTTGGTCAGCTAAGAGGTTTCATTCAGTTTTTTTCATTTGTAAAACCAAGAAATTAGACTAAATGATCCTTAAATCTAGATCCATTAACTTTGACTTGAGTTTGTCTTTAGCCATAGCCATGACATGTTTTACCCTTGTCTTTTATAAATTTATATAATTTTTTCTTTCATGCTGGATATAATTAGCCTAGCAAAATACCCAGTGTTCTGCTTAACCTTGTATACATGCTGTTTTTCATAGAATCTAGCAAACTGTACTAGAATCTATCTTGAAAATTGTCAAAGATACCACACTTCTAACTGTTTAAAATGTTATTTTAGAGTATATATACTTTACGATCAGGAATTCTTCACTTCAGGATCATGGGCTCCTAAAGTTTGTATGGGTGTTTGTATTATTCAAAACAAACTACAATAGAATAAAGAGATCCAAACTGTAACAAGATAAACACAAAATGGACCTGTTACACTGGTAGTCCTTGAATCTAGGAGAGGAAGTATAGGATGAATTCGGGAAACTATGATGGAGGGAGGTCAACACTGGTGGTGGGAATGGCCCTAATTCAGTGTCACCAATTGTCTAAAATACAACTGTGAAATACTTGTAAGTCACAAGGGTCTGAATGAAAAAAAGAATTCTGGGTTATCTGTGGATTAGAGAAGTGATATTTGCCAAAAGTAATGCAGGTTTCTAAGTATGATTTACAAGTTCAGTTTGACTGGTATCCCAACTCTTGTAGATTGATATCCTGCCAATATACAGTTGTTGATTTGTGTGACAAATAGCATATGGTAGAAATGATGATACATTACTTCCAAGGTTAAACTATTAAACACACACACCCTTATTTTCTATTCCTCTCCTATTCCTTCATCTGTCATTTTCCCCTCACTATTCCAACACTACTTTGAGAAAAGTCTTCCCAGGAACTGCCACAGAAACCACCCACATGCATCCTTTTAGTGGGCATGTGAATGAGAAAGAATCTTCCATACCCAGTCAAACTTTAGATATACAGCCAGATGACACAGAGATTGCAAGTTTGCAAGAGACCCTGAACTAGAACCATTCAACAAAACTATATCTAGTTTGTGTTCCTCACTAAGTTTGTATTAGTCTATTATGTAGCAACACAAAACTCAAAGTGTTAGGTAACACCTTTGGTTTGTGGACAGAGTCAATGAGCTGACATAAGCTAATAAAGCTGAACAGCCATCTAATTTTTGTTTGGCCAATGCCCAGGATGAGGGATATAGAGATATGACAATTTGATTACGACCTTGAGGAAATGACTCCTCTAATTTGGAATCCTATTTTTAATAATATATGAAATAAAAAATTGACTTTCTGTACTTTACATGTTCTATCCTGTGGTTGTGCATCTCCTAATAGAATCAGTCCAATTTTTTCAAAAGAGGACACTTATTTGCATTAATTTGCCACAGATACATTAATTTAAGATACAAACTAAGACATCAAATTCTTTAAAGGATGTCTACCTTGTACACACACTCTCATATCCTGATTTCTATAATAATTGATGTGAATGTGATATAGTAATTTTAAGTTAAAAACCTGAATTTCTAGGAAAAGAACCACATTTTCCAAAGGCTATTCTATTGACTGATAATGATTTTAATCATAATAATGTGTTAAAGTGCCTTGGCAACTTATGATTGAGTTTACTGAAATTTCCTGATGACAAGCAGATTCACTCTACTTAGAACAAAAGGGTAAAGAAAAGAAAAGAAGAGGAAAAGAAGAATAAAAGAAAGAAATAAGAAAGAAATAAGAAAGAAAGAGAAATAAGGAAAGAAAATGATTAGGTAGTTTACACTCTTGTGAGTTAAAATGACCTGTTCTTTCATGCTGTTTATGTCTGCATCTGACTTTCTATCTATATATAGACATCTAGTTTATGTTTAGCTATCCCATCAACTTGGGAAATTGTGAATATAATGGTGGAAGATCTCTTTTAATCTAAGTAGGCTAGATTTGTTATATGAAAATGTATAATCTACTACATTTTAGAGCAAAGCATCTACTACTTAGAGATAAACAAATCAAAATGAACATAACCAGCAACATCATCTTTAAAAAAACTTGAAAAGCCTTATCAATAAATGATATTGTTGTCATGGGATGTGTGCAGTATAAATGCATTTTCTGCCAGCTATACATTAGACTCTCACAAGGGCAAGGGAAATTGAAACTGTCTTTCTAATGGATCATAAATCTTGGAAATGATTTGAATTCATGGATTAAACGTCAGCTTTGAAAGCATTTTCTGATTTATCTTGAATCTTAGGAGAAAGAACATTTCTATGACAAATCAAATGAGTGCATTTTCATATTCTGCATTGTAGTTTTCTGAAATAATATTCTTCAAAGAAAGAATGAGGCATGCAGATAACTTTTTTATTAGAAAGTTATTATTATTAGCTTCTCTCTGATAATTAAAACTTTTAGAGATTCTTAATAGGAAGGTAAATATATTAGGATATTGGGATTAGGATAAAAAATAGTGGATGGCATTTCAGAAATATAAAAATAAATCAGTTAATGTGTAGCTCACTTAGCTGTATCAGCATGACTGAAGTAAATCTGAGTTCCTATGTAATTTCTTTCATTTTTCTTTTACCTACTTCACAATCTAGAGGAGACAAAAGTGGTTACTTTTCTGATGTGGAATGACTTTGACAACTTTCCTTTATTTTTCTCTACCTAAATTTAAATTAAAGCATTGTATTGAAACAGACAGTATCCCTTATAGTCCAGGGAATTGTTTCAGGTTTTGCTTCACACCCTGTAATTAGAACTCTCATTAACTCTCAGAGTTCCTGATTTCTTCAATCAACTCTTCCTTCAGTCATAGCCAACTGATTCTTGCTGATGTTTGGTTTAGCTGTTGACCAAACTTTCTTTCATAGTTCTTTGATCTTACATCCTTAGGGTCCACCTTACAATCTTGAAGAAAAGCTCTGCTTTACCACACCTGCCATCTTATACATTTGTCTGATCCAAAACCATTGCATTCTTTCTAAAGTCAAAGTTGAACTCTTGAGGTTGTCCAATGAATATGATGTCATTTTAAAGAAATTTCAGTGGCAGTCTAAAGCTGTTCATATTTTATAGTTTTAGGCTCATGAAGTTAAATAGTCTCTAAAGATTTTAGGAAAATAGGTGAACTATTTCTAAATTTAGTCACAAAATACCACATTTAACTATATGATACGTGGTCCTCTGGCCAGAGTTTCTTGGTTAACAGTATCAAAATCAACTCTCAGCCTTTCAATAGAATGTTTTTATTTGGATGCTCACAGAGGACAATATGTTTTATGTTTGTTTATCTTTTTTATGGTAACTGTCCTTGGTAAATTTGAACTTTTATATATTTGATCTCTTTCTTTTAGTTTTGTTCCTGACTCAACAAAGGTGAGCATTATATTGATCCACATCTTTTTCTGTTCTGAATGGCACAAATAAAAATGGTGTATAATATTGGTGTTTATATTTTCAATGGGAAATTAGTATTGTAGAGTTCTCCTTGGTACCTAAGTACATTCCTTATCTTTGGAAAATTGTGAGTACTATATCTTTTGTTCTATTGAATATAGCCATCATTACTAAAATTGTGTAACTTTCTGTATTACTTCATTTTTTTTAAAAGAATTTTTATCAAGGCCGCTCCACGTGGGCGCACAGAGACCTCCACGCCCGCCAGCCTGTGTGCCTGTCCCCAGATTGAGTGAAGTGCCCTGAGGCCACTCCACCTGGGCATGCAGGGACCCCACAACTGCAACCCCGGCGCCGGTGCCCAGGGTGAGTGCATTCCCCTGGGGCCGCTACACGTGGGCTCAAGGAGACCTCCATGCCTGCCAGCCTGCGTGCCTGTCACCAGAGTGAATGCAGTGCCCTGAGGCAGCTCCACCTAGGCACGCAGAGACCCCTGCATCGGAGACCCTTCAAGCCGGTGCCCACGGTGAGTGCATTGCCCTGGGGCCACTTCATGTGGGCGCACGAAGACCTCCACGCCCACCAGCCTGCGTGTCTGACCCCAGAGCGAGTGCAGTGCCCTGAAGCTGCACCACCTGGGCACGCAGGGATCCCCGTGTCCGCAACCCCCTGTGCCTGTACCCAGGGTGAGTGCATTTCCCTGGGGCTGCTCCAAGTGGGTGCGCAGAGACCCCCTTACCTGCCGCCTCACTCTCCTGTCCCCAGAGATCACCCAACCTGACCTGAGCTTAGACAGGGGAGTGCAGTTCCCTGGCACATAGCCGGTCAGAATCGCCTGTGCCAGACCCACTGTGCGCAGCTGGGACAGGCTGGGACCAATAGACTTGGTGAGCTTGGGCTGCCACCTAGACTTTTGGGTAACCTAGAGCAGCCTACCCCCCTGAGCCCTGAAGTAGACCTGAGACTCCCCAAGGGCTGAGGGCAGCTACCGGGTGGGTCTGGCTGGGGGAATTTATTCTGCTGAAGCTTGGAGGGGGCGGAGCTTCATTTACTCCCAGATAGGGGAGGGAACAGAGAGCTAGGCTAAACAGTGCCCGCAACCATTGTGGCCAGGAGCAGAACTACACCGGTTGACAAGAATAAAGAGAAGGAAATTGACCAGACCCACCAAAGAAGGCTGACCTCCAGGAAGCAGGGGGGGGGGGGGGGGGGAAGAGCTAGACTCAACAGCGCCCTCCACCATTGTGATCAGAAGAGGACCAGCACTAGCTGACAACAAAAAGGTAAAGCAACGGGATCAGGCCACAAAAAAGAGCACAAGTGAAGTCAAACCTTAGCGAGCTCACCCAACAGCCCCTCTAGAACCACCCTCAGGGAGGGGACCCATCCCCACACCACAGGGGATCAAAACAGGCTGAATTTAGAAGGCACGGCACTCCAAAGCACACCAATAAATGCAAAGAAATATGGGTAAATCAAGGAGAACCCTAACATCTAGAGATATGGAGACAAACCCTAGCAAGTTTCCAAGTTCGCCAAAATGCACAGATCCATGGGAAGGTGACCTAAAAGCAGCAATGAGAAAGGAAATGCAAGAATTGATAAAAGAAATGAAAGAAATGCTAGCTACCGAGTATAAAAAATTTATGGATGAACAAATCAGTCAAATTAAAGAAGAAATGTTAAAGAACATGAGAGAATCCATACAAAAATATTGAAGAAATTAAAAGACAAAGTAACAAGCCTTATGAGCAGAAACACAGAGTTGGAGAAGCACATTGAAGAACTTGAAGGAAAACTGCAAACAAAAAATGAACAAGAAACCAACAAAGAAATAAAAGGCAAAGCACTGCAAGGAAAAGTCCAGTATCTAATGAACAACGACAAAAGAAACAATCTAAGAACTGTGGGTATACCAGTAGGGGAGGAAGTAGGGAAAGGGGAAGAACAAGTAGTCAAGGAGATAATAGCAGAGAACTTCCCCACCCTCTGGAAAGAAACTTCAATGCTAATCCAGGAAGTGAAGAGAGTCCTTAATAAAATAGACCCTAATAAACCAACACCAAGACATAGTAATCCAAATGGCAAAAAACAAAGAGAAAGAGGAACTCCTTAAAGCAATAAGGGGAAAAAACATTCAAGTACAAAGGAAGGGACATAAAAATCTAACCAGATCTTCCATTTGAAATAATACAAGCAAGGAGAGAGTGGAATGACATATTAAAACAACTGAATGAAATAAATTTCCAGCCCAGAGTCCAATACCCAGGAAAACTATCATTCATATGGGAAGGCAGACTAAAAACATTCTCAAACAAGAAGAACTTGAATTATTCGTGCAAACAAAACCGATCCTAAATGACCTTCTCAGAGACGAATTACACAATTGTAACAACAACCACCCTACACAACACAACTGCACAACAGTCATCTCTGTCAATAATCTCCCTAAATATCAACGGACTAAACTCTCCAATTAAAAGACACATAGTAGAGAACTGGATTAGGAAAAATAAACCGGACACACAAGAAACACACCTACAACTACAGGATAAGCATAGGCTTAGAATAAAAGGATGGAAAATAATTATGCAGGCCAATGGAAAACAAAAAAGAGCAGGGACAGCCATTCTTATATCAGACCAAATTGCATTCAACCTCAAGAAAGTGATCAGAGACAAAGAGGGTCATTACTTACTGATCAGCGGAACATTATATCAAGAAGTACCAACCCTGGTCAATATCTATGCACCACACATAGAGCCAGCAAAATATGTGAGGCATCTGCTCACAAACCTAGAGAAACACATGAAGGGAAATGTGATAATAGTAGGGGACCTCAATACTTCACTATCACCACTGGACAGATCCACCAAACAGAAAAAAGAGCTCTAAATGAAAAATTAGAAGATCTAGGGCTAATAGACTTATATAGGACCCTCCATCCACAGAAAGCAGAATACACATTCTTCTCAAGCCCACATGGAACCTTCTCCAGAATAGACCATATCTTAGGATACAAAGCCAACCTATATAAGACCACGAATGTAAGGATCATTAGAAGCACCTTATAAGATCACTATGCAACAGAGGTCAAATTTGACTTCAAGAAGAAGCAATGGAGAAAAAAAATTTCTTGAACAAATGATAATGAAGAAACAACATATCAAAATTTGTGGTACACAGCAAAAGCAGTAATTAGGGGGAAACTCATAGCAATACAGGCCTATGTCAAGAGAAAGGAAAATGACAAAACCAACAGTTTAAAGGATCACCTCAAAGAATTGGAACAACAGCAACAGAGAAATCCAACCACAACCAGAAGGCAAGAAATAATAAAAACCAGAGCAGAAATAAACAACATAGAAACTAAGAAAACAATACAAAAAATCAATGAGACCAGGAATTGGTTTTTCGAATAATAAACAAGATAGACAAACCACTGGCAAAACTCACCAAAAAGAAGAGGAAAACATCCAAATCAGGTTGATCACAAACAAAAGGGGAGAGATTAAAACAGAACCCCAAGAAATACAACATATCATGAGATTATATTGTGAACAATTATAATCAGCTAGGCTAGAGAACCCAGTAGAAATCGACAGATTCTTGGAAAAACACCCTCTTCCAGACTGGAAAAGAAAGAACTAGAAAGCCTAAACAGACCAATCACCTAAAAGGAAATTGAAGATGTAATTAAAAAACTCCTAAGAACAAAAGTTCAGGCCCAGATGGATTTACAGGTGAATTCTATCAAACGTTCCAAGAAGACTTACTACCACTTTTCCATAGGCTCTTCCAAACCATAGAAAAACAGAAATCCTCCCCAACTCCTTTTATGAGGCTAAATCACACTCATTCCCAAAGATGGCAAAGACACCACCAAGAAAGAAAACTACAGACCAATCTCACTAATGAACATAGATGCAAAGATACTCAACAAAATCTTAAAAAACCGAATCCAGCACTTCATCAAAAAGATCATACATCATAACATTTAGACATCATTCTTTAAAGAAATAGAACAATCACAAAATTCATCTGGAACCACAAAAGACCCAGGATAGCCAAACACATACTGAAAAACAAGAAGCTGGGTGGCATCTCCTTACCTAACTTGAAACTATACTATAAAGCCATAGTGATCAAAACAGCATGGTACTGGAACAGAGACAGGACCTTAGACCAGTTGGTCAGAACAGAATTCCCAGACATAAACCCCCAGATATATAGCCAACTAATATTTGATAAAAGAGGCAAGAACTTGAAATGGAGCAAAGAAAGCCTATTCAACAAATGGTGTTGGTACAACTGGAAAACCACATGTATGAAAGTGAAAATTAACCCATACCTCACTCCTTATACAAAAGTCAACTCAAAATGGATCAAGACCTTGAAATCAGACCCGAATCTATAAAGTTTATCGAGAATGAAATAGGCAGAACACTCGAAGACCTATATATCAAAAAGTCTTCAATAATGGAGCACTAATGGCAAGAACTTTAGCATCAAACATAAATAAATGTGACTACATCAAACCAAATAGCTTCTGCATGTTGAAAGACACCTTACTTAATGCAAGAAGACAGTTAACAGAATGGGAAAAAATCTTTTCACTCGACATATCAGATAAAGGGCTGATATCTAGAACATACAAAGCACTCAGAAAGCTGAGCCCCCCCCCCCAACCAAATAAAGCCATAAAACATGGGGAGATGAAATAAATAGATACTTCTCTGAAGAAGACAGAAGGATGGCTAACAAACACATGAAAACATGCTCACCTTCACTCATCATCAGGGAGATCCAAATCAAGACAACAATGAGATACCACCTTACACCAGTGAGGATGGCTCACATCAAAAATAATGGAAACAATCTCTGTTGCGGGGGATGCGGTACAAAAGGAACTCTCATCCACTGCTGGTGGGAATGCCCCCTAGTCCAACACCTATGGAGAATAGTCTGGAGAGTGCTCAAAGAACTCAGAATTGAGCTGCCATTTGACCCAGCAATTGCTCTCCTAGGTATATACCCCAAGTTGGAAGGACATTCATTCCAAAATATATGTGCACCCCACTATCGCAGCACTCAGAATAATAGCCAAGTCTTGGAATCAACCTTGATGTCCAACAACAGATGAATGGATCATTAAGATGTGGTATCTATACACAATGGAATCTATACACTTGGCAGTCAGAAACAATACAAAGACTTTGCAGCAACGTGGATGGACTCAGAACATGTTATGTTAAACTAAGTAAGTCAGAAGACAAAAGATAAACACAGAATGATAGCACTATTCTGAACCACCTAGAACATACATCTTATACACAACTAATACTCAACAATCAAATAACAGGGTTTAACAGGGTAGAAACTCCAAACATTGTAATAGTCAGCATATACTCGGGAGCAGTGCCCAAAATACATGAAAAACGAACAACACAAACTCTTGACTACACATTATACCATAAAAAAACCAGCAACACCAGAAACAGCAGCATAGAGAGAACAGCTATGTATCAGCCTTCTACAACAAAGGCCCACAGTAATCCCTTAGAGATTGTATACATAATCACAGGTAAAGAATACCACGGGAAATCACTGACTCCAATGGAAACATCCCATAATACTATGTTTTAATGCCTTTATCTTACTATATTTAAAATAACCTCTCAGCTTTTCTGTCCACAGGCGTTCTTGGATACAAAGGGTGGACAAACTAAGATGGCAGCTCAGAGCTCAGTCGCATGAGATACCATACCTAGCTTGCACTACGAGATGGTCCTGAGAAAATTCTTTAACATACACTTTATCTCTAGGTTATACCTTCTTTTAGGAATTGAAGCACGTGACCAGTCAGACCACTGAAGCAGTAACTGCAACATACAGACTTAAACTACAGGCTCTACTCATCGAACACATTTAAGCAAACTAGCATTCTCTTGCTATTTTCTCCTCTCTTCTCACTACTTTCTTTTCTTCTCTTTTCTTTTTTCCTTTTCTCTTCTCTCTTTCTAATGTATTTTCTCTTTTCTCCCTTCCTACCTCTTTCATATACCTTCCCCTTTCTCCGCCATGGAAATCCAACTATCCCTTCATCCCTCAATCCCATATAGACCTCCCACCATATTAAAACTTTTCACCCTCAGTCCTTTATCTATTAGGCATCAAGATTGACCTCCTACCCCAACTAACCAGTACTCAGCACCCAAGCGAAGGGACACCCAGTCAAACCCACACCTTGTCCCCTCCAAGAAAAGGTAGGTAACTCCCCTGCGAACTCATGCTGCACGGCCCTCCCTACCAACTCCCCCTAACGTGGACTGTTACTTGAAACCGGACTTAGTTCCAAAAGTATCCCCAATGCAAGAACTCTTCCAAGACCTCCCTGACACAAATATTTTGCCAATCTGAAGAAGGTCAGGGGGTGTGATGGAAAGGTGCCTGGGAACCCACACACCACAAGAAAAATCCAAAAGACAATGGGAAAACTTGTACTTCCAACATAAGAATAAGACGTATATTACACCACCTCTTTACCTGCTTTTCCCCAAATGTAAGGTAGTCTTTTGCATCACTTTGATCCTTTAAATACTTTGTTAATTCGTTTTTTAAATGTCTGTTCTACATATACATATGTGAGCACATACATTTTTATTCCAATTTTATCTTTTTTGGGTGTGTGACCTGTTTCTGTTTTCTTTTTTGTCCACCCCCAAATGCACCGACAATATAATGTAGCACCATTTCTCCCTGCAAAGGCACACTAAAAAAAGGGGAAATCTTACATATAAAAAAGAGATCTTATCTACTAGGGATAGGAACTCATAGTTGTTTACAATACAGGAATATCTCCTACCTTGAAAATATGTCATGTGGAGTGAACTTAGACCTCAGGTGATTAGATACTATCCATCCAGCTTGAACCCTGGATCCCAGACATAGAAACGGCACAGTTCTTCACAACAGCTGCAGGAAACAAATCCCATCCAGGACAGCCTTAATGCTGCTGGGTCACCAACAAGTGCCAGCTCTAATATGATATCCTGACAATAAGGAAAATGGGAACAACTTGACCTAAGAGCAGGTTATCCTACCTTACCAGCTAACGATAAGACAAAATCAGAAAACTTGTCACTCTTTGGTCGGTCCAAAAGCCAAGATCGCGATTTACAGATGACTGGCTGCTCGAACCATGACCAGATTGTATATATCTTGGGACCAATAAAAAAGCCCTAGTCTAGGGTTTGAACTACGACGTGCACAATAACCATGATCCCCAGTTCCAAAGGTCTGGCAGAGACATTTGCAACTGAATGGGGCTTCTGGAAACACAAAGATGCTATCCTAGGTGCCATCCTAGGTTCAGTGCAAAGACCAAGACCACCAACCACAGAAGATGGATTAAAATGACACTGAGGGAACAGAACTTCTAGAACCACAAAGACTGACTTCATTATAAGTCCCACTCCTGGACCTGTGCAGATACTGAGATCTCTAGATACAGAGGTCTGATTTTATCACCCAGGACAGAGCAGAAGTCTTCCAAACACCACGAAAGCACCACCGGGAGAGTAAATGATCCTGAACAGAGTTTATCGTTAATCCCATGACAATATACTCCAAGGGTGGAGAAACCCCATAGTGCTTAGGCCAAGTGAATTCTTTTTTGAATGACCCCAATATTTACTGTGCCAGGGCAGGAGGGAAAAAAAGCAAAAAGCACAAAACATTGTTTATTTTATATATTATTTTTATCTTCATTTATTATTATTATTTTATTATTATTATTATTATTTACCTATCTATTTTTGGTCTATTTCTTTGTTTTGGTGTGGTTATTGAAGTTGTTGTCCCCATTTATACTTATTTTTTTTCTCTTCTTTTCTCTTCTTTCTTTATGTGCTCTGCCATGTTTCTTATCTCAAGACCATGGCTTTTTTTTGTGGTGCTTATCATTATTGTTGGAGTCCTCACTGGATATTTGACACTTCTTTTTGTACTGGTAGAGTGTTTCGCCTTCTTTTTCTCCTTTGTCTCTCAAACTGATGATGAGAGCCTCTAGAAGAATTCCGCCCATTTTTGGCGTATTAGACTTTTACCCCAGTTTATTCCTTTTCTCTTCTTCAAATAAAACCACATAACTTGAACTAGCTAGTCTTGCCTCCCAGTTAGAAGGGGAAATAAGGGAGGCACCAAGACCAAACAGGTGCAAGACTACTAAGTAGTAGGCTAGGTACAGAGGGGACCACATATTCTAGCAGCCCCGGGGGTGAGGGAGAAGGATATGGAAGGTAGGAAGAAAACAGAGGTGTAGGGAGGACAAATTGGTGATGGGAATCCCCTCTGATTTTATGTAAATATGTATGTAAAATATTATTGTCAACAATATGTAAGTCACTATGATCAAAATAAAAATTATATTAAAAAAAGAATTTTTATCAAAAGTAACTTTAAAAAACCCTAGTTTTTGTTTTCCGCTGCTTTATTCTTTCTTATGCCTTCTCATCTCTATCACTGGTGCCTTTACTCATTCAAAATTGTTTTTAAGTATATCTACTATCAGAGTCACAGCTCTAGGTTTGAAGATATAATAATGAGAAAGGCACCTATTAATGGAAATTTTTGCTTCTTTGATAGCTGTGACATTTTTAAAAATTATTTTATTTGCTTATTATTTATTTAAGCACCATGATTACAAACATGATTATAATTGGGTTTCAGACATAAAAATAACACCAACCTTTAACCATCATGATTTCAAAAGCTGTCAATAATAGCATTTCTGGCACACAATATTTCAATTCCAATCTAACCTTGAATGTTATCCCTCTATCAAAAATCTACAAATTGCCTCCCACCCCACAACCTGCATCCTTAAGAAAATTAAATTATCAGTAAAGGGATTTCTTCTGAGAATTCTGTTTATGGGTGATTGTCCTTCCACTGTAACTTTACCTTGTCCTCTTTCTTTGCATCTTTGTTCTCATAATTAAAAATAAAAAAAAGAAATTTAAATTATATGTAGCAAAATTATGTGACAAAGTTTAACTAGTATAGTTTGGTCACATGCTACTTTTCACTTCTGTATCACTGATAAACATGTCCCAAGCCTTTGATTCTTTCCTTTTCTGACCTTTGCATTTATGTAGTTTGAGGACAAGGGTCTGCTTATCTTTGATGGCTATTTTTTCCTTTGTCATGTTATACTATATACAACAAATTAAGTGAAAAAATACAATATTCATTCTTTTTCTTATCTTAACAAGATAGTCTTCAGTTCCATCCATGGTACAGCTAATTGTATGATTTAATCATTTGCAGTGACTGCATAATATTCCATTTCAACTCCTTTAGATCGATTCTATAGCCTAGCTATTATATCAAGGACTGTAATGAACATTGATATGCATATGCTCTTCTGAGTAAATATTTTTCTGCCTTTTGGGTAGAAACCAAGAACTGCATCATATGGAATGCTTGTTCAAATAAACACACACACACACACACACACACACACATACTCATATTGTTTTCCATGGGTGCTAAATCCAACAGCAGCCTACCAGCCATGATTGAAAATTCTCTTTTTTTTTAAACCACATTCTTGGCAACGCAAGGTTATTTAAGGCTCTGACATCTTAGACCCATACCATATAACACTGCTTCTGCTCATTTTTCTGTTGTGTGTATTGGCCCAACTGTTTCAATATCAGGATTTCTCAGGAAGCTGTAATTTCTGTTACTAGAATCTTTATGACAGTATGTCTTTCCCACCAACTTCATTGTTACCAAAACATTAAATGCAGTTTTCCTATATATGAAGTTAGAAGTGGAAGAGACACTATCCTAGTGTCTCTGTTTATCATTTTTCTCCTCAACAGAAAGAAATAATAATTATGTGATTGTCTAGAGGTATGAACTTCTCTATGGTAGTAATCATATTATAATTATACATAACTTTCAAATCAATATATTGCATATTTTAACTTACATACTTTGTTATGAATTATTATTTCAATTATTATTATTTTTTCAATTATTATTATTTCAATTTTTCTGTATTTTACATTTATCTTATTAAAATATATTTTCTTAATAGAAAAGTTGGAATAATAGGGATAAGCAGTAATGACTTTTAGTTATATATGCCTCTGGTTTATTATTGATTAAAAGTATTTATGGGAGGACCAAGGATACTGTTCACTGTTAAAGCAAATGACTTACATGTATTCATGTAAGGGTTCAACCCCTGACAATGTGTATTATTCTGGGTCACTAAGCAACATTTACTACAAATGTTTATGATGAGAAATTTTACAGTGATATTGCTGAGCCTAAGCTTGTGAGTTGAAAGTTTCTTGTGCAATATTTCAAGATTGTGATGATGACCTTGAAGTTCTTTAGATTTAGAAGTGACCTTTGGTTTCACAAAAATTATCTTTTCTTAATTTATTTTGAATTTATTTTCCCATATTCTATTTATTTGAAGAGTGATAAGCTGCTATATAGCATAATATAAAAAACGTATCTGATCTCACCACTCTCTCTCCAATAAAACCTTTACTACTTGACCAGATGAACTAACGAAAAGTTTACTACACTCTGGAGCTTCCTTTGGTAAAATAAAAACCTTTGATTCTAGTTTATCTTTGAAGCTTGGGAAAAGTTACAGAGATGAATTGTTTCATCCCTTTCTCTGTACAGACTCCAAAAAATTCCCCCACTTTTTGAAAACAGATAAAATAGTGTCTGTTGAGTCATGATTTTAGGTAAGTGCAAGTGCAGATGAGTTTTTTTTTGTGTGCGTGTGTCTCAATCATCAATATATATTCTTCAAACTTCTTTGTTCCTTAAATTGTTTCATTATCTGTTATCTACTCTGCTCTGATGCCTCAGATGATCACATAGAGTGAAAAGAAATATGGAAGGTAAAAAGGAGATTTATTTTATTGATTTATTATTTTACAGCTTTTTACATTTTTTTAAATTTTACATTGCTTTACAGTTTTTTGTTTTACATTTTTAATTTGTTTTTAAAAATTGTGTCATATAGTTGACATAGCTGATCATAATAGATTTGTTTCCGGATAAGTGAAAGCAAAGTTATTGAAAAAAAATAATGAAAAGGAAGAGAAGAATGTTTATAAAAAGAAAGACATAATTTAGTAACAAGAACATTTGTGATAATTATTGTATTTCCAATGAAACCATTAATACAACAATACAATTAATACAGAAGGTTTTAGTAAGCCCTGTTTTTAGCTGACAAATTGGTGTATTCTTATAGGGTTGACAGCATCAAACAAATGAAGTTGTCCAGAGATTCAAGGCACTATTACTGATGGCATGAATTTTAGCGCCATGTACCCAGCTGCAGGGCTCCTGGAAGAAGGAAGACAGAGAGGGAGTATGCCTGGACTCTCTCCAAAAAGTCCTGATTATATCAGCCCCCCAAATGGTGTACCTGAGTTTGATCAGACTGGCGTTCCCAAAGGGAATCGTTGAGAGATGAAGAGGTGTGGCCATCAGAAAAATGGTGAATCTAAGTGATGGAGGGAGTAGGTGTAGCTTTGACAGGGCAGGGACTTGGCTTACCCTCTCCTCTGAAGATGGCCAGCTTTCTGATACAGGGGCTGGTGTACCCATGATCTTTCAGCTCAGTTTATATCTCGCTTGAGAAAAGAGTCTATGGAACTGTTCTGGTTCTAATATGGTGACTTCATTTGTGGGCATGGCTAAAGCTTTCAGGCTTCCAAGAAGAAGGAAAATGCAGTGGTAGGGTATATACCCATATATGCTACAAGAAGCCCTGGTGATATCAGTCCCAGAACTGGCGTACCTGAAATTTGGTCAGATTGCTGTCCCCAAAGGGAATCATAGAAGGTCAGTGTTAAGGTGGGGCCATTGGGAAAAGGTGATTACATAGACCCAATTTTAAAGAAGTACCCTGGAGACTATTGAGTTCAATATCATTTATGTTTCTCTCCTTTCATTTCTTACTTTTTTTGTTTTTTTTGTTTTTATTTTGGGGCCACACCTGGTGACACTCCGGGGTTACTCTTGGATATGTGCTCAGAAATTCCTCCTGGATTGGGGGACCATATGGGACACCTGGAGATTGAATTGTGGTCCATCCTAGGCTAACATGAGCAAGCCAGACACCTTGCCGCTTGCACCATCACTCCAGTGACTGTGGAAATGTTTGCAAAAAATTTTCTTTACAGGACCATAAAATGAATGAATAAATTCAGGTTGAACTCCAGGATCCTCTCCTCCCTCCCTCCAAAATCTTGGCAAAGACTGAAAGCAGTAAGGAGTATTATGAGCTAGCAGTGACTGAACTCCCATTTACCTGAACAGTTGTTTTTTTTCAGCAGATGCTTCAGTCTGTTGTGCAATCTCTAGATCCTTTGTTAAAGAAGGTGCCTTAGAATGAACATTATGTTTCGATGAAAGAAATTATTTTTTTATATTAGAACTTCATATCTTGGTTGAATTCTGAGCAATTTCACATCTAAACATTTATCCTAAAGGAATATGTTGATAAGACTTTAGATTCATCAGTAAATACGTCAAAATATTGTCAAAGAAGCGGAGTACAGTGATTACTTGTGCTGGTTGGAATCAGAATGTCAAAGTTCAAATTCTAGTTTTGAAGGTCAGTGGATGTGTGACCTTAAACAAATAACAAATGAGCTAACAACTTTTGGGTCAGTGTTTTCAATTTTCTAAAGTGATGATTGCTTTACCTATTTAATAAAATTATGTACTTCTTAAAGTAGTTGAGAGCTATAAAGTCAGTACAAATGCATATCATATGTAAGCAATGAATAAACTGATTATGATCATATAATTTTTGTTTTGTTTTGTTTTATTTTTGGACCACACTCAGGGGTTACTCCTGAATATGCACTCAGAAATCGCTGCACCCACTTCGGCCCTGATAATATATTTATTAATGAATAAACATTAATTGCATTATAAATTGTATTATCATATTATTTGGTGTTTCATCAAATGGTTGTTTATAATAATAAATTAGAATTCTTACTTAATTACAAATTCTTACTGGTAAGAAACTAATTAAAGAAACCATTATGTTCTCACATAATGTGAAACTATAGCTTCTAATAATGATGTATATAAAGCCATTGTTTACAAGAAAAATGTCATAAATAAATATTATGAATAGGAAATTAATTTTATAAATATATTATTATTTTATGATACTAAATAATTTATATATTAAATAGTTGAGAAATTTTGTTCATATATTAGCAACATTATTAAATAATGTTTACTATTTATAAATATTATAAATCATACTTTTAGGTAGAAAAATGGACCAAACTATATTTAAAGTGATAGCAGCAATAAAATTAGTTCTTTTTTGTTGATTCTTTTGATTATTTATTTATTTTTTTTTGTTATATGTTTTTCTTTTATTTTTTCCCCACACTAGTGGTGCTCAGGCCTTACTCTTGCCTCTTATCACTTCTGGTAATGCTTGGGAGTTAATATACGATTTCAGGGATTGAAACAGAGTCAGCTGCATGTAAAGTAAGTGCCTAACCCTGTGCTATTTCTCAGACCCATCTCTTTTATATTTGCTATAATGGAGAATTATTTGCCATAAGATAAAAGTAAAATTTATTACAGCAACAAAATTGCTTTCTTAACAATTCTACCTAAAAATGCAGTATAAATTCTATGTATGTCCTAGGATTGTTTTTATTAACTTAAAAATTTTTAATATAATTTATTTAAACACTTGGCTTTAGAAATTGTTAAAATAGGGCCCGGAGAGATAGCACAGCGGCGTTTGCCTTGCAAGCAGCCGATCCAGGACCAAAGGTGATTGGTTCGAATCCCGGTGTCCCACATGGTCCCCCGCGCCTGCCAGGAGCTATTTCTGAGCAGACAGCCAGGAGTAACCCCTGAGCACCGCTGGGTGTGGCCCAAAAACCAAAAAAAAAAAAAAAAAAAAAAAAGAAATTGTTAAAATACAATTTTTTAGTCATTCAATGTTCCAACACCAAGTCTGCCTACCTAATGTGACTTCATTTACGAGTAGTACCCAGTTCCCCACCTACCTCTCAAACCTGCAGCCTTATTAGGCATAGTTTATTTTGTTGCTAGTTACAATAGACACAAACATAAAACTTCTCTTTAGTTAATAATTCCATTTGTAGAGGGTTTTGTTTCTATTATGGATGGGTGACACATACATGCTGGTTTTCTGAGCACACTTGATTGCACTACAAATTCATCTGAGTTTCTCAGAGGAGTTAAATGAGACCTAAAGAGCTTCAATATCTAGTTCATTACCAGGGTACAGAACTGGGACTTACTTTGGAGTCATATCTTGTCCATGCTTGTGATCACTGTACTCTAGAATTAATACTAAAGCACTTCAAAATATAAAGCTAAAATATATGCTGAATCAAGAACTCACGTGATTAGTCCCAATAGTACTGCCGTGATACTAAAGTTCTAGGAATTGTACAAATCCAAGTGAAAAACGATTACAAAAGTAATTCAATTCTGTATTAATTATGCCCAAAGTAATATTCATGTTATCTTATTTTCCCAATATCTTTGATTTAAAAAATCTTGGAAATATTCAAAAATTAATTGCTAACTAAAGGGCATTTAAAAATCAGTGGAAACAGTGGAAACACTGCTAATCCAGTAAGATAAAATAACTAAGTGGGTGTACAATGGAACTAGTTTTTAAATGCATGGGAAAAATTTACACTTGCTATTTATCATTAAGTGAAAGCTAATTAGTATACTACTTCAATGCAGTTTTATGTTATAATTTGTTTAACATATAAGTATATGGTGATATGTAATTGGAATTGGCAAACTTAAATAAATAAATAGTATAGAATTTTGTTTCTTTTGGGGCCACACCGGGCAGTATTTAGAGAATACTCCTGGTGGTACTTGGGGGGACCATATGGAGTTCTGGAATTGTCCATGTGCAAATTAAATGTTTTATGCACAGTACTATTTCTCTGGCCCCTAAATCATTATAGCTATTTTCCTTTTTGTTTTTTTGTTTTTGTTTTTTAGGTCACACCTGGTGACACTCAGGGGTTACTCCTGGCTATGTGCAGAGAAATCACTCCTGGCTTGGGGTACCATATGATGCCGGGGAACTGCGGTCCGTCCTAGGCTAGCGCAGGCGAGGCTGATGCCTTACCCCTTGCGCCACCGCTCCGGCCCCAGAAACACAACCTTTTTTTTGTTTTTTGGGTCACAACTGGCAGCTCTCAGGGGTTACTCCTGGCTCTACGCTCAGAAATCGCTCCTGGCAGGTTCGGGGGACCACATGGGGTGCCGGGATTCGAACCACTGTCCTTCAGCGTCTAAGGCAAACGCCCTACCGCTTCACTATCTCTCCGGCCCTAAACACAACCCTTTTTAAGTAGTTGCTGGGTTGCTGGTTTGGTTGTGTGTGTGTGTGTGTGTGTGTGTGTGTGTGTGTGTGTGACTGTTTTTGTTTTTATTTTGTTTTGTTTTTGTATTATTTTGTTTTTTGTTTGTTTCTTCATAGTTGATGGTTTTTATTTTTGGTTTGTTCTTTTTTGTTCTTTTTGTATTTTTGTTATTACTGACTTATTGTTTTTTTGCTTTTGTTTTGTTTTGATTGTTATGGTTTATTTTGTTTTGCTGCCTTTTTATTTCTTTTTTTTTCTTTCTTCTTCTAAATAGATAATTATAAGATCTATACAGGTTTCTCCTAGGTTTTATTTGTTTTTGTTTTTCTTTTCTTCTCCCATACCTTTTATTATATCTCTAACAGAACCACATTACTGGAATCATCTTGATGATTTGAACTTCATAATTTGAGGGGGAAAATGGATGGTACCAAGACCAGACAGTCATATGAATATTTACTAGAAATAAAAAATGATCAAACTTGAACACCAAACCCAAAGTCAACGACAACAGAACTGATACCCAATTTACAACAAGCTGTACAAGAGGGAAACAGTTGTCACTAGCATTACAGGGGGTAAAGGAGGGAGATGTAGGATGCATGCTGGGAACAGGGGTGGAGGGAGGACCACACTGCTGGTGGGAATGCCCCTCATTTATTGTCACTTCTGTGAAAGATTTGTAATTCACTTTGACCACAATAATTACTAAAAAAAAAAAAAAAGTAACAAGGATTGCCATGTCACGAAATCCATTTTAACAATACTTTTTATCAAGCAGAGAAAGTTTTGGAAATACAATTTTGAAATCATAAGATATTGAGATGTCCTTCAAACTCAGTAAATTATTGGTCAAAAACATGGTTCAATGGGCTAGTATATATATATGTGAAGGAGGCTTGAATATGATTTTTGGCACCACATAATCTTTGAGCATTGTCAGAAGTAACCTCTGAGCATTGAGTTGCAAATATCTCCTGAGCATACTGAATCTGGTACCCAACCTATCAAAACAAACCAAAGAACCCACCTCCAAAAAAAAAAAAAAAAACTCCTAAAAGGTTACTAATTTATGTCTTAAGAATAACAATCAAATCCAAGCATTCTAAATATATTAAAGTTGTTATGTTTTACAGAGGAAATAAATAATGACAAAGTATTGAATCGGTAGAGCATTTTATAATGCAGTCTTATTAAGAAGATAGCTGCTGAGAGGGGGTGGTTAATTTTTTTTTCAGTTCTTTTATCCTGTTATTAAATCTCTCTTCTGCCTCACTGCCTTTCTTTTTTAAAGCATCATTGCTTTCATACTATAGTTTTAGCCACTATAGTTACCTTTATTTTTTCACAAAATTAATGCACCATTTATACAATATTTCTTTCTCTGGCCTGCCATTCTTCTCAACTGTGCTGTGCACACATGCGAGCATCTGAGCAGATGGCCTGTCCTCCTGCACATGTTTCAGCTCATCACCTCACTCTCCTGTTCTCTGAGTATGAGCTACCCAGTGCTGCTTCCAAAGTATTGGCTTTTCACTTTCTCTTTTTACTTTTCAAATTATTTCTGCTTACCTCTTGTTTAATAGATATTGCTAAAGAACAGCGGTTTTGCATCCGGGGAGAATTTTATTATATCCATTTTCTATAAATTGGCTTGTGTTTCTTAAACTATGGTAACCTCCAAATTTCAGTGACTTAAAATAATACAGGTTTACTCTTGTTGATATCTCATTTCTACTGCAAATTAGGAAAATGGAGGTGCTTGCTCTGGAAGAAGGAAAACCAAGTCAAGGAGTATCTCAAAGTAGCTATTGCCTGGCTTGAAATGACAGTCAAAACTTCTTGTATCTCACAGGTAGATTTAACCTCATGTCATCTTGTAACCACTTAAGGTGTGTCTGTCTGTCTGTCTGTCTGTCTGTCTGTCTGTCTGTCTGTGTGGGGGTGCCTGGGTCAGTGTGTGTCTATGAAAGAGAGAGAGATAGAGAGAGAGAGAGAACTATAGAAAGGGATCTCATAAAGGCCTGGGAATAGTTATATAAAAAACTGTGGAGTCCTCAGCATTGCTTAGAGATTCTGGATTCATGCCTAGTGATAGTTGACTCAGATGTATATGCAGACTCAATGGTGATGGGGACCACTATGGCAACTCTGTCAATGCTCAGAGCCATCTCAATGATGCTTGTGAGGCATCAGGGCTACAGTCAGCATGACATGAGGTACAACAGATCTAACTCAGGGTTTGGTGTATGAAAGCCATGTGCTTTTTTCTTTTTAGCCTAAAAATTTACTTTGAAACTTTGATGGTTCTTGAGAGCCAGTCGGGCACACCCTTATCTCATTTAAGCAAGTTTATGCAAGGCAGAGTTTAACTAAGAAAAAGTTTTCCTACATATACTGGATGTCAGATATTAGGGTTAGTGCTGGGGGCATGCTTTTACTGTGTCTTTTAGCTTCCAGACCAACCAATTGTAATGGAAAAGGAGATATAGAGCTAAGAAATTATAACTTTATATATGCCAAGTGCAATAGAATAAGTTACACAAAATTGTGTATGTGAGCACAAGGTGCTCATCCTGGTGCCCCCTTATTGACTTTTATGTTTTAATTTAGATCTTGCTACTAATATTTTTCACAGGAGGAAGTTTATTGCTACTTTATGAAACAGCCGTCTCAACTCTAACATTAAGACATGAATCGAAGAAGGGATTTAGCCAAGTCCATGGGTCTCCCTTCCTATTAGGATGAGCACCTTTTCTTTTGATTGCTGTTGGGCAATTCTCTTTTTTAGATTTTTTTTTTGCTATTTTTTCTCTTCTCTTTTTGGCATAAAGACCATGATACTCATGGATTGCTGGGCCATACCAATTATTCTACTAAAAATGTTCATCCATTGGAACCATTGCTGGTTATTTCTAACTGTGATTTCAGGTCATCTCAGAACAGAGAGAAGCCTAAAGTAAGGATTCAGGAAAGGCTTTTAAATAAATGAGGAATGAATTCAATCTATATGGTGTGGAAAAATATGCTCCCATTTTTATTGACTGATTTTTTCTAAATTAATGGTATCTAAATAATTAATTCTCTTCTAAGTCATTTATTTTTCTTCTTGATATTCTAAAAGTGAGATGGCCTGATGGCTTCTGCTTCTTCACTTCTACTGTGGACTCACTATACATGCAACATAGAGATATGTGAAAATTATAAATAAAATTTTATGTTTAATTATAGAGAGATTATAAGGTGAAAATTAATACCTACTACATGCCAGAATGCTGTTTCCATCACTTAAATTTATGGTCTTTATGCATGTAAACCTGAAAGACATTTTTTTTAAATAGGGACCCTACCTATCAATGCTCAGGGATTGAATTTATGGTCCATAAATTTTTAAACTAGAGCCTATTCCAAATAGCAAATCAAAAAGAAGATAGATTGATTCACCAGAGATGATTGAATAGACACTTCAGTACCCTATGTTCACTCTCCCTTGCCTTTTTGTCAATGTTGTACATTCTACTACAGATGTAAAAATCAACTGGATATCCTCTTGAGAAGAAAGAGTTTGGTTGACATCCACGATTCCAAGTCTTGTAGGAAAACTCACATCCATAGGCAGATGCAACTTTCCAGAAGGTCCCTCTTTCATCCCATCATCCTTTTTGTGGATTTCTGTTTGTCACACTGTGATCCATATCATGTCATTCCAATATATAATTTGAAACCTAGTTGAATTCCCCCCAAAAGAAGCCATCTTCAGTTTGTCTAATGACAGAATTGGCATCTTGACCTCCATTATGTAGGTTACAGAGAATAAGGCAAAACAGAAACATAAAGAGACAAACACACAAAAACTGTCCGAGCTTTAGTTGTCTGGGCAGCAATCAGTGAGATCACAACCTAGCCATTTATTAAGTACAATATTACCTACCTCACCCTCTGAGTAGTTTAAGTTGAGAGAGACATTAGTAAGCACGTCCAAATTCAGTAACTACATTAAAAGCAGAAACTGGTATATTTCACAATTAGCCAAGCGCTAGGTACCCCTAAGGTATAAATTCATGACAGTTTCCTTTTTTAAATTTTCTCATTTCCTTTTCATCTAAAAGACACTTACCTGTTTTATCCTATCATTTCCTGGGTTTATGTTTGCCGTCTATCATCTATTTTTTTTTCTTTCTTGGGTACAAGTTTGCTCTCCGATTAAATTGTTTCACCCAGGAGAGAATCCTTGGCTTTTTAATTTTAATTTTTAAAGAGAGATGATCTCCCACATGTAGTAGATCTTATTTGTGTGATAGCTGGCAATATTTTATAATTGAATTTGGCCTCAATTCAATTCAGTCTCAATTCACTGCTTGTTTTCTTTCAACCAAAATAAACTCCATCAGGATACAGATCTTGTTCTTATACTTTTTCATTTTCTTAGCCCTTTGAACAGTTTGCCACCTACTCAGACATTAGTAAAATTTGCTGCATAAATGAACTTGTATTTCCTTCTGATAGTAGTATACATTAGCATGAAATCTATGAGACATACATAAAGTCTGTCTTTTGAATAGAGTAGTCACTGCTTAATATCTTTCTGTTCAGGAAAAAAAAAAACTTTGTTGTTAACAACTTTGGTCTTATGCCCACTGCCTACAAATTTTGAGCCTGGAAGTTTTTCAGTAAGAGTGGTAGCTTATAATAACATCAAGCCTTTAAGAAAAAGACATTGAAATTCTAGCTTGTTGGTAAGATAGCCTTAGCAATGAAGATTATTTAGTCATGAAAAAATAATTCTCCCAGTAAGAATCCTTCCATAGTAAATAATGATGATTTATAGCATTGTCATTTCAGAATATATATATATATATATAAATATATATATGTATTTTTTTTAACTAAGAACTCAATAGCAGTTAGCTAATCCTTTATTTCCACAAAGACAGACCAGGGAAAATGGAGAAATTGGAAGGACAACCAGGTCAATAGGCCCAAACAACTGGAATATATATACAAAATATTATCTTTTATTGCCAATACAAATTTAGAAATAAATTTTATTTCTAGCAAAGTGTTTTTGCAGACCCTTTTATTTTGGAATTTTAATAGTTATGTCTTTGTATATAAACCTGGGACAATGTAGCACAGTAATAAAAAGAAAAAAACCAAAAAAAAACCTCTCCATCATGTCTGTGCTAATTTGGGTTCCATATACTTGACCATATATCCACCTGGAGATTCTGTGATTTTGGTCTCTATTATGCTACTTACAACCTTTCTAGAACATTGTTAACATACATATACCATTATCAATACACATTTTCACAATTCACCTCCCAATAATAATTTACCTGTACAGAAATCAAAGTAAACTTGGGTTTCAAAGACTTGAAATGGAAAATACTAGATAATATTTTAAAATGTTTATGGGTATATTTAAAATTATAAAATAACTTTACTTAATGTAAATGACTTGAGATTGTCTAGGAAATTTTCAAAATGAGTTTGCTTTGTTTAAGGCAGACTAGCATGCAAAGTATTTTTATAACAAAATTTTATACAGTTAGTGTTTTCTAGTGTCAGCATGAAAACAACACTAACAAAAACTAATGAATAAAGCACTTGGCTTGTATAAATAGTAATGAGAAGGTTGCTCTATTTTGCCATGCATCATAGGAATTCTAGGATGTAAGTTAATTTGATTATTATTTCTCACTTAAAATTTCAGACATTTAGTAGTTTCCGATTCCCCGAAAATGGATAGTCTCATAGTTTATCAATTACTTAAATTCTTTTTTTGGGGGGGGGGTCACACCGGCAGTGCTCAGGGGTTACTTCTGGCTCCACGCTCAGAAATTATTCCTGGTAGGCTCCGGGGACCGTATAGGATGTCGGGATTCAAACCAATGACCTTCGGCATAAAAGGCAAATGCCTTACCTCCATGCTATCTCTCCGGTCCCCAATTACTTAAATTCTTATAAGTTTAATATCTATCATCTTCTTATGTTTTAAAAATACCTTAAAGCATATTCAGTAATTAATTTATTTTGGGTTACAATGAATAGTGTTCATTCAGTACTTTCTCCTGGCTCTGTGCTCAGGGATTACTCCTGGTGGGGCTTGGGAGCCATATAAGATCCTGAGAGTGCTGGCTAGGTACAAAGCAGCGCCCAATCTGTTATACCATCACTCTATCCCAATACCTTTAAACTTTTTAAAAAGTACTTTTGCTTGTTTATTTTTTGGTTACACTCTACTGTATTCAGGACTACCTGTGCACTCAGGAATCACTGCTGGTGGGCTTGAGGGACCATATGGAGTGTTGGGGATCAAATCCAGCTCAACCATTTGCAAGGTAAACATCTTACCCGCCATACTATTTCTCTAGTCTGTGGAATACTTGTTGAAGCTGAGTAACTAAATAAAAATAAAATCTATCTTGAATTCTCTTAAGTTATGAAGAACCCCAAGCCATGTAGAAAAGTCACACGTAAGCTGATGCTGATGTTTGATTTTTCCTTTCTTCTGAACATTTTGGCTCAGACACAGATGTTAGGTAAGAGGTTTTCCTACTATTGTGGTTTGTAAACCTTCTAGAACCCTAGCCAGTGACTTTGTGCTAATGGAGGCACCAAATGATGTAGAAAAGAGATAAATACGACTTCCTAATATGCTCTGAATTCTTGAGTCATAAAATTTATTACAATTACAGTTTTTTATAAAAATTTATTTTTTATTTTATTTATTTATAAACTATATAAAGATATATTTTTCATATACTAAACTTGGGTTAAATTTTGATTCAGCAAAATTTATTGTAAATGTTTTCTGCCTGATAAATACTTTATATTTATAATAAATACTTTATTATTTTGTTATAATTTTGTAATTATATATTTTGTTATAATTACTAAAACATTCATACTAACAAATTAAAAAATACTATGTAACACAATAGTTCTATTTACTATGCATAGCCAAGATTTCCTTGTTAATTAGACTATATATTTCTACTATGTATACATATTATAAAATTACATTAAAAGCATTAGCATATCCCTGAATGATTGTATTTGGTGTTCAGAGGAGCATGTGAGAAATTTACTTTGCAGTAAACAAATTTAATATTTCCAAACTTTTTAAATACACACTTTCTTTCTATTATACATGTGAAAGTCTAATCTCATATTGAGAACAATATAAAAATTTCCCAAATAGAAAAATAATGGGGGAAAACTAGTTGAACTTTAATTCTTAAAAGTTTGACCTTGATGCTCACAATGAAAGATCTTGTTTTGGCAAGTGCTTGCCCCTCACCAAAAAAGATCACTGAAGTAGTAAGTGGATGGAAAAAAATTTCAAATCTGATTGCACTCCTTTTGAAATGACACAAAAATATAAATGAACTACTTGAACTCATCATCATATCCCTCACACTTATATTTATATTGACTTTTGTGATAATAACATCCATTATATTATAAACTTAGCCTTCAAGATAGAATAATGAATGGATCATTGACTGAACTCGTCAATAGTCTATTATAATTTCCCTTAATACAGCAATATTGGAGATCTTCTGTTTGTTGGAAAGCCTACAGTTGCTTAATAACTATAAAATGGATGTACATAATAATAAAGCCCAAAGAATTTAAAATATGTTATAACTAGAAGCAAAAAGACAGCAAAATATTATATTTTTTCAAGGTTAGATTAGCTAATTTTGTGGATTTTATAATTTGACTAAATTTCTGCTATATTTTTGATGTGTGCATTTGATTTTTAATCTGCTGACATTTATGCCTTAATTACTGCACAATATATATTGTGAATGCTTTCTTTAAGATATTTTTGAACTCTCTTATGACTTGTATATATCTCATCTCTCTTATCAGAATCCTTACATTGGAAGGAAATTTTGGTTTGTTTGTTTTGAGTGACACCTAGCAATGCTTAGTTCTTATTCCTGGCTCTGCTCAGGGATCACTTCTGGAGGTGCCAAATTCAGTGCCAGGACTCAAAACTGGGTTAACCATACAAAACGACCACATACAATGTCCTACTCACCATATTATTATTGTTCCAGCCCCTGGAAGGAGATATTTTTTTTTTAACAAAGAGAATGAGAAATTTAAATTTAACAAAATCACTATGAACCACAGAGGTCAGAAAACTATGACCAATCTGTTTTTCTATATTACATTATATTATAATAAAAACCATATGCTTAACAAAAAGTCTTTGTTCTATAACAAGAGTTGAGCAGTTGGAACAGATTGTACAGGCAGAAAATTCTGAATATTTATATCTGGCACTTTGATTAAAACTTTGTTGATCTCTGATTTAAGAGGGGTACTAAACCAACTTCCTTATTTCACTCAGATTTTCAAGCATGCAAAATCAGAATCTTCTTAAAGAATGGTAATTCACACAGATGATTAGGTGCTTGTGTATTTTCTAAAGTATATGTGTGCTTTCCACCCTCAAAGTGATCTTTAAATTTTTCCATTGGTATTATTAACCCAGTCTAAAAAATAGTATCTCAGATTTGGACTAAATCTGTATGGAAAGAAAAGGAAATGAGAATCATCAAATAATTTGCATTTAAAAATGTAACTATTGGACTTTTGATATTTTCCCTGAAATGTGGGGCTTTGAGTACTTTTCAAATTACTTAGAGTAAAGGGTCATTTCTCTACCATTCTGAAAGACTATTTTGAATTTTCTTTTAATTTTAAGTCCCTTTTGGTTTGTGAGGTTCCTTTTCCGGCCTATGAGTATATAAATTTTGTGGGGTGGATAAATTAAGCATTTGTGAGCTGAGTTGCCAGGAGATCAGAACATTTTGGGTTGGGTTATGTCCTGAAATGACTTAAATAAATGTAATCTGAACAGTGTGTCGATAACTGAAACAAAGTTAGTACTGGCCAAGTAGCATTAACCCTGGAAACTCCAGATATCTATTTGCAGAACCAATACAATGTTTGAATTATGAGGTTGATAGTCCTAAACTGAATGTGTGCATGGCTAATGGAGATAAAACATATCTGGATGGCACCACTCAAGGGTCCTCTGGGTCCTTTTTTTTTGATTGCATAGCATTTTTATTGTTCTTCCAAATCAAGAAAGAAGTGAGCATTAGCTGTTGATATAGAGCCGTGTATGGGAGATCATACTTAGGTGCCTATTCAATCCTACAATCCTATTTCTTCATATTATAGGCAGGGGAAAAGATGAAGTAATATTTTCAATAAATAACTACATATAATTTAACATTGCTGATTATGTGATAATAATTTAATGAAGTGCCTTCAGTTATTGTCACAAAAGTATAAAAATTTTAGATTTACTCAAAGCATGTTCTAGTTTAGTTTAATTATACACAATTTTGCTGACTATATTCTGGGGATGATTTGATTCTGTAAATTTTTGTAAAACTTGTATTATTTATGAAAAAATGATGAGAAAGATAAAAGCTAATAATTTATCTCCCATTCATGTCAGTCCATTCACAGCATATAATACATAGTTATAGATATATTTCAATTTATATAGAGAGAAATTTCAAATAAAAATGAAGGTTTTTTTTTCCCCTCAACGATGCTTTCTTCCCTCAACAAGTAGAATCTTTGTGTTTAAAGTGGAATAAGTTTTCTCCCTTTGCAGGAACATACAGTGAAGAAGTTCCAAAGATTGAACACTGCCATGTGTTTCTTGTGGAAAAAGTCCATCCTCATTCTGCTAAATTGACTCAAGTTATTGCTCTTTACTTCTGAGTTGAACCTAGATCATACATCTCAAAAAGTATGAAGATCTTCCTTTCGAGCACCAAAGGCATTTAATCTCCAGGTATGAAATTTATAATGTCAGAAAACTCTCCTAGACATTTTGCTTTTGAATCGCCTTCTTTTTTCTGTCTCATTCACAAAGCCTTAAAATAATTTATTTAAAATGCTACTAATCAGAAAGAAAAAGATTCTTTCAATAGGGAGATGTTAATTTTTATACTGATCACTATATATTTGAAAAAAAGCACTTCTGGTGAACAGGTTTTAACAGAAATATTAGTAGGGCAAGGATGGAATATAGCTAAATTTTTAAATAGGTATTTCATATTTTTGAAAAGCATAACTGAAATAATTGGTAGTCATATTACAGAGGAACTTGAATTGTTTAAAAAGTAATTCTAGGGGCCAGAGTCACATACAGGGAATAGGGGACTTGTCTGAAATGCTGCTGATTTAAGTTCTAACACAAGCAATCACAGGATGCTGAGATCCACCAGGTGTGAACTTTGAACATAGAGCAGAAATATGACCTGAATATCATCGGGAATGCCACAAACCCAGAAAGATTAAGAAAATATATTTCATATTTCAACTTTATAATTAACTAGAGAACAGACACTGCAAACTATATAATTACATTCTTTTGTGAACTGTTACAAGTTCATGCTAGAAAAAAATTTTCATTGACACTTCAGTACTCTATACATATTAGATAGTAATGCATCCTATGTAAAGAATTATTAGTGGTGAAAGTTCTCTTAGTAGAGAGGAATTACTTGCTAGCTAAATAAAATAAAATGTAATTTGCTAACCTGCATTTCTAATTTTGACTTTCTACTTGCTGTTTGCTGTCTAAATACTACCATTGATTCTTTTATTTCTTCATATTTATCTGTGTGTGAATAATGAGTAGAACCATGTGGCTGTACTATCATTAACAAAAATTTCTGTCCCATGGTATATAATAGGATGCTTTTCTTTTACAAAAATACCCACAATAATAGAACAACATTGTTTAAGCATATTATTTAAACATTTGTGCCTAATAATAATTTTTGAAGGGGCTGGAGAGATAGCACAGTGGTGTTTGCCTTGCAAGCAGCCCACCCAGGATCTAAGGTGGTTGGTTCGAATCTCGGCTTCCCATACGGTCCTGTGTCTACCAGAAGCTATTTCTGAGCAGATAGCCAGGAGTAACCCCTGAGTGCTGCCAGGTATGGCCCCAAAACCAAAAAAAAAATTTTTTTTGATGAAGTCAAGATAAAATATTTATGGACTTATTTTTTGTTAGAAATTTTAAGCAAAACTACTTTATCTACAAAATATTAGTGGTATGATCTGGGATACATATGCATCCATGAGACTTTTTTTATTTAACAAATTTATTACATACATGATTGTGTTTGGGTTTCAGTCATGTAAAGACCACCACCCATCACCAGTGCAACATTCCCATCACCAATGTCCCAAATCTGAGTCTTTGACATCGCATAGACTCCAGACTGCAAACTGTTTTACGAGTGATTCCAATATGTGAATTTTTTAGGTCTCTGTGATTTTTTTTTTCACTCACACACTGTATGTTTTATTCCACTCTCATATTCTTGGTTGATTTCCTCTCCTTTCCTTTAGGTGAATTAGATGGCTAGAATAAAGCTGGACCTGGGCATTTTCCTCCTTGAAGGTCAATTTAGTTCTGATGCTATCTCAGCAGGTTAGGTACTGGATAACAAGTTTCCCCTGACTACAGGCCTTGTTAAGATGAGTGCTTAGGCGCAATGTTACCAAACGACATCTTTTTCACTTCCACTGCTAGAAGAGGGGATTTTTTTCCTCTGCTATTTACTGAGGGAAAATGCTTGAGCTCCTGGAGATATATTACCAAGCATTGTGAGGGCTCTTCTGTGACTGGTTTGGCCTGGAGAGTTGTCCAATGCTTCCAGCAAGTTGCTAATTACAGTACAGGCCTTGTGCTGTACTGCTCTGGCCTTGTTTCCTGTGGCATGCTTTGCTTTTGAATCTCAAAGTAAGTTGTTATGCTTTATATTTTCTAGTCCTGTGGGCACCTTTGGTCTGTGCCTCTGAAAGATGTAAGAAGTGTATCTTGGGCCCAGAGAGATAGCACAGCGGCGTTTGCCTTGCAAGCAGCCGATCCAGGACCAAAGGTGGTTGGTTCGAATCCCGGTGTCCCATATGGTCCCCCGTGCCTGCCAGGAGCTATTTCTGAGCAGACAGCCAGGAGTCACCCCTGAGCACTGCAGGGTGTGGCCCAAAAACCAAAAAAAAAAAAAAAAAAGTGTATCTTGATAATTTTAAAAATTGCTCAGCAGTATATTAGTTAAAACAGATGGCAACTTCTACATTTCTTACATGTGCCCTCAGAAACTCTATTAACTATTAAATATTAAATATTTTCCCTTGAAAATTTTTCCATTAAAAAGTAAAATAGAATAAGGAAAGTCCGAACCTTTACTTGAGTCCCAAAATAATAACATTTAATCTGTTATGTGTTATAGTTTTACCTTTCAGGGGAGTTTAAGAAAGAATCAAACAGAATTTGGGTTAACTATAATTGGCTGTCAAAAATAGAAAATATTATCTCCCCAATTTCACCTCCTTTTATTTGCTGTTCTTAACTGTGGATTTTTAGTTGACAGGTGGCTTTTTGCAACAATCCAAGAATACACCTCTCTGACTTGGGAGAAAGGTCTCCTTTTCAAAATGCCCCCATTCTATGACCATGATAATGACTTTTAATTATAAGAAAAGTTGCTCTGTGATGAGAGGCATAGCAGGAAGGGCTTGGATGAAATTTTGCAATTTTGAGAAAGACTTTCTAAAAATTTAAATGTAAGTTAATCTCTTCAATTTTGGGGTGGTTGAGTAGGGTGGTTGAGTAGGATGAACACATTCTCCAGAGTTCAGGAGCAACTCTTGGCTGTCTTCTTGGGATTGCTACCAATTCTGCTGGGTGCAAAATCAACTCTATCTGAGGTCAAAACCTTAACTTCTTTCTGTGCCCTCTGGCCTGAAAGTTAATTCTTTCTACCTATCTTTGAGAAGCCTTGCTGAATTTTCCTTACATTTTACTTACATTTTACATTTTACTTCCTAAAATGATTAAAGATGCTCTAGTATCTATCACGCTGTTTCTGTTACAGACTTCGGATGATTCTGGGATACCTCAGCCTCAGAAGTGAATAGTATTTTGGGAAGCTTGGAAGAGATGTAGTATCTTTTTACATTATTTTATTTTATTTTATTTTATTATTTTATTTTATTTTATTTTTTTGGGTCACATCCAGCGGTACTCATGGGTTATTCCTAACTCTATTCTCAAAAGTTGCTCTGGTATGCCCTAGGGGACCATATGAAATGCTGGGAATCGAACCAGCTACATCCGGTATTGGCCTCGTTTAAGGCAAACGCTCTACTACTGTGCTATCACTCTGGCCCTCTTTTTACATTCTTTTTGGTGGATGCCAGTTTTCCTGAATAGCTTGCTATCAGAAATTTTGTTTTTGACATATTTAGGGAATTAGTTTTTACAGCTATTGTTTTCAAATCAATTCATTTCTGCTTTCTTTATGACTTAATGATTTAATCACTTTATGATTTAAACAATTTATGACTGTTTTAGATAAGCAAAAAAAACCCACCTTGTTTGTTTGTTTTGTTTTATCAAATATTTTGCCATAACTAAATGTTATAATTAATGCATATACCTGTATTAATTTTTATCTGATTAATAGCTAATATCAATCATTAACCTGTCAGATGTTGAATAATGGAACTATGTCCAAGCTTAAACATTGTACTCAGTGGTAAAACTCGGTTTTAATTTTTGCAACATTTGTTCACTGTAATTTCACTGCTATTTTATCGTGGGTTTATAATATCTAGATTTCACTTGCATCATAACGTGTTGGTTTGAACTGAACTTTTTAATATAAATATATTGTTAATTGGAAGCTAGTGCATCTGACTTTAAAACTGCTATAATTATATTTTTATTCATCAATTTAATGTTTTCTTTTTAAAACTTGTAGTTTGGTTTAGATGGTTGCATTATTGCCACAGTACATGCTAATGATGTAAGAAGTTACTGTATCATTCACCCTACCTGCAGCTTCAAAGAGCCTATGTCCTTTTTTCCCATTGTTTCTGTTACCTCAAATCTAGGTGTTTATGCCCCATATCCCCTACCAAGGGTTTGGTAATCCAAATTGCTGCTGCAACTGTGAGACGATTTGAAGTATTCATTTTTAGTGAGTGGAGAGCCAAGTTAGATTTCAACAGTAAAAAAGAAGTTATGGCCCGAAACAATACTCTGGGCATGAATAGGATTAACACTAAAATTATTACCTGTTTAGATCATGTAAGACAGTAAGTGATTTAGCAGTAGTAAACATGTGTGTATATGTGTTTGTGTGTGTGTTTGTGTGTAGGGGGCAGTGAGAAGGTGGGCATGGAGCTGGGAGTACTTCTTTTAGTTAAAAAATTTAAATTATGATTTCAGCATAATCAAGACACAATCCTTTGATTTTTTTCCCCTAGATTTTAATTTACTCTATTTGCAAATTGATTCATTCTATTTGGAACATAGTGCATTTTTCAGGCTTTCTATTTGTAGCCAATGAACAATGCCAAACTTTCCAAATAGAAGATAAAGTTACTTCATTATAATCATTCTTTCCCAGATTAACATCAAGGAAGCAATTCTTTTTTGTTTTTGGATCACACCCGGCAGTGCGCAGGGGTTACTCCTGGCTTGACACTCAGAAATCACTCCTGGCAGGCTTGGGGGACCATATGGGATGCCGAGATTCGAACCACCCTTCTTCTGCATGCAAGACAAACACCCTACCTCCATGCTATCTCTCTGGCCCCAACGAAGCAAATTTTGCCTAGGAATTCCCTACATGAAGTGTAATCCTATTCTCAAAGTGTAGTTCTCCAAGTAGGAGTTTGTTAGAAAATCATATTCTTGGGACTAGAGTGATAGAACAGTCCGTATATACCTACCTGCCTTACATGTGTATGGCCCAGGTTTGATAGCACATACCACATATGTTCTCCTGAGCCTCACCAGGAGTAATCCCTGAGCACCATTGGGTGCACCACCACCCCCCCAAAAAAAACCAGATTATTTCTGGCCCCTTTTCAGATATTCTAAACGAGGTTCTAGCCATTTTATTTTAGCCTCATGAAACTCAAGATAGAAACTGCTCTAAGGTGAGGAGATAAACAAACTATGAAGCCACACATATTAAACAGTTTGTGATCTATCTGAGAGAGAAAGGAATAAGGATTTTTATCAGTCAACCAAAGCAGCTGACAAAAGCCATGAATAAAACATCATGTGATTGCACAATGTTAGTAAGTAAAGATTTATGATGCTATCCTTAATTGTTTTCATTTTCAAAGTGTAACTCTTTGACTGAAACTTGAGCATCACTTGGTTTATTAATGGTTTTTTTTTTATCAATGATAACATTAGCAGTTCATTGATAGTTTACTATTATTTATTTGGCACAGAAGAATATTATGAGAATAATGTTTCATTCTCAGATTTTAAAGGTGCTTAAGACCTCCTAAAATTTATATTCTGTGGGTGATAAAACAGACGTGGAGGAGAAAGAAAAAGTATGTTTTTCTTTAAAATACTCAGAGGAGGCTAAATAAAATATAAAAAATACCAAATCTGAACTGAAGTGATAGAACAGAACATAGGGCATTTTCTTTGCCTGAGGCTGGTTTGATACACAGCATCAAATAGTTCCCTGAGTAATTCCTGAGTGCAGAACCAGGAGTAAACCCTGAGCACTGCCAGAGTGACACCGAAACCAAACCAAACAAACAAAACATCACACCTCTTATAGTTGAAATGAAGGTACGGAGTTTACCTTTATTACCTTTACATAATACTTTATTGTCACTTTCTCTTGGTATACTGATTTTGTGAGAAAAGTGGAACAAAACAAAGGTTTTATTTGCTCAAATTTATGATATTGTAAATGATCGAAATCATAATTTATACTTTCAGGCATGTACAACAGCAAACACAAAAACAAAAAAATCATCAAAGACTCATGTCAGTATTTTTTTTTTAATCTTCGGAGGCAAATGCTCTTCAGCAAGGAAAATCATCAACTTGGACAATAAATGCAGCTACATGAGGAAGAAACCTCAGGTATTCTACATGACCTATAGAAAGGCACAGCAAACACAATATCTTGGGGAAATCCAATGAGATCTACTCAGGATGGATTTTTGACCAGCCAATTCAACTTGATCAAATGCACCTCACCATATCCTAATTGTTAGAAGGGAGAATTGACTGAAAGAAAAATAGGCCCCACTGTTATTCCAGAGATAGTTTTCCAGTCAGGAAAGAATTCAATCTCTGAAGATCTGGCAGAGGCTGTAGTGAGAGAATTGCTTACAAAGCACATACTCTCTCTCACTCTCTTTTGTTCTTTGTGATTTAAATGCATGAAATAACCCCATTTTGAAGTTGAAAGTCTTTAATAAAAAAATAAAACCTACACCATCTTATCTGTCCTCACAGCTTGGATTTTGAATCACGCTTTGGATAAAGCAGAAAAATCTATGTGTTTCCAAATATCTTATCAAAAAGCTGATCATTCCTTTCAAAATTCATGGCAAATAATTTTTCCAGTGCTATTTAATCATCCAAAATAGAGCTGAGATGGCATTCAAGTTTTAGGACAATTTCTGTAGGGGAACAAGTTTATAGGAATCCATTTGCACCTTCTCCCACAGAGGACTGGTATAATGCAGCTAGTTTCTTCATGGAGGAATTGTTCTTAAAGAATCGTTAGCAATATGACTGGATGATAGGGTGGGATTCTAAAAGACAGTTCCATTTCATTCTATCTTGCTCTTGTTCCTCCTCCATTGTGCTTACAAAACCTAATTTACATAAGTTTTTATGAAGTAACAGTGAAGAAACTTTCTAGTCTTTGGTGGATTTAAATAACTTCTAGGTATTGGATCAATTGTATGCCTGCTTTCCAGGAGAAAGTTCATGAAACTCAGACTAAAATCTCTTTAAACATCACACAACTGTGTTGTGCCTGGCAATTGCCTCCTCAGAAGTAAATAAAGCCATTTTGATTTCTCCTGGGTCACAAAATCTATATAGTGGTATTTTCTCTCATCTAACTCAAATCCCTGAATGGATTTTCAGGGTCGATGTCTTCAGCATGGCTAGAAATAGGGATATGCTGCTGAAAAGGGAGGTTACTAACATGCAGATATACCCCAATATTAAGTTTTTTTGTTTATGTTGTTTAGGGATAGAATCATATAAAAATCAGCTTTCAAAGCATTAGTCAGGATTGTTATGAAAACAAGAACTTTCAGAAACTAAGGCTGAAAATATGGAAGAATATAGAATATATATATATATATATAGATAGATAGATAGATAGATAGATGTGTTTGATTTATGCATGACAAACTTCCCCCAAAGAGCCTCAGTCAAACAATAGTATTCATTCAAGAGTTTTTTCTAATTCTTTTTTTTTATCATAGATTCACATACTGTAGAACTAGCCTATAACCCAATTCCTAGGGTGCTAAGAAAGTATTGTGTTCTTAAATTTAAAATAAGATGGGGACTAAAGACAGTAAAGGGGTTAAGATGCTTGCATGTGGCTGATTCTATCAGTGGTATACTAGAGTTCTCTCTTTGTGTCCTTACCAGCAGTTGTTATTTGTTTATTTTTAAAAATAAAAATAAGTCTATATGATGTGATTCAGAATGGTTAGGGTGATATCGGGGAGGGCAGGAATGTGGTACACAGTAGTGAAATTTGGTCTTGTATAGCAAGCTGTTTGCCTCTATCTTTCTCTCTTGGTTATAAAAACCGTACTAGCATATATAAGGTAATAGATTTGCATTTTCCTAATGATTAATGATGCTGAAAGTAATTTAATTTCTTTATCTATATTAAAATTTGGTTATTTGTTCTTCCAGTTTTCTGAGGTTTATTTATTCGTTACATTTTATTTTACTAAAGAAGTAGGATATCCAACATTATTCATAGCCAAGTTTTAGTCTTTGAAGCTTAGTATTTCTTTGTGTGTGTGTATGTGTGATTGTTAATGGTCTTGTGAGTACTGGTTTCATTTAATTGTGTCTATTTGGATAATATGTGCTTAATTTTTATTTGTCTTGAGACATTTCCATTAAAATTTTTTTCCTTTGATCTAAAGGATAAAAGTATCTTGCTTAATTTTCATTTTTTTGAATTTTTCCATTGATCTATTACTGCATAACAATATTCTGTAGTGCTTAGAAATATTATACTTATTTCATTATTTTTATATAGAATTTTTGTTTTGTGATCTAGCATATATTCTATCATGAAGATATTCTGTGTAGTTGATAATATGTATTCTACTGCTATTGCATAGGGTATCTTTATGTTCATTAGGTTCATTTATCTATAGTGTAGTACAAATTTGCTCTTAATGATTTTCTGTTCTTTATTGTAAGTGGGAACTTGAGGACTCTAAATCTTGTTGTATCGCAATTGTTCCTTTTAGATGTTAATATTGTATACACATGCTCTAATGTTTAGTGTACATAGATTTATAACTGTAATATCTTTATGTTGAGCTGATAATTTATTATTTTGTAGTGATATTTGTCACTCTGCCTTTTTGATTAAAAGTCTATTTGCTTTATGTAATATAAGTTATCCCTTTTCTATTACCATTTTCAGGGAATATCTTTTTCATTTTTTTTGCTTTTAGGTAATATACTACATTAAATCCATGAATGTACTCTTGAAAGCAACATGTGGTTAAATAGAGTTTTATTTTTTTGTTGTTTGATTTTTGGGGGGCCATACGTAGTGGTGCTTAGGGATTACTTCTGGCTTTGTGCCCAGATCTTATTCCTGGCATGCTGAGAGGAGGATGTCAGGATCAAGCCTGAGTTGGCCATATGAAAGGTAAATGCCCTACTCTCTGTGCTCTCACTCAGATCTTAAATGTTTATTTTTAAAAATTCATTCAAACGCTTAATTAATCTATTAATTATTGAATTACACTCTATTACATTTAAAGTAATTATTAAGTAATATTGTTTATATGTTGTTACCATTTTGTTCATTGTTTTATGTTTGGGATTATTTTGATTCTTTTACTATTTTTTCCCCTATAATAACCTCTTCTACTCCATTTGTTGAGGTATCGTGTCTTAAAATATTGTTAATGATAGTTTCATGCATATATTGTTTGAATCCAATGCCCACTTACTAGAATGCCATATTCTTTCAAGCAATGTGATTGGGATCCTTCCCAGGCTCCTCTCCTCCATCCAGGTAAATTCTGTAGACCAATCCTCCATTGTCTTTTGCCATTTGTTGCTACCTTACTGTGTTTCTTTATATCCCACATGTGAGAAAATCATTCTGACTGTTTCTTTCCTTTTGACTAACTTCACTCAGTCTGATATCCTCTAGTCATACCCACATAATGGCAAATTGTATGAGTTTATATTTTCTTACAATTGAGTAGTGTAATTAAATGTGTAGATATACCACAATTTCTTTAGATAATTATATATTCTTTAACACTTAGATTATTTCCAGACCTTAGCTATTGATATAATACTGCAGTGAATTTAGGGGCAATACATCTTTTCAAAATTGTGTTTAAGGTATATACCAAGGCATGCAATTGATGGATAAATTTGAAGCTCAATTATTAGCTATTGTTTTATTTGGGGGAGGTGTTGTCCACAACTGACAGTGTTCAGGGATTACTTTCAACTTTTTGCTCAGGGACCACTCGTGTTGGATTCAGGGCTTCATATGGGATACCATGGATCAAAACTGGGTTAACTGAATACATAGCAAATGATTTACCTGCTATACTAATTCTCTAGGATTCCAATTTTTAACATTTCTTTTGAGAAATGTCCATGTCCTTTTATGAAGAGGTTGAGTAAATTCATATTTCTATCAACAGAAAATCAACATTCTTTTGCATCCACACCAGTAGTATATTTTTGTTTCTCTATTTTATATGTGCCAATCTCACCAGTGTATATTTCATTTTTCTGATTTGCATTTTCCTGATAATTGGTAGCGTTTAGAAATAATCCTGTTAGTTTTCTGTATGCCTCCTTTGTGTCCATATTTTTTCTTCATTTTTGGATGGGTTTGTTATTTTGTAGTTACTGTTTTAAAAGTGCTTTATATAACTTGGGTATTGAATACCTTGTATCAGATGAGTGATGGGAAAATATTTTTTCCTACTCTGTGGGGTGTCTTTTATTTTATAGTCATGATTTATATTGCAGTTTCTAAGTTTCTTACCATAATCACTTTTATTTTTGCTTCACCAATGACAGAGTCATCCAAGATGCTGCTAGTTTCAATTTTATGAGTGGTTCTTGCCTATATGTCTTCAGGATTGAGATACTTCATCCATTTTGAATTGAGTTTTTTGCATGGTTGAGATATAGGTCTAAGTTAATTATTTTACATGTTCTGACTAGTTTTCAAAGCACCCATTTAGAAGGATTTTTTGGGTTTATTGTGATATAATAATTTTTAAGGATAAGATTTGATTATGTTTTTTTAATCTTTTAATTTCAAAACACCCATGCTCTTAATAAAATACCACATACTATGTTATCCCCAGCTTTTTCATTTTCTGTTCTCTTTGTTGGAATTAATTTTCTTGCTGTATATGCATATATACATATATTGTGTTCTTTCTTTTAATTGAGATGTTTATTCAAATGTAACCTCATCATGGAGATTTGATCGGCTGCCCTATTGGAAATAGTAACAAGTAGTAGTCATTCTCTCTACATTTTACCATTCTCTACATTTTATTTAGTTTATTGATTGAAATTTTATGATTTAAAATACTATTAATGATTGGTCCTGAGAGATACAACTCTCTACTTTTATCTTACTTTATTTTCACCAAAACTATTACTTTCTGTCATATTTTATGTATATATTTTTGTCTTCTAAAATGAAGGTCCATAATAATGTAAATCTAACCACTATCTCTTTTGTCAGAACAATAATGACTATTAGTTCTAAATACTGTTGAATAACCATATGCAAATGCTTATTAATAAGTTAAGTAATCATAGAATACAGCCTATAAGAGAAGTTGTTACTGTTACATTTTTCAGCAATTTCAATTCATTTTCAGAAACATTACAAATTTTTCAGAATTGAGATTTATTATTTGAAATCAACGTTGAATTAGAATTAATGAAAGAGAATGATTGTTCAGTCTGCCAAAAAAAGTATCTAACATGCTCCTAATGTTATACATATGTCCTAATTAAAATATACACAGTAAGTAGGCCAGTAACTTGCACTTGTCAGAGACAGTTTGTCTTATACACCATTTATTTCCCAGCTTTTATCTTAGAAGAAACTAAGTGCTCCCTCTACTCCCATCCAATTTCCCCTTTGTAAGAATTTAATTTATAAGACTGCTTACTTTAATTACAGAAGGAAGCAAGAAACTGTTCTATCAAAATGTAATTGACTGTCATAATAGTATAGCTTTGAGATTTTCTTATTTTCCTCTCTGATCAAAAATGAGTAGGCCCTGGAGATTAGTGTTAATGATGCTGAGGTACATACTGATTGCTGGGTTATTTGTTTTCTTTCTCCTTGCATTTGGGACTAACCTGATTGTTTTAAAGGCAACTGCATTCTTTAGCAAATGTTTCATTTCAATCAGGGAAATTTGCCATCACACATTTGGAAACTATAGAATATAATATTCCCGAGGATGAAAAGATAACAATGGAGTGGTAGCGGTGGTGATGTGTGAGTGTATGTATGTATATATGTATTTTTTCATAGGAGAAAAAACAGGAAATAATATTAATATAGGCAAAAACTAGAAAAGGTCTGTATTTGTCACTGGCAGAGTTAAACAGAATTCCAAGCTTGCATTTCTTAGAAAATCAAACTGACATTCCAATATTTAAGAGGAGAAGGGGAGCAATATTTTCAGAGGGTTAAGGATTTTTATTTATTCTTGTAGATCATTCGTTCAAAAATTTGGTCAGAGAAAAATATTTAATAGATATGCATAATAAACTCTGGTTAGTTGCCTATTAAATAAAATTATTAGCAGATTATTTTGAATTGGAGTCAAAATGGACTCTATTATAAAGAGTCAATTTCTTCAAATTAAGAATATTGAAATCCTATCATCCTTTTTCAATTAGATGTCATCATCTTAATAGTGTCGAAGAAAGGCCCTGCGCTTTCTATGCTAAAATGTTTGGGTTTTCAGGCTCTATCCTAGAAGCAGCATAATGACCAAGACCACCAACTACAGAAGATGGATTAAAATGACACTGAAGAAGCAGACCTGCTAGAACCACAAAGAAAACCTTCATCATAAGCTCCATTCCTTGAGTTGTACAGACACCAAGATCTCTAGATACAGAGGTCTCATTTTACCATCCATGATGAAGCAGAAGTCTTCCATACACCACAAAAGCACCGAGAGTAGAGTAAATGATCATGCAAGGAGTCTATAGTTAATCCCATGACAGTATACTTCAGAGGTGTATCCCTATATCTCCTAGGGTCGGCAACCTTTTTTTTCAACAGAGCCAATCTCGCCAAAACCACGATTGAAATTTATTTTGAGAGCCACACACGGCGTGCACTGACAGAGGCTAGGAGCAGAGTCCTGACTGCTGGAGCCGCCGCCCAGCACATAGAAGAACCAAATTACTATGATCAAAATAAAAATTATATTAAAAAAAAGAAAATAAAACACATCAAACACAAAAAAATAAGTAAAAGTCATACATACACATGCTATAGAAAATCAATCAGAAAAATGCAAAAAAAAAAAAAAGTGTAAAGAGCCCCTCCTTGCCACAAATCCTTTGCCAATCTCAAGAAGGTCAGGGGGAGTGATGGAAAGGTGCCTGGGAACCCACACACAACACAAGAAAATCCCAAAAGACAATGGGGAAACCTATACTTCCAACATATAAGTATAAGACCGGTATTACACCACCTCTTTACCTGCTTTTCCCCAAAAGTAAGGTAGTTTCATGCATCACCTGGTTCCTTTAATTATTTTGTTAATTCATTTTTTTAATATTTGTTATACATATACATATGTGAGCACATATACTTTTATTTCTATTTTTATCTTTTTTGGATGTGTGACCTGTTTCTGTTTTCGTCCCTGTCCACCCCCAAATGCAACGACAATATAAAGTAGCACTATTTCTCCCTGCACAGGCACACTAAAAAAAGGAGAAATCTTACATATAAAAAAGAGCTCTTATCTACTAGGGTTAAGAACTCATACTTGTTTACAATACAGGGATATTTCCCACCTTGAAAATATGTCATGCGGACCCAACTTAGACCTCAGGTGATTAGACACCATCCGCCCAGCCTTGAACCCTGGATCCCAGACATAGAAATGGCACAGTTCTTCACAACAGCTGCAGGAAGCAAATCCCATCTGGGACAGCCTTAATACTGCTGGGTCACCAACAAGTGCCAGCTCTAATATTATATCCTGACAATGAGGAAAATGGGAACAACTTGACCTAAGAACAGGTTATCCTACCTCACCAGCTAACAATAAGACAAAATCAGAAGACTTGTCACCCTTTGGTCGGTCCAAAAGCCAAGATCGCGATTTACAGATGACTGGCTGCTAGAACTATGACCGGACTGAGTATATCTTGAGACCAATAAAAAGCCTTAGTCTAGGGTTTGAACTACGACCTGCACAACAACCATGATTCCCAGTTCCAAAGGTCTGGCAGAGACAATTGCAATGGAATGGGGGTTCTAGAAACACAATGAAAGACGCTATACTAGGTTCCATCCTAGGATCAGTGCAAAGACCAAGACCACCAACCACAGAAGATGGATTAAAATGACACTGAGGGAACAGAACTTTTAGAACCACAAAGAAAGACTTCATCATAAGTCCCACTCCTGGACCTGTGCAGATACTGAGATCTCTAGACACAGAGGTCTTATTTCATCACTCAGGATGGAGCAGAAGTCTTCCAAACACCACGAAAGCTCTACCAGGAGAGTAAATGAACCTGAACGTAGTCTATAGTTAATCCCATGACAATATACTCCAAGAGTGGAGAAACCCCATAGCGCTTAGGCCAAGTGAATTCCTTTTCGAATGACCCCAATATTTACTGTGCCAGTGCAGGAGGGGAAAAAAAGGCAAAAAGCACAACACATTTTTTATTTCTTATATATTATTTTTTCTTCATTTATTATTATTTTTATTTTTATTTACCTATCTATTTTTGGTCTATTTCTTTGTTTTGGTGTGGTTATTGAAGTTGTTGTCCCCATTTATATTTATATTTTTTATTTTTTTTCTTCTTTTCTTTTCTTTTTTTATGTGCTCTGCCACGTTTTTATCAAGACTATGGCTTTTTTTGTGGTGCCTATTGTTATCACTGGAGTTCTCACTGGATATTTGACACTTCTTTTTGTACTGTTGGGGTGTTTCACCTTCTTTTTCTCCTTTGTCTCTCAAACCGACGACGAGAGGCTTTAGAAGGATTCCGCCCATTTTCGGTGTATTAGACTTTTACCCTAGTTTATTACTTTTCACTTCTTCAAATAAAACCACATAACTTGAAAAAACAAAACAAAACAAACAAAAAAAGTGTGAAGAGCCACTTGTGGCTCGCGAACCGCAGGGAATTCATTCTATAATGTCCCCAATAGTTACTGTGCCTATGCAGGGGGAAAAGAAAAAAAAAAGCAGCACAAAATAATCCTTTTATCACATATATATTTATTGATTGATTGATTTTTTTGACTTCTTTATTTTGGTGTAGATATTGAAGTTGATGTCTCCAATTTTATTTTATTTTATCTTTCTCTTTCTTTTTGCACTATGGCATGGTTTGATTTCAGGACTGAGAGTATTGTGCGGTGCTTGTCTTTATTGCTGTATATTTTATTTGATATTTCTTTCTGTATTGTTGCGATGTTTCAGTTACCTTTTTCCTGTCCTCTCTCAAACTGAGGTTGAGAGCCTCTAGAACTCCGCCCATTTTCAGCTTATTTGATTTTTTTACCCCACTTTATTGCTTTTCTTTCCTTCAAACAAAACCACACATCTCAAACTATCTAGCTCCGCCTCTCAAATAGAGGGGGAAACAAGGGAGGGTACCAGGAGCAAACAGATATATGATCACTAATAGTAAGCTAGACACAGAGACACACTTACTCTAGCAGCCTGGGGTTGATGGTGGGGGATATGGGTTGCAGGAAGGGAACGGGGGTGGGGGAGGACAAATTTGGTGATGGGAATTCCCCGATTCAATGTTAATATGTACCTAAAATACTACTGTGAAAGATATGTAAGTCAATATGGTCAAAATAAAAATTAAGAAAAAAAAAACAAAAAATGTTTGCGTTTTTGCATATTTTTTTATTATAATGTAGTTTCTGCTCTCACATCTGTCCTCAATTCTTTGCCATTTATCTGCAAATAAGCTGGTACTTTTTCAGTTTGTTTTATTTGATGTATGTGTGAAAATGTGGTGATTTTTTCCACACAAATCAGGAAAAGAACTAACATAAGCAATATTTTCTCTTCTCTTTCACTACACCTCTTAATGCTCAGGGATGACTCCTAGAAGACCATTATAAGATGATGGAATTGGTTGCAGGTCTACCACATGCAAGACAAGCCCTGTACTTTTATCTGCTGCCTCCATCTTTTTGTTTTTGTTTTTGAGGCATATTCAGGGATGCTCAGATATCACCCCTGATGGAGACTTAGGAGAACTATTAAGGGTACTAGGGTCTACTCCAGTTGGCCACGTGCAAAGCAAAGTTCTTATCCACTGTATTACATCTTGGTAAGTTATCAGATTTTACAGTCAAATTTTAATGGTATTATTATCATTATAATTAAGATAACACCATTTCCAGATTATTGTTAATTTTTCTTTTGACATGCAATGTTATATGACCACGGAAGTGCTCATATCTTCCACATTCCCTTATTCTTTCCCATCTTCTTTTATTCTTTACCTCCCATTTCCACTTGTGTGGTAACCTTAGATCTAGAACCTGTTTCAGTGGTTTTTTTGTTTGTTTTTAAATGATCTTTAAACACCATTATTACAAATATGATTGTGGTTGTATGATTTCAGTCATGTAAAGAACATCCCCCTTCATCAGTGCAACATTCCCACCACCAATGTCCCAAATCTCCCTCCTCCCTACCCCACCCACATCTATACTCGAGACAGGCTTCCCTCATTCATTCACATTGTTAGGATAGTTCTCAATGTAGTTATTTCTCTAACAACACTCATCACTCCTTGTGGTGAGCTTCATATATTCAGCTGGATCTTCCAGTACTCTTCTTTTTTGTCTCTGGAAATTATTGCAAAAATGTCTTTTATTTTTATTAAAATCCATAGATAAGTGAGACTATTCTGCATTTCTCTTTCTCCCTCTGACATATTTCACTCAGCATAATAGATTCCATGTGCATCCACATATAGGAAAATTTCATGACTTCATCTCTCCTGACAGCTGCATAATATTCCATTGTGTATATGTACCACAGCTTCTTTAGCCATTCATCTGTTGAAGGGTATCTTGGCTGTTTCCACAGAGTCTGGCTATTGTAAATAGTGCTGCAATCAATATAAGTGTGAGGAAGGGATTTTTGTATTGTATTTTTATGTTCCTAGGGTATATATATATCCCTAGGAGTGGTATAGCTGGATATATGGGAGCTCAATTTCCATTTTTTGGAGCAATCTCCATATTGCTTTCCATAAAGGTTGAACTAGACGGCATTCCCACCTGCAGTGAATAAAGGGTTCTTTCTCTCCACATTCCCACCAGCACTGTTTATTGCCATTCTTTGTGATGTGCAACAGTCTCTGTGGAGTGAGATGGTACCTTATAGTTGTTTTGATTTGCATCTCCCTGATGGTTAATGATGTGGAGCATTTTTTCATGTACCTTTTTATGGCCTTCCAGGGACCCCAACCAGTGGGTAAAGCTGGGGACCACGTCAGTAATTCGCAATTCTCGAAGAAGAATCCAGCCTGAAATAGAAGAGGGACTGGGAAATGAGACTCGAGTCGAGGGTTTTCGATCAGGAGTCCCTTTAATAAAAGAAAAATTAGACCTTTTATAGACAATGCAAAACAGAGAGAGTAGGGGCGGGGAACAGTAGGAATTGCTGTAATTTTCCATGGGAACATCTTGATTTTCCAAGGTTAATAAGATTATCATCAGCCAAGAGATTTACATTATTTTTGAGCAACAAAGTACAAAATCTAATCTCAGCTTGGGCCTTTTGACCCCTGTCTTTACAAGGACATCTTGGAGCCTAGTAACTCCCTAGCTCTAGGCTATTTCTATTTCTTTGGGTCCAAGGGCAAGGAAAGCCACATGCAGCTTGTAAGCACTTTGGCTAAGACTTTCAGAAACTTCATTTTGATTAGTGAGAGGGCTTTTTAATCATTCCAAACAGTCTCCAACACCTTTTGCCATTTGTATTTCTTCTTTGACAAAGTATTCATTTCTTCTCCCCATTTTTGATAGGGTTAGATGTTTTTTCTTGTAAAGTTCTGTTAGTGCCTTGTATATTTTGGATATTAGCCCCTTATCTGATGGGTATTGGGTGAACAGTTTCTCCCACTCAGTGGGTGGTTCTTGAATGCTGGGCACTATTTCCTTCAAGGGCAGAAGCTTCTAAGTTTAATATATTCCCATCTGTTTATCTCTGCTTCCACTTGTTTGGAGAGTGCTGTTTCCTCCTTAAAGATGCCTTTAGTCTCAATGTCATGGAGTGTTTTACCTACATGTTGTTCTATATACCTTATGGTTTCAGGTCTGATATCAATGTCTTTAATTCATTTGAATTTTACCTTCATACATGGTGTTAGCTGGAGGTCTAAGTTCAATTTTTTGCAAGTGGCTAACCAGTTGTGCCAACACCACTTGTTGAAGAGGCTTTCCTTGCTCCATTTAGTATTTCTTGCACTTTTATCAAAAATTAAGTAATTATATGTCTGGGGAGCATTCTCTGAATATTCAAGCCTATTTCACTGTTCTGAGGGTCTGTCTTTATTCCAATACCATTCTGTTTTGATAACTACTGCTTTGTAATACAGTTTAAAATTGGGGAAAGTAATGCCTCCCATATTCCTTTTCCCAAGGATTGCTTTAGCTATTTGAGGGTGTTTATTATTCCAAAGAAATTTCAGAAGTGTTTGATCCACTTCTTTGAAGAATGTCATGAGTATCTTTAGAGGGATTGCATTAAATCTGTACAATGCTTTGGGGAGTATTGCCATTTTAATGATGTTAATCCTGCCAATCCATGAGGTATGTGTTTCCATTTCTGTGTGTTCTCTCTTATTTCTTGGAGCAGGGCTTTATAGTTTTCTTTGTATAGGTCCTTCACTTCTTTAGTCAAGTTGACTCCAAGATATTTGAGTTTGTATGACACTAATGTGAATGGGGTTGTTTTCTTAATGTCCATTTCTTCCCTATCATTATTGGTATAGAAAAAGGCCATTGATTTTTGTGTGTTAATTTTGTAGCCTGTCACATTGCTATATGCATCTATTGTTTCTAGAAACTTTTTAGTAGAATCTTTAGGATTTTCTAAGTATAGTATCATGACATCTGCAAACAGTGAGAGCTTGACTTCTTCCTTTCCAATCTGGATTCCCTTGATAGCTTTTTCTTGTCTAATTGTTATAGCAAGTAATACCAGTACTATGTTGAATAGGTGAGAGAAGACAGCCTTGTCTTGTACCAGAATTTAGAGGAAAGGCTTTTAGTTTTTCTCCATTGAGAATAATATTTGCCATTGGTTTTTTGTGGTAGATGGTAGATGGAGTTTTTTTTTTTATCAAGAATGGGTGTTGGACCTTATCAAATGCTTCCTCTGCATCTATTGATATGATCATGTGATTTTTATTTTTCTTGTGGTTGATGTTGTGTATTATATTGATAGATTTCTGGATGTTAAACCACCCTTGCATGCTGGGATGAAACCTACTTGATTGTAGTGGATGATCTTCTTGATGAGACATTCAATCCTGTTTGCCAGGATTTTGTTGAGAATCTTTGCATCTGTGTTCAGGGATATTGGTCTATAATTTTCTTTTTTGGCAGTATCTCTGCCTGATTTTGGTATCAAGGTGATGTTGGCTTCATAAAAGCTATTTGGAAGTGTTACCACTTTTTCAATTTTATGAAAGAACCTGGCCAGGATTGGTTGGATTGGTTCCTCTTGAAAAGTTTTAAAGAATTCATTAGTGAAACCATCTGAGCCTGGGATTTTGTTTTTAGCAGACCTTTGATTACCATTTTAATTTCCTCAATAGTGATGGGGGTGTTTAGATATGCTATGCCCTCCTTATTCAACAGTGGAATGTTGTAAGAGTGCAAGAATTTATTCATTTCTTCTAGGTTCTCATATTTGGTGGCATAGAGTTTCTCAAAGTAGTCTCTGATTACCCTTCAAATCTCTGCAATATCTGTAGTGATCTCCCCCTTTTCATTTCTGATATGGGTTATCAAGTCTCTCTCTCTCTTTGTGAGTTTTGCCAATGTTCTATTAATCTTGTTTATTTTGTTTCAGTGTTTTAAGCAATACTTTTTTAAATTAAACTTTAAATTAAAACGTGATGGAATCTAAAAAGATTTCCATATAATTCTTCATTAGCTTTGCATGCAGATGATGACAAGGTACATTTTGGAGGTTTAATCACCTCTTACCTGTGACATTTCACATGATTTCTAAAGACATATCTTGACACACTCTCATTAGAAAATTGTATAGGTTGCTTATTATTAAAGTAGTACTTCTGAATTGACTCTGTGAGGCAGGGTAATTGACTCTGAGAAGGAGTTAATCAGCTGTCTTTGTTAAATGTTTTCCTAAGTGTGGGAGACCATGGCAGGCAATTTGACTTTCTCTGATTTGCAGCTGTGGTCATTTTTGTTTTATGTGACTGATATGTTTGCCTGAATTGATTTGTAGTCTGACACTAATGCTGATGAAATGGCTTAAAGATACTGAATTATTGATATTTTCAGAAGTGATTCCAGAATTGGATCTAAGGACATGCTTTCCTGTTTACTGCTCCATATGGTGTCTCTGTTAAGGTCATATTTGGTGAAATAGTTATCATATGTGGCAAAATGTCACTAATGTGATGAATTCCCTCTATTAGAACAAATTCAAGTTTCTGAAAATATGTAGACATAATTTTATACTTTATGTATACCTGAAACTGCTTTACAAAATAAGGTGTTATTTTTTTTCTGAATAGCTACATTATCTTTGCTAGATATGTTGAAAGTTGAACTTGAATGGATCATATATGTCACTTCTTTTTATTTTTATTTTTTTTGTTTTTTCAGGCCACACCCATTTGATGCTCAGGGGTTACTCCTGGCTAGCGCTCAGAAATTGCCCCTGGCTTGGGGGCACCATATGGGATGCCGGGGATCAAACCGCAGTCCTTCCTTGGCTAGCGCTTGCAAGACAGATACCTTACCTCTAGTGCCACCTTGCCAGCCCCTGTCACTTTTAATAATATTTTTCAAATGTCTGAAGAAGACAATAAAAACTTCTGGTGCCATACTATTTTAAATTTACACCCATACTCTATCTAATATACTATTTATTGTTTTCTCATTATGACATTTAATTTTATTATAGCTAGGAAATATAGATGGTTTAAAATTATAGAATATACAACACATCTAATTTTATGTCATTAGAGACATAGAATTCCTTCTATTTCCTCACTTTTGTTTTTGTTTGTTTTTATTATTTTTATGATTAATATCTTTATTTAACCATGTTATAACATATTTGTAGTTGGGTTTCAGTTATATAAAAGAACACTCCTCTTCACCAGTGCAACATATGACCCCCATATTTCCTTACTTTTGTACCAATCACTGCAAGTAAACATAGGTGTGCATATATATCATTGAAGTTCTGACTATATTTTGGTGTAATATGCAAGAAATGTAATATATTGGTTGCATAGTTTCTATTCTTACTGTTTTTTTTAGGAATTCCCATATGTTTTCCCATACTTTTTCCAGGAAGGCTGAACAAGATTCATACCCAACAGTGACTGATGGTGCTTTTCTTGCTATGTCTCCACCAATGCTAGATATTTACAGTATTTTTGATATATGTCATCCTCATTGGTGATAATTTACTGTTGTTTGATTTGTGGTTCACTAGTAATAAGTTATGATTATTTTTATTATAAGTTCACTAGATATCTATATGTCTTCTTGGGGGAATGATCATCTATTCTCCAAAGTTTTTTGATGGGGTTATTGGATTTTTGTTAAATTTCACAAGTACTTTATATATTTTAAACATTAAACCTTTATATATGATATACTGTATGAAAATGTTTTCTAAGATTCAGAAAGGTATTTTGATTTTTTAGCTATAGTTTCTTTTATTATTTCCTTTTTTTTTTTTTTTTTGGTCTTTGGGCCACACCCGGCGGTTCTCAGGGGTTACTCCTGGCTGTCTGCTCAGAAATAGCTCCTGGCAGGCATGGGGGACCATATGGGACACTGGGATTTGAACCAACCATCTTAGGTCCTAGATTGGCTGCTTGCAAGGCAAACGCCGCTGTGCTATCTCTCCAGGCCCTGTTATTTTCTTTTTACTGGTTTGGAGAGGTAGAACAGTTTTCTATCTTCATAATGCAATAAATACAAGACATATGAAAGAAAATCAGATCTTGATAAATTGTTTGAATGGCAATGGATTTACATCAAGTGGTTAAAGCATAATTCTTTAATATTAAAAGTAAATATTGGATGTCCTTAATAAAACTACCCCTGCCACCTGCTGCCAGCATCTTATTACTGCCTATTACTATCTTAAGGATTTTTAGTGATTTATCGCATAACTTATTTACTCATATTCTTCCTGCTAGCCTATACCACCTTATTACTAGTTTGAAAAAATATATGATAAATTTTCCCCATAAAGGTTTAGCTATTTCTTTGTCTACAGTCAAGAAAATAAGGGGCCTGAGAGATAGCGTGGAAGTAAAGCTTTGCCTTTCATGCAGAAGGACGGTGGTTTGAATCCCGGCATCCCATATGGTCCCCGTGCCTGCCAGGGGTGATTTCTGAGCATAATGCCAGGAGTAACCCCTGAGCACTGCCGGGTGTGACCCCAAAACAACAACAAAAAAGAAATTAAGGCTCTTCCACTAGGCATTTCTTCACAATTTTTCATGAAGGTGGTTTCTTGAATATGTTCTTTACTTAATAGAGAAAACTCTGAACTATTCTTATTTTCTTCTTTATTATATAGATTTTGAATAAAAACAAGTGATCTCCTTAAATTCATACTAGGTACTTTTTTCAGTAACAAGTGTTCATTTTAACCTATAATTTTGTGCTTCTACACATCCTAAGAATCCAATTCAAGAAATATTAACCTATATCCTGGCACAATAAGGGTTTACCTTGCTTTATATTTACAGGTAAGAAAAAGGAGATGGAATGATACCACCATGAGTTGGGAGCTTGCCTTGCACATAGCCAATCCAGGTTCATACTCCAGCTCCACATGGTCTCCAAGCTCTAGCAGAAGTAATCTCTGAACATAGAGCCAGGAGCAAGCCAGGAGTACTGAAAGGTGTAGCCACTCCACAAAACAAACAAACAAACAAACACAAACAAAACAAATGAGAAATAAAATTCAGGCACATTAACTAATATGTCTAATATTTTTTAATGAGACTTTTTTTTAAATCATGGTGAGATACAGAGTTGAAAAATAATTGTTAGCTATTATCTAATTTGTTCAGTCATACCTATCCCTTCATCTATGACTTAGAATTTAAGAAATATAATATTCTGTTCTCTTAATAGAAGATAAAATAAATTTCTCATCATTCTGGTAATTATGCCTTACATCTCTACTTTTTACCTGAGATTCCTTAATAATATATTTAATTTTCATTGGACAATTTCTTCTAAGAAAAGTCTATACTAGCCATGTCTGCATTTGGCCAGATCCATTAAGTTACTCTGTTCTTAAGAGATGGATACTAAGCATGAAAAAATATGTACACAGCTGAAAGCATGCATTCTCAGGATGAGAATGTGGGCCAAATCTCACCTACCAAAACTACTCCTGCTACAGCCATCACCCACAATTGCCACTTTGCCAATGTACCTGTTTCACCATTTTATCTATGGCTCTCTGCATTGACATCAATTTGACCAAAACTCCAGAAATGCCAATATTTGGGCTAATATTACCAGGACATTTTTGGAATGAGTGCAGGTAACTTTCTCTGCCATCTTGTACTTCTAGAAGCCCTGACAGCAGAAAACACACTTCTAATACTACATACTGGGATTCTATATGTAAATATTGGAGAAAACTCTAGCTTGTAGAAGCTTGCCCTTTGATGAGAAGTTTTAAAATTTTATCAAATATATAAAGTCATAACCAGTAAAGTAACCCAAAATTATGTAAATTTTTTGTGTACTGCAGGAATGTATTTATTAGAAAACTCAGTGAAAAAACTCTAATCAAGAGAAAGATTGGCTAAACAATTTATAGTATATTCATATAAAGGTAATGGTAAGATAATTGAAATGGCAAGATTTTGACATGGAAAAAGTAGCTATAAGGCAAAGGACACCAAATCAAAAAAGTGATATATAACATATAGTGTAAACTCATAATTTTATATACAATTATTAAAATACTTTCTTTTTATTTTACTTAAAATGGTTTAAATTCTTAAAGAACATAAATTACTTTCATAGCAAAAAAAAGGAAATTTCAGTAAGACATAGTTAAATTATGAACATAAGTCTTTACAAATAGACCTAGGCTCTTATGAGAAATGTTAGAGATCTTAGTGGTCAATTATATTGTGAGACGAAATAAACTTTTCAGAGCCAGATTATAGAATCTGCTGTTCTTTCAGATTTAGACTTTTATTTACCATAAATTCTATTTTCATCTAGAAAATTTCTCTCTCTTCACACTTAAACTTCAGCATCTAATTTATTATAATTTTTTTGATTGGTAGAATAGTGACAAATACATTGTTTTTTCCCTTTGGATTGACTTTTGACTGCTCAAAGATCATTCCTAAAAGTGTTGAGAGAGCATATGTGTTGCAAGTCTCAACCACATGCAAGACAAGTACCCTACCTCCTGGACTATCTCTCATGCCCCACTACATTGTTCTTGAAAAATTACTTAGTTCCCTTCTTTTTAGACCATAAGAAAAGGAAGGAGTAGAGTAAAGATTTTATATTCATCTCCCTTTCTCACTTCAGAAGTTTATTATCTGATTCAGGACCACAGTAGATTCTATAGCAATGATGAAAATGAGGGCAATGAAGATTATTTTGCAAACCAGAAACATGTAACAAAGTATATTACATTATGACAGTTTTATGCTGCTATATGAATATTACATTAGTTTAATAGGTGAATGACACTGATAAGAGAAGTTATATAAAGTATATAATGGAAGTGCTGACTTGGGAAATTGAAAAAATGACAGAGGATAAGGAACAGAAATTTGATATATAGATCTACAAGGGAAACCATTCTTTTGACAGCTAACAAACCCAGAGTTATCCACATTATAAGAGAATAATGTACAAGTCTAATTAGAGGCAATGATCTTATAAGGGTTATCCAGTTACAGTTAAACCAGATCATTCCAAATATAGCTTCTCAAAACATTAGCACTCAAGACTATGCCTTTCTTGTTCAAAGATAGCAAGTTAAGCTTGCTAGATTCAATTTCCAAGACCACACATTAGCCTGAACACAGATCAAGCAACAGTCCTTAAACCAAACCCAGACAATCCAAAACAAGCAAAACATTCTGCTTAAGAGTTGCCTCATTTGATAAGGTCCAACACCCATTCTTGATCAAAACTCTCAGCAAGATGGGAATGGAAGGAACCTTTCTCAATCTAGTTGAAGCCATCTACCACAAGCCAATGGCAAATATTATCCTCAATGGAGAAAAACTAAAAGCCTTTCCTCTAAATTCTGGTACAAGACAAGGCAGTCCGCTCTCACCACTCCTCTTCAACATAGTACTGGAAGTTCTTGCTATAGCGATCAGGCAAGAAAAAGATATCAAGGGAATTCAGATAGGAAAGGAAGAAGTCAAGCTCTCATTGTTTGCAGATGACATGATACTCTACTTAGAAAACCCTAAAGACTCTACCAAAAAGCTTCTAGAAACAATAAATTCATATAGCAAGGTGGCAGGCTACAAAATCAACCTACAGAAATCAATGGCCTTTTTATACACCAATAATAATAGGGAAGAGATGGAAGTCAGGAAGGCAATCCCATTCACAATAGTGCCACACAAACTCAAATATCTTGGAGTCAACTTGACCAAAGACGTGAAGGACCTATACAAAGAAAACTATAAAGCCCTGCTCCAAGAAATAAGAGAGGACACATGGAAATGGAAACACATACCCTGCTCATGGCTTGGCAGGATTAACATCATTAAAATGGCAATAGTCCACAAAGCATTATACAGATTTAATGCGATCCCCTTAAAAATACCCATGACATTCTTCAAAGAAGTGGATCAAAAACTTATGAAGTTCATCTGGAACAATAAACATCCTCGAATAGCTAAAGCACTCCTAGGGAAAAGGAAAATGGGAGGCATTACTCTCCCCAACTTTAAACTGTACTCCAAAGCAATAGTTATTAAAACAGCATGGTATTGGAATAAAGACAGACCCTCAGATCAGTGGAATAGGCTTGAGTTCTCAGAGAACATTCCCCAGGCATACAATTACCTAATTTTTGACAAAGGAGCAAAAAATCCTAAGTGGAGCAGGGAAAATCTCTTCAACAAGTGGTGCTGGCAGAACTGGTTAGCCACTTGCAAAATAGCGAACATAGACCCCCAGTTAACATCATGTACAAAGGTAAAATCCAAATGGATTAAAGACCTTGATATCAGACCAGATACCATAAGGTATATAGAACAACACGTCGGTAAAACACTCCATGACATTGAGACTAAAGGTATCTTCAAGGAGGAAACTGCACTTTCCAAACAAGTGGAAGCAGAGATTAACAGATGGGAATACATTAAACTGAGAAGTTTGTGCACCTCAAAAGAAATAGTGCCCAGGATACAAGAGTCACCCACTGAGTGGGAGAAACTATTCACCCAACATCCTTCAGATAAGGGGCTAATATCCAAAATATACAGGGCACTGACAGACCTTTACAAAAAATACCCCATCTAATCCCATCAAAAAATGGGGAGAAGGGGCCGGGTAGGTGGCGCTGGAGGTAAGGTGTCTGCCTTGCAAGCGCTAGCCAAGGAAGGACCGCGGTTCGATCCCCCGGCGTCCCATATGGTCCCCCCAAGCCAGGGGCGATTTCTGAGCGCTTAGCCAGGAGTAACCCCTGAGCGTCAAACGGGTGTGGCCCAAAAACCAAAAAAAAAAAAAAAAATGGGGAGAAGAAATGAACAGACACTTTGATAGAAAAGAAATACAAATGGCCAAAAGACACATGAAAAAATGCTCCTCATCACTAATCATCAGAGAAATGCAAATCAAAACAACAATGAGATACCACCTCACACCACAGAGATTGGCGCATATCACAAAGAATGAGAACAATCAGTGCTGGCGGGGATGTGGAGAGAAAGGAACTCTTATCCACGGCTGGTGGGAATGCCGTCTAGTACAGCCTCTATGTAAAGCGATATGGAGGTTCCTTCAATATATGGAAATTGAGCTCCCATTCGACCCAGCTATTCCACTCCTAGGGATATACCCTAGGAACACAAGAATACAATACAAAAACCCCTTCCTCACATCTATATTTATTGCAGCACTATTCACAATAGCCAGGCTCTGGAAACAACCAAGATGCCCTTCAACAGACGAATGGCTAAAGAAACTGTGGTACATATACACAATGGAATATTATGCAGCCTTCAGGAGAGATGAAGTCATGAAATTTTCCTATACATGGAATCTATCATGCTCAGTGAAATAAGTCAGAAGGAGAGAGAGACGCAGAATAGTCTCACTCATCTATGGGTTTTAAGAAAAATAAAAGTCATTTTTGTAACAATCCTCAGAGACAATGAGGGGAGGGCTGGAACACCAGCTCACTCCATGAAGCTCACTACAAAGAGTGGTAAGCACAGTTATAGAAATAACTTACACTGAGAACTACCATAATCAAGTGAATGAATGAGGGAACTGGAAAGCCTGTCTGTAGTACAGGTGGGGGTGGGGTGGGATGGAGGGAGATTTGGGACATTGGTGGCGGGAATGTTGCACTGGTGAAGAGGGGTGTTCTTTATATGACTGAAACCTTATCACAATTATTTATGTAATCAAGATATTCAAATAAAGAGAAAAAATTAAAAAAAGAAATTGATAATATATGATTTGGATAATTTCTTTGAAAAAAAAAAGAGATGCCTCACAGAATTTGGTTGGAAGGGTTCTACTTAACTGATCCTCTCTACTAGATTCTGCAAGAAGTGGTAGCTCCTGTTTGGAGCCTATCATAAATTACAATTTGTTGTTTGTCTGGATCAAAAATCATATACAATTTAGGACCATGGTTATCACACAGCAGATAGGTCATTTACTTTTTCATGCAGCCAACCCAATTTGGGTACCCTGATCTCTGGTACCTTCTATAGTCCCTCCAGTCTTTTCAAGACTGATCTCTGTGCATAGAGCCAGAATTATGCCCTGATCACTGCTGGGTGTAACCCCCCCAAACAACATAAAACCACATTATATACAATTTAATAGTTTCAGTAGTTTTAATGTTTTCCTTTATATATTTACAAGTAGGTGTCTATATTGTGCACAGTTAATTGAGAGATGACTGGTGGAATTATTTTCATAATTTGTAAACTTAACTATATTAGTTTTTCTTTCATCATTATGTTCTATTCAAGCTAGGCCATTTGTGATAATTCCTGGATAATTTCACACTATTCTTTTTTGTTTGTTTGTTTGGTGTAGGACACACCCAGAAATGAATAGGACTTGCTCCTTGCTCTGCATTCATAGATCACTATTGGCAGTGTAAAGGGAATATGTAGAGTACCAGATATTTAACCTGTGTTGGCTGCATATATCTCTGGCTCAAAGATAATTTTTTGTTCTTGGTCACAGCCAGAAGAACTTACTCCTGGAACTTTCTTCAGGATCACTCTGGGTACAATTATAGGTCCATATATTGTGCTTGGAATGGAACCTGGATTGGCTGCATATAAATTAGGTTTCTTATCAGTTGTATTACCACTTCAGACCCTCATTCCCTTCTTCATATCCTTTCTATGAAGATTTTTTTCCTTTGTGGTAAAATTGTACTCTTCCTAGAAAATTAGTGCCTGGCTGCTCTCTCTCTCTCTCTCTCTCTCTCTCTCTCTCTCTCTCTCTCTCTCTCTCCTCTCTCTCTCCTCTCTCTCTCCTCTCTCTCTCTCCTCTCTCTCTCTCCTCTCTCTCCTCTCTCTTTCTCCTCTCTCTCTCCTCTCTCTCTCCTCTCTCTCTCCTCTCTCTCTCCTCTCTCTCTCTCTCTCTCTCTCTCTCTCTCTCTCTCTCTCTTTCTCTCCCCCCCTCCTCTCAGTTTTTGGGTCACACCCAACAGCATTCAGGGTTTGCTCCTGACTCAGCACTCAGAAATTGCTCCTGGCAGGCTCGGGGGACCATATGGGATGCCAGGATTAGAACCACCATCTGTCCTGGATCTGCTGCGTGCAAGGAAAACGCCCTGCCGCTGTGCTATCTCTCTGGCACCTACTTTTCTCTTTTATCCATTATAATTTAGGAGAGATTATTGTGTTGGTATCTAACTGCAAGCCCAGTCTATTTTATCTGCAACATAAACCTTATTTCATGTTGTGGTGTAAAACAAGGTTCAGCAAATCCTGTCTGCAAAAGGCCAAGGCAGTAAATATTTCAGCCTTTGCAAAGTACATGTAGTCTCTGTGGCATAATTTTTATATGATCCTTTTTACAACCCTATAGAAATTTAAACACCATTCTTCACTTACAGGTCATACAAAAAAGGGCTTTAGATTTGGCTCATTGCCACATTTCTCTGACTTTTGACCTAGGAAACTCACATGAGAATAAAGATTTTCACTTAAAGCAACACCTGCCTACAAGATATCAAAGCTCAATATTGTTTCAATAAATAATTTAGTAGCTGAAGAAACGAAACCATCATAAAGTTTGAACAACCTCAGTATACCACAGCCTTCTTGGACCACACTGAAATTTCTTCTTCATTCACAAACAATGAAATTTGTTCTAATAAAATAATTTTGGGTAACAATCAGAGATCTTCTTCCAAGCTCTATCCAATACATAGTTTCTCACCAAAGTATTGTTTTTAATGTGTCTTTCCTGGCTACTTAATTCAGATTTTTTTCTTCCTCTGTAAAATATTCAGAGAAACTATCAAGTGAAAAAAATAATTTTGGATATTATGTGATGAGGATTTCTTTTGACTTCTAAAGGTTTGTTTATTGCAATTTAGGTGAGGTTTGGAAAAGTGGTAGTGATTCTATTAAGGTTGTCTTGTTTGAATGTAATGGATGGGAGGAGGAATACAATTAATGTTAACAAAGTGGAGGAAAGATTCACAGAAGTTACAGAAAGACTTAGAAATTGAGAAAGGTCTTGGAAATTAGCAAAAACAATGTTCTTTACATATATTTTAGAAAATTGATGATGGTACAAATGTTGTAAATTAATAAAATGTGGATTAATTTATAGATGTAATTGATTTATTGAGTAGAGGATACAAACCAAGTTTGAGTCTGTTTTTCAATTTATGTAAGCATTACTGAATGCCAATATAGATTAATGTTTTCAATTGTTCTTTGGATCTATCAGAACGTATTTCTAGTTTCACTCTTAATGATATAAACAAAGTCTTCGCTAAGAGATCATACTTGTATGCCAATTATAAAAATTTTAAAAAATCTTAACATCACATCTTAAACATATTTATATATAATCTATAACATGCAGATATATAGTTATCAGGTATCTTCTGTGAATTTTGTATGCAAAAGTCTTTTTTAAAAAATATGATTATGCTGGAGAGATAGCACAGCGGTAAGGTGTTGCCTTAGACTCAGAACGACAGCGGTTCAAATCCTGGTATCCCATAGGGTCCCCTGAGCCAGCCAGGAGAGATTTCTGAGCATAGACCAGGAGTAACTCCTGAGCACTGCCGGGTGTGACCCAAAAACAAACAAACAAACAAAAAACAAAAAAAATGATCTGATTACAAGAATTCTTCACAGGTTTTACTAACATCTCTGTAAATATATAATACAAAAATATTAAACTGAAGCCAAACTGAATTGGGGTTATGGCTTTGTCTATGATAAAACTTTCTTATAACCAAATATATAAAATATATAAAAGGAGGAAAACACCTAATTTCTAATTGTATCACCAGTGTCTCCCACTCTACATCACTTCATTAAGACATGAGTATAATGAAATTATCAGTAGTAGAATGATTATACTATGATTTTTTCCTGATTTCTTTAGCAAGATGCTAAATTTGAAGAAAAGTTCCTTTGAAAGATGTATATTCTGTATGTTTAAAAATTGAATAGTTTTTTGAAGACTTCTGTATGACTATAAATATTTTAATTTAATTTAATATATTTAAGCACCATGATTACAAATATGCTTGTAGTTAGGTTTCAGTTATAAAAAGAACACCTCCTTCATCAGTGCAACATTCCCACCACCAATGCCCCCATCTCCATCCTCCCACACCCTCTGCCTGTATTCAAGCCAGGCATTCTAGAAATACTTTGGACAAAAATGTTAACATAATTTCATAGCAATTCAGTATGTTGGAAAAAATGAGTTCAAATCATCAAGCAACAAAACAGTTGACAAGTTCAGGAGTATATATTTTCTTTGTAGATGTGTGTATGTGTATGGTACTACTCTGCATATTCCCATAAAACTCAGCACCTCTTGTCTTACAGACTTTAATTCACACCTTACTATAAAACTTTTACACTAATTGAATCGAGTATTTCCATAGAGAAGTGAAAATGAAATTCGGAGAAATCCAGAGTTTGCCTGTCATATAAACATTAAGTTTTAAATTTTTGATCTCGCTTGAAATTGTGTTTTTTTTTGTTGTTGTTGTTGTTTTTCTTCAGTCACACCCGGTGATATTCAGGGGTAACTCCTGGCTATGTACTCAGAAATTGCTTCTGGCTTTGGGGACCATATGGGACACTGGGGGATTGAACCATGGTTCGTCCTAAGGTAGCTCTGGCAAGGCAAGCCTTACTGCTCTGAGCCACCGCTCCGGTCCTTGAAATTATGTTTTATGAAGAATGAGGTGCATACTTTTATGTAGGTGAAGTATCTAAAGCTTACAAATATTTATTTATGTTTTGTTCTGTGGTTTGCCCACAGATTTGGATATAAATTCTATTCTAGTCAGTGACTGCTGATTCCCTCTCATGTGGCAAGCATTGTTGTAGGCATTAGAAAAGCAAGTAAGATAAATAGGTAGACTCTCTACCTAGAGAGCTACATGACTAATAGAAGATGACAGATAAGAAATGAAGTGAAGAATATGGTTTTATGTTTAATAAGGGAAGTATGCAAAAATATACAGATATTGGGAATGAAGAGCACAGTGAATAAAGGAGAACAAAAAGCTTTTAAATTATAGAAAATTCTGTATCTCATAAATCAGGAATATGAAATAGCAGTGCTCATATACATTCTGGTACTCTGGGTATTATGTAAAGGTTCTCTACACATACAAATATGACACAAAAATGTGTATTCAGTGATTAAGATAATAGCTTTAGGAGAAAACAAAGTGAATGCATAGTAATGACACATGAAAAGTGATGCATTAAGGCTTTGTTTTGAAACCAATGGGAACATTGAAATGTTTAGGACACGGAGGGTATTAGGTTGAGGGAAAATGATCCCTCATGGAGCCAGAACAGTGGTGCAAGTGGTAGGGTATTTGCCTTGCACATGGCTAACCTAGGAAGGACTGCAATATGATCCTCTGAGACATTTCTGAGCACATAGCCAGGAGTAACTCTTGAGCATCACTGAATGTGGCCCCAAAAACGTAACAAACAAACAAAAATATTCTCATGCTCCAATTTTAGGAGTTTGGAGAGATGCAGGTCTGGGAGCAAACACTGACACAGGAAATATTCCACACAGATTGAAGAGAATAAAACAGTTTTAGCAAAATTCCACCACAAGTGTTTTGCTCCAAGCAAAATATATTAGCAGGCAGATTTACTAGCTGTGGAAACTAAAATCACAAACAACTTCTCCCTGAGACTTGAGGTCTTTATTGGGAAGAGAAAGACCACCCCTAAGATGAAGAACAGGTAGGTAAGACCAATCCAGAAGAAATTCTAGCAAACAAAAATTATCCATGGGGGTAGGAGAGATAGCATAGAGGTAGGGCATTTGCCTTGCATGCAGAAGGATGGTGGTTCAAATTCCGGCATTCCATGTGGTCCCCTGAGCTTGCCAGGAGCGATTTCTAAGTGTAGAGCCAGGAGTAACCCCTGAGCGCTGCCGGGTGTGACCCAAAAACAGACAATCAAAAATTATCCTGAATTGAATAAAACTGGTTATTTCAACATCTTCCCATTTTTATTTTTATAGAAAAAAGCAGAAATTTGAAGTGAAACAAAGTATTCATGTCCCAAGGTTCTGTGAAAAAGCAGGAGCCCCTTTGCATAGGTGCAGCAAAAGTTAGATGTGAAGCTTATCACATAGAATGGAGAGTTTAGTTAGAGAGAGGACTACACTCGTGATAATGTTAATGAGTGAGAGAAGTAGAATGCCTGTCTCAAATACAGGCAGGGGGTGCGGAAGGAGTAAGATGGGCATTGGTGGTGGGAATGTTGCACTGGGGAAAGCAAACTCAAAACAAGGGTTTTATGATATAATAGTAAACTAGCTTGAATTGAAATTAAGTTGCAAAAACATACTCAAAGAAAGAGGACTGTGGCAAGAGACTATGGCACTCAGATGCCTTTTCCAAAGGTTTGTCACAGAAACATTAGATCATATAAAAGGTATAATCAAATGAGAAATAAATAATTTGAATATTTGTCAAGACATTATCATGATGAGCAATATATTAGGAGTCTAACAGAATATAGCACTTTGAAAAACTAGGGCATTCAACCTATACCTTCAAAAATTACTGTGAACACAAACATAAAACAGTTATTATAAACATAATAGTATTAAAAATTAAGACACCAAAACATTCATAAAGTGAGCACTGTATTGGAACCCATGGTTTCCAAATACAATCTGCAGATGTTTTTATGGGTTAAAACATTAAAAATTATTATAAGTATCTATAAAGAGCAGTTATTTGAATACTGTATCAATCTAAACACTGTATCCATTGATGCCTATATCTTTGAAGAAGAAGCAGCTGGAGATTTCACGATGAGGTGGAGATTTTGAAAACGTTTTGATCATCAAATTAATATTTTATTTATTTTTGTTTTTTGGGGTCAAACCAGAAGCGCTCAGAGGTTACTCCTGGCTCTATGATCAGAAATCGCTCCTGGCAGGCTCAGGGGATCACATGGGATGCCGGGATTTGAACCACCATCCTTCAGCATCTAAGGCAATGCCCTACCACTCTGCTATCTCTCCAGCCCTTGATATTCAAATTTAAACCAACATTGCCTTGGTTTATTTTTACAATAGATTGTGCAATGACCCATTTCCATTTCACCAAAATGATTTCTTCAGAATAGAAGAATCCATAGCATACTGTGACAAGTCAAGGTTTTCTAAAGGAAAGTCCACATATGTCTGTAGTTTTTCATGCCTGCCATCATAGGAAAAATATCTCAGATGTATCAGAAGCATTGGTAGCAACTTCCAAATTTCTGTTCTTTTTAAATAACCCTGTGGTGTTGCAGTGACTAAATTAAATCCTACTATTGTCTCCCAGTTGTTTTTATTTGAAACATAACTTAAGACAATCTTGCAATATGCATTTATCTGTAGATGTCAAAGGCAAAGATAGATGTATAAAAATCTCAAATATCTAAGATTCTTGGTTACAGGCGAGACATTGCACCATGGACTTGAACTAGCCTTGGAAAAGTGTAGCAATGATAGACTTATTAGACAGCTGTGTCTCTGCCAAGCTCATTTTGTGACTTTTGAGTCAACAAAACGATCATTATTTTCCTCTTTATGTCTTTTTCTGCTTATCAGCTTTGTTCAATGTTGATGAATACCATTTCTCAGACATAGAAGTAGTTCATGTGAATCTTGTTGATTGTATTCTGCAATATGGTCATTTAGCTCACCAATAATCATCTAAATTCTTTTGGATTGATATACCTGTGTTGTCCTGCCCATAAGACTTTCATAACTTTATCAAATTCTTTTACCATTTTGCCTTTATGTCGCAGTAGATTTGACTAAACTTGTAATATTACAAGGCATTGTAATTTTGATTTCATATTACAAGTGTTTCCTAAATTATAAAGTTCAGTGAGAACTAGACCACTTTCCTCATTTATAGAACCAAGGTGTGAGGTGCCAGTTTATTGTCTCAGTTACCTCTTAAGGTCACATTTTGTTTCCTACTATCATACTCTTGAGTAATCTGTTTTGAGTCTGAGGGGAAGCTTGCAGTCTTAGGTTTGGAGGGTTCCTTACATGCACTTGTGTCTGAGTTTCACCATGTGTGAGAATCATGCTTCTTACAAGGAACCCATAGTTTCTAGGCATGGTTGCCATCTGTGGATATAAGTATAACCTTTTCCTCAAAAGAGGTGATTACCAGCAATCCACTCATTATCAACATTTACCCAAATAGTTTATTAATTCATTTGTTGTATCTGTTAATGCTCTTTAAAGTGTCTTTTTGCAGCTATGTAGGAATCTCCTTGGGGGTAAATTCAAGAAGTTTGGTGAAAATAGTGTTAAGGATAAAATTCCATTGGTGGCATGCTCGTTTTCCTGTATTTTGATAATTGAGTTTTGAGAGTTTTGTGAGCCCTTTCAACTATGGATTGTACCTGTGAATTATATGGTATACCAGTGATATCTTTGATTTGCCAGTTATTGCGAAATGATTGAAAAATTTTACTGATGTAGGTAGGGCCATTTTCTGTTTTTTTGTATTGGGGAATTCCCATAACAGAAAATCATTGTAGCAAGCTTACCATAAAGAACAGTGAGTTCAGTTAGTAAGTGAGAGAAATTGAATGCTTTTCTTGAAGACAGACATGATTGGAGAGAGGAGCAAGATGGGGGCATTGGTGATGGGTAGGTTGCATTGGTGAAGGGGGATGTTCTTTTTTATAACTGAAACCCAACTACAAACATGTTTGTAATTATAGTGCTTACATAAATATAATAAAACATTGTAGCCTGAAGGTGCAAAAAGCAAGAGCTCTTTCATAAGTCATTAGAGTTGCCCAAATAAAATAATATGTGTTCACCAGCACATGAAAATAGGGTCTCTTTATAAATAAGTTAACATGTGTAATATACATTTGCCATCCCTAGAATTTACTTATAAATTGATTATTTACTTTCTAACTATTTTCCCTCTTTTTCTATATATCCAGCACGTATCTACCATCCTGTTTTAATTTTGAGTTGAAATGTTTTAGATTTAACATTGTGTGAGTTCTTACATGATTTGCCTTTCCTTGTCTGCCTTCATTCTCATAGCATGTTGTCCTTAATATTTATCAATGTTAATGCAAATGGTAGAATTTCCACTTCAGGTGTATTTAATGATTTAATCCCATCATCAAAGATAACAAAGAATAAGTAAATGGGATTAAATCAAATTAAAAGGATTTTACATTACTAAAGCAACTTTAGGCTAAAAATTATGTGGGATAAGTGGGATAAGTTAGTTTTACATAATACATTAGAAAAAAGGGCTAGTATCCAAAATATGTAAAACTATCACACCAGGAACAAAAAATGAAAAAATACTGTAAAAATAAGGAGAGAAGAGATAAATGAACACTTACACAAAGAGGATATATTTGTCTAATAGACAAAGGAAAAAGTGACCATCAATATCTATTAAGGAAATATAAATTAAAATGACAGTTAGATATCTCACACCAATTAGAATGGCATATATAAAAAACTCAAAGCAACCAGTGTTATTGGGATATGATAAAAATATAAACTCTCATTCACTGTTGATGAGAATGTTCTCTAATTAAACCTTTATAGAAATCAGTATGGAGATTTATCAAAAAGGTAAGAATAGAACTTCCATATGATCCAGCAATCCCTCTTTCATTACTTACATTCTAAATATCAAAACATTAATTTATAAATATATTACCACAATTATGTTTGTTGCAGCACATAGTACAACAGCTATGTATGAAACCAACCCAAATGTCCTATAACAAATAAATGGATGAAGTTGTGCTATACACACACAATGGAATATGATGCAACTATATGAAAAACTGAAATTATGCATTTTATTACAACTTCGATGGAACTTGAGGATATCATGCTAAACTGAGGAAACCATTGGGTTATGAACAAATTAGCTGTAAATCAGAGAAATAAGAACAGACCCTCTAACTCATATATGGTGAGTGAAATAAGACAAAGAAATTGAAGGTATCAGGGGTAGGAGCTGTGGCGCAAGTGGTAAGGCACCTGCCTTGCCCATGCTAGCCTAGGACAAACCGTGGTTTGATCTGCCGGTGTCCCATATGGTCCCCCAACCCAGGAGTAATTTCTAAGCGCATAGCCAGGAGCAACCTTAAGCATCACTGGGTATGCCCCCCACCCAAAAAAAAAACCAAAATAAAAATAAATAAATAAAAAAAGAGAAATTGAAGGTCTCAAATTATGACAGACCTTGGACTATATTACAGAATTTAAATAGTTAAGTTAATGGCCATAGTAGGTAGAGAGGAATGAGGAGGTGCACTGGAGATAAACATATGGTAAACTGGTCAAGGTTCTTGGACACTGGCGGTAAGGGGAGATAATTGTTGGCATTACAATAATAAACACTGGCAGTTGACGTGTTTATCTGATCTATCTTTAGAGATTCACTCTTCTCTAATGAGATGCAAGCTGAGTTGTGAAAGATTATGAGTACATGGGACCATGCAGTAGAAAGCTGGCCATGTTGAGAGAAGAGGACAGGCCAAGTCCCTGCTCTGTTGAAGCTATGCTTGCTGCCTCTATCATCCATAATCACATTTCCCCCGATGGCCCTGCCTCATCACTGACCCTTCAGGATTCCCTTCAGGGGCACCAATCTGACTAAATTTTAGGTACTTTGGTTTTTGGGCTAATATCACCAGTGCTTTTGGGAGCAAGTGTAGGCACCTTCACCCTGTTTCTTCCTCCAGGAGTGCCCCTTAAAGTCATAATATCAGTGATAGTGCTTTGAATTTCTGGACAACTTCATTTTTTAATGCTGTTATCCCTATAAGAACATATTAATTTAACAGAATGTACAGCTAACAAGAGCTCCCTGAATCTTCTGCCATTGTTTTAATGACTTCATTGGAGATACAATAATTTTCACAAATGTGCTTGCTATTGTACTTTTTCTTTTTTCTTCTTCTTTTTAACATTTTATTCTCTTTCTTTATATTTTTATTTTAATTTTTATATTTTTTCAATAACTTTGCTTTCACTTATCTGGGAATAAATGTATTATATCAACTTTATCAACAATGTTATGGATTTTCTTTAAAAATTAAATAAATAAATGAATAAAATCATAGATATCAAAAGTATTGTAAAATGTGATCCAAATTAGAATAAATATCTTTAAAAAAATAAAAGGTATTTAAATAAGTGTGAGTGGGAGAAAAAGTTGTGTCTAAGAAAGAATGTGGGTTTCTCCAAAATGAAAATAAAAACATAATAAATACATTTTGAAAAGTTTGCTACAGAGTCAGGGTGGGGTCAAGGAAGGTTTTCGAGACTTTGGTGACACTAGTGTTAGGTGTGGAGATGAAACATTTTATGCATGAAACTCTTATTATTAACAACACTGCAAATCACAGTGGCTAAAAAAAATTAAAGAAAAAATATTTCCTTTTTAATGTTGAAATATTTTATTATGTTCACACATGGATTTTTCATATATATATATAATCGATGTAGATATCTAGACATCTGTGGTATATATAAAATAGATAATGCTTTATAACAAAATACATGGCCACAGAGATATTTAAAAAATGAAGCACTTTCATTGCTTTCCCTGTATATACATATACATATATATGTTAATGAATTAAAAACTACATGTTTTCTTTTTTTTAGAGCTTACTTTTTTTTATAATGGTTTCTTTATTTTTTTATTTTAACATGTACTTTTACTTTGTCCCTCGAGCCCCCAAATTGTAATACATTATAATATTTCTTGCACAAAGCAATCCAAAGCCAAAAAATTTATGCAATTCCCTTAACATTAAAAGCTGTAGTATTGTTGACACAATTGATCATAATACAATAATTCATTAAGAATGAGTCAAAGGAGCACAGCAAATACTGTGTTAGTGTGGAAATTGTTTGCATAGGCCCAGCAAAATATAGGGGACATGGAAAGAAGAAGCCTTGGCCTAAATATGAGACCTTACCCCTGAAGTTTTCTGGCATAAGACCAATTCTAGGTTCAGGCATATTAGGTTGTCCAACCCAAGTCTGTAGTGCCAATACTTTTATTTTTCACACAGTCGTTGTTGGTGTCAGGTTTCTGTAGCCAAGGATCTCGGAATATGTCCATATCCTATGTGAGTCAGGATGATGCGAAGCACCCTTTAGTTTCACTCACAATTAGAAGGTGATGAAGAGAGCTCTGTCTTTAAAACAGGTTATGTTGTTAAATTCTCTGGGTGTTAAAGGGAAGTTTCTGTTGAATAGGTATATGCCAGAGTAGTGGAAGAATCTTCCCTGGTAGAGGATTGCATTCAGGTGAATGCAACCATGGTTGAAAAACTACATGTTTTAATGTATGAAAAACTACATGCTTTTCATTCATTGACGGGCCCTTAAATTATTCACATGGGCTGACTTTTGCAAATAATTATTCAGTGAATAGATGATAGTGATTTTATTTCTTTCAGGTTTATGCCCAGAGAAGATATTGCTAGCTAATATATTTCCAGTTATAATTTTTGGAAGCATCATGCTGCTTTTCCTAGTGCTGAGTTTATATTTTTATTAGTATTATATACTAATCACTATTCCCACATTCTCATCAGCATTTGTTATCTCTCATTTCTTTGAAATTACTATTTTAATAAACGAGGTGATATTACATTACACTTTTGATTTATAATTCCTTTTGATTAGTAAAAAGAAAGAATTTTTTTCATTTCAGGGAACATTTGGTTGACTTTAGGGTATACTTATAGCTCTGAGCCCAAAAACATTCCGGCTGTAGGTGCCCAAGGGAGTATATATGGTACTAGGGGATTGCACCTGTTTTGGCAGCATGCAATGCGAGTGCTGTAATTTCTAGTATATTTCTGCCTGTGAGTACTTTTTAATTTCTCTGTTGGTGATCTAAGTATCTTCTTTGGAAAAAGTGATATTTAAGCCATTTTACAATTAATTTATTGTTTGATGTTGATTTATATGTTTAAGAACATTTTGAAATGAATCAGATATATGCTTCACAATTATTTCTCTTTTTATGGATTCCATTTTCACTTTGTTGATTGCTTTTTTACTTTTATCCTGTAAAGTCTTACATAATATTTTTTCCTAATTTATATTTTACAGGCAGGTATTTAAAAAGTGAATTGAATCATACAGAGTTAGGTTTAGATTATTTATATTGAATTTATTTAATATTTTACCCTCAAGTACTACTAGTGTGAATATACTTTTGGGAAAATAGTGCATATGCTTTTCTCCCAAAATGGATACATTCTATTCAATGTCACTTTTTGACATCTAATTAATCACCAAAAATGCAATTTAAAAAATATATTTGTCCTCCTATGTTTATTGCAGCACTATTCATAGTAGTGAAGCTATAGAAACAATACAAGTGTTTCAAGAATTGATGATTGGATAAAGAAATTATGGTACACAAAAACAATGTAATACTACTCAGCTGTAAGAAAAGTTGAAATCATACAATTTGCCACTATGTGGCTGTAAATAGAAGGTAATGTCAACATAAAAGACTGTTATTTCTGTTAGACAGAGAGGAATAGATATGGAATGGAATAGATATAGAATAATTTCTTTCATATGTGGGATTTAATGAAACTTAATAAAAAAGCAACAAATAGCTAAAGGCAGCAGATTAAAAGTATATATAACAACTAGGCATACCTGGTACTGTGGAGAGGAATCTAAGGGGGGGGGGATCTTTGTAATAATTTTGTGGATAAAAGCAAGTAAGCATTCTAGTGATGGTGTAGTGATGGAACTATCTATGCATGAAACTATCATTAGTGGTATTGAATCACAATGAACAAAAGAAAAATGCATTGTATAACATTTTATATTTTGATATAATGATAATCATACATTATTCTTGATTTTTAAAACCAATGCATTGTATTAATTACTTTTATAATTGTGCCTTTGGACAGTTAAATTTTTTGTCTTAGTAAATTGCCATACTCTTCTCACCTTACTAGAAAATGAGAAGTTACATATTAATCTTTTTACCCCCATTTTGTGATTCTTTTCTTGGCTGGTGTTCGTGATTATATTACATAGCCAGTTCACTTTGGGATAAGAGCCAGAGGGCAAATTATTGTGTTCTCAGATGAATTTTAGCTTTGGAAAATTTCGGTTGCTCTTCGGAATAAAATTTAAAATAATTTGAGTGATAAAGCTGAATAAAATTCTAAAAGCAAATTCTATACAGTTTTTTTTTTTCATGTGGGTTGAGAGGAATTTAAGGGAAATTCTAAAGATTAGCTAAAACATGCATTTAACACCTCTTAAACTAGCACTTTGATGTCTCATTTGCTTGGATAACAAATTTAGGAATGCATGTCAAAAACCCTCATTAAGTCTTATGCTATGGGGTTTTTAATGAAGCAAATTTGGACTTGTATAATTCACATAATTCTACAAATAAATGTGTATTTGTTGATACATATACCAAGATATTAGTCCTACAAAGATTCTCTAATCATTGTGCCCTGACTCTAAGCCTCCATGTTTCTGATTTATCCATATTTCTGCACCATTTTATTAATTTTTATGTGTAATGGCATTTTAAGGAAGTCAATTCAAAACTGATGACATTTTTAAGCCCATTAAATATTGCTGACTTTTTTGTTTTTACTGGACTCTAACATTAACTATAATTGTTTACAAGTGATCTGACAATACCAACTCTCAAGCCTGAGATATATTCTTACTTCCCTTGGGAACATGCTGAGGTGAAAACACCTATGTTCTAAAATGTGCTACTATTATTCTCTACTGAAAATGTATGAAAATTTTAATAGCTCTGGATGTTGGCCAGCTCTTTGCATTACTATTAATTTTTGTAGTGTTATAGTTTGGCTACAACGTTATTAGTTATTTCATAATTTTAATTACTTTGCTATTCACAGATATAAATTTTACTATTCAGTAACACTAATAAGATTGAATATTAAACTAGATAATATATTAAACTGCAACACAATTTTTAAATTAACACTTGAACATATATAAAGTGATTTTATATCTAGTTATCTCATTTTATATCTAGTTATCTCATTACATATTTATATCTAGTTATCTCATTGGTTAGTAGGGTGCTACTTCAAATAAATGCTAATTTTATTAATTTATTTGAAGCCTTATTTTTGTAACTTAAAATTTTAAACTGTAATAAATAGATGGATCATAGTTTTTGTTTTCTAAAGCATAGTAAGCTTAAGATATTTATTGGTTAAATTTCTTTCTTAGTAATATTTTATATACAGTATTATAGACTTAACTATTAGTTCTATGCTAATATGCAAAAGCAGTACTTGCAGAATTATTGGCTTTCTTTTAGAAGTCAAACTATTTCTCCATGATTTTAAGTAGATTTGGTTTGAAGTATATTCTGACTGCCTAGAAATTTAGCTTTTCTCACACTTCAGACACTTTGAATAAATGGTAAGTGCTTTTGAAAATACTCTTCTGTGCATGTTCTAATGGCTGGGGACTGGTAATAAGTTACATGCCTGTGTCAAGTGCAGGTCTGGTGTAGCATTATTATCAACTACTTTGATAAATGATTCAATTTACTGTACTCTCCTGACTTTTTTATAATGTTACATGGCCATGTAGAGTACTTGAGCTATTTTCTTTTCCTGATGGAGGAATTGATACTTTGAATGGTTATACATAAAACTGTAGAGCTTTGATACATAACTCGTTATATACTATTGATACATATTTTTTGGTGATTCAGAACTCTTATTTTTTCTGCTTCACTTAAGCAAATGTGGGGTTTGTCTAAATATGCAAATATTAACATTTATTCATTTTACGGTTCTTGTGATAAAAAATAGGCCTACCTTCTCCAAGTAGATAATTTCAAGGAATTCCAGGAAAAATTTAATCATAAAAGATTATTTTAACTATTTTTCTTATGAGACAATAGTAGTGTATTATTGAAGTGCTGCTTAAGTTCAAAATGCTCCAGGCATTTTTTGAATATTAATATTGTCATGACCTTCATGGTAAATTTTAGAGGAATATTAGTTCATCATAAATTGGTGGGGGACTAGGGAAATCTAATATTTTAATATGGATATTTTGAAAGCATTGATCTATAACACGAGTACTTCTCTGTATTCCTTGACTGTGAAAGCTTTTATTAAATGTTCATAATGTATAAGCTAATGAAGTATTTTGCAGTGTATCTTGTTTGCTTCTCTTAACTTTCCTATTATGTACATTGTTCAAAGCTTTTAATGAATGAGGAAACAAAATTCATAAGAACTGTTGCTTGCAATCACAGTCACATATCATATATTAAAAGTATAAAAATTAAAGTAGCTGGAGCTGTAAATTTTTTGTTAGAAGTTCATAATGATTTCAACTATTGCATATGGAATTGTAAAAATGTAAGTGCTAAGTATGTATCATAGGGTTTCAATATTGTGCCTCCATCTGGGCTGAGGAGAGTAAACCACCCATCTAGATAGTCTCAGCCTTTCTGAATTAGGATATCTGAAGCAAAAGGATCCTCATTCTGCTGCAAGAGAATAGCACTTCAGATATGTTACCATAGAGCATTGATTATCAAATGTATAAAGAGAATAATCTTGCTCATAATCTATAATCTTTCTGCCCTTAGGTTCTGATGATAGCTCAATAATATTAATTTTTGTGCTTTCTTTGTCTTTCTCCGTTGCATCTTTTTTAGTTATCCATGGAGTAAGAATGCTCAGTGGTGCTTTCCATGACTAAAAGTTAATAAAACCATCGAGAATGCAGTCATGGTGAGTGTTAGTGTGGGTATTGAAAAAAGACAAATGATTCCAGATTCATAGAGATAGAAATGTAGCAATTGGAGCTCCCATTTCTTTTGGGTAGGATTCACATTACTTAAACATAATTGTAGCCATTTTACCTTTAGCTAAAGTAAATTAAGTCCTTCATTTCTGCGACTGTTTTTTTAAAAATATTAATTAATTTTGTAACTTGCTATTGTATAATACAAATCTATAAGCTATTTTTGTAAAGTCTTTAGGATTTTCTAAATATAATATTAGTTATTAGAGGAAAGTCTCAGTTTTTCAAATTGAGTGTGCAGGTTTAGGGCTTGTGGCAAATGGCTTTGACTATATTGAAGAAAGTTCCCTTCATTTTCCATCTTGTTGAGGTTTTTAATCACAAATAAATGTTATATCTTATTAATTGCTTTCTCTGCATCTGTTGATATAATCATATGATTTTTATTTTTTTCATTTATATGGCAAATTATGCTGATTAGCTTGCATATGTTAAACCATCCTTGCATCACCAGGATGAATACTACTTGATCATTGTATATGAGCGTTTAAATAAATTGTTTGATTCTATTTGATAGTATTTTGTTGAGGGTTTTGGAATGTGTGTTCGTCAAATATATTGGCCTGTCATTCTCCTTTTGTTTTGTGGTGTCTCTATCTGCTTTTGGTATCAGGGTGATGTTAGTTTAGCTTCATAGAAACTGAGAGTGATTTTCTTTATTCAGTTTTCTGAAAGATCCTGAAAATGATAGGTATTTGGTACTTTTGAAAAGTCTGAAATAATTCACTAGTAAATTTATCTGGGCCTGGGCTTTTGTTTTGGGGAAGTTTTTTGATTAATGTTTCAATTTCCTCTATAGTGATTTTTCTTTTCAGGTATTCCAGATCTTTTTGGTTCAACTTTGGGAAGTTACAGGATTCCAATATTTTACCCATTTCCTCTAGGTTCTCTTGTTTTCTGGCATAAATATTCTCAAAATAATCACTGGTTAATTTTGGAATTTGTATAATATCTGTTGTAACACCCCCTTTTATTTCTGATTCAATTTATTAGGGTTCTTCCTTTCTTTGCGAGTCAAGAAAATTGGTAAACCACTAGGTTTACCAATCTTGTTTAATTTTTTCAAAGAAAAATTGCTTTCATTGATCTTTTGAATTGTTTTTATTTTGGGGTTATCCAATTATCTATTAATTTGTATTTCAAATTTTATTATTCTCTTCCTGCCTGCTCTTGGCTCATTTTGTTGGATAGTTTTCCAGTTCCTTAAGCTTGTACAGTTAAATTATTTTTGTGAGCCTTTTCTTCATTCCTTATGAATGCTTGCAAATCTATAACTTTTCCTCTCAATACTGCTTTTGTTGTTTTCTACATATTCTTGTTTGTGTCCTCATTCTCATTTGTTTCCAGGAATATTTTTATTACTACTTTGATTTTCTTTCTAACCCATTGGTTGTTTAGTAGTGAGCTGTTTAATTTCTCCATTTTTCCATTCTGTTCACTTCTATTATCAGTGCATCATGATCTGAGAAAATTTCTATCCTCTTAATTTTATGAAGGTATATTTTGTTGCCCAGTATGTAGTCTAATTTAGGGAATAAACCATGCACACTGGAAAAAAACACATAATCAGGTTTTGGGAGATGAAAAGCCCTAAATATATCTACATATTTATTCCTTCCATTTTTTCCTCTGTTCAATTTTTTTCCTTCAAAGCCAGCATATAATTATGTGTTTAGCCTGTTTGATTTATTAAAAGGAAACAGTTGAAGTCTCCATCTACAGGGTTTCTCCACTCTTGAAATATACTGTCATGGGATTAACTATAGACTCCTTGCATGTTCATTTGCTCTGCCCTCAGTACTTTCGTGGTGTATGGAAGACTTCTGCTTCGTCAAGGATGGTAAAATCAGACCTCTGTATCTAGAGATCTTGGTGCCTGTACAGCTCAAGGAATGGAGCTTATGATTATTTCTTTGTGGTTTTAACAGTTCTGTTTCTTCAGTGTCGTTTTAATCCATCTTCTGTAGTTGGTGGTCTTGGTCATTATGCTGTTCCTAGGATGGAGCCTGGGATAGAGTCTTTCATTATGTTTCCGGAAGACCCGTTCAGTTGCAATTGCCTCAGTTCGATCTCTGGAATTGGAGATCTTGTTTGTTGAACAGATCGTAGACCAAAACCTAGACTAGAGCTTTGTTGTTGTCGTTGTTGTTGTTGTTGGTCCCTGGATACGTACTGTCCAGACATGGTTGTAACAAGCAGTCATCTGTAGATAGCGATCTTGGCTTTTGCACAGATCAAAGAGTGACAAATCTTCTGATTTTGTCTTGAAGAATATTTTTTTAAACCTTTGACTTAGTGTCAGTGTTTGCTCTGGCTATTCAAATTTGTTTTTTGGCAGGCAGCAAAATGTTGGATTCAATTTTCAGTTCCATTTTGCCACACTGTGTCTAATCGGTGGTTTTAGCCCATTGACATTGAGTGAGATTATTGTCATGGAATTTTGTGCTATCTTTTTGTAGAAATTTGGTGTGTTTATGGAGCTTGTCTTGCCTTTTTCAGTTTTTCATTTAAGGTAGGATTTGAATCTGCAAAGTTCCTGGGCTGTAGTTTATCAGTGAAACTGTATATCCTTCAATATCCTTCAATCATTCCTTCAAACATAAATGAAAGTCTAGGTGGGTAAAGATGTTTTTTTGGTGTGTTATTAATTTTATTGAGTTTTTTCACAATATACTACCATTGTGTTTTAGGGCCTGGAGAATAAGTTTTTGATAAATCTGCTATAAATCCTAAGGATCCTTCTTTGTACATAATTCCATTTTTATGATCTTGTTGCTATGGTTTTCATCATTGTGAAAGAATTTGCCTTGGGATATTTTTATTTGAGTCTCTTTTAGTTGGTACTCTTTGGCATCTAGGTTATGGGTGCATGCACTCCTTAAGTCTGGGAACACCTCAAAAATGATGTCTTTGACTATTGTTCTTCACATGGTTTCTTTGAGTTCCTTAAACATCCTCAAAATTTCATCCCTAAAATTCTTATCTATATGGGTGGTTGATATTTGTTGCATCTTCAGAACTACCATCTTTATTCACTAAGGGTGGTGGGCTTCTACTATGCTTTCCCATTGTTACTATTGCAGTGTGGTGGTGTTTTTGTGTTATTACATGTATGGTTCACTGTGCAGCCTTGCAGCTAAGGAAAGCAGACATGCTTGTCTCAGGGAGCACTGATCTAGATGTGAAAATATCTCATCATTTTTACAAAGTGGACCTCATTGCTTGTCTGTCTACATCAGTTTTCTGGAACTATGTAGCTGGGTGGGGCTCAGGTACAGTGGCTACAAGACTCCTTCCTTTTCCTTGGTGCTTCTCTTTCATTCAGGGCATACTGACCTGTGTGAAAATATCTCTTCTGAGTCACAAAGAAGACCCCACTGCCAAAGACCATTCATTTTGTATGTTATAAAATGTATCCTACAGGGGCCTGAACGGTGGTGCAGCAGTAAGGCATCTGCCTTGCATGCATCTGACCGCGGATTCGATTCCCTGGCATCCCATAGGGTCCCTCAAGCCAGGAGTGATTTCTGAGCGCATAGCCAGGAGTAACCCCTGAGCATCACAGAGTATGCCCCAAAACAAAACAAAACATGAAACAAAAATAAAATAAAATGTATCCTACATAAAGTTCCGAATCAATTGTTTGCATCTTATTCATTTTTTCCCTGGTTGCATGTTTTATTTTGTAAACCTAAGATAATTGACATCTTTCTGTATATACTTTTACTTTTATTTAGTTTTAGATAAAGTAGGGATAAAAGGAAACATACTTCTTTTGAAGAAGTCAATTAAATTTATAGAAGGTTTTGATAGTACATATTGCCTCTGGCTCATGAAACAGGTGTATCTATTTAATTCCATCTCAAACAGGAATGATCTTCTAAATATGCTACTAAAAACATCTGGTACTCTATATCAAATATTTTGGGTTTTATCTTGAATTTTCTCCATGTCTAGAATAGAGAACTTGCAGTCCTCAAATAACTTCAAGTTGATATCTTCAAACTGTAAGTACCTGTTGTATGCTTACTTTATGCCCAGGGCTCTTTCATACCTTGGATGCTAGTTAGAACATCATGTGCACTGTGTATTAGCAACTTACTAGTACCTGGAAAAATTATAATGGATAAATTCCCTTGTTTTCTCTTTATTTTTCAAGAGGTTCTGAAGAAATTGAACATCAAATGTCAAATTGAGCATTTTGCTATTATAGCAAAAGTGAACTTTTATTTTTTTTTCAGAATTTTCTCCTTTCTCATTTATTTTTTACTCTGATATATACTATTCCTTAAGATTACCTCCCAAATAAACCATATGTAAAAGACTATTGTCTTGTGTCTACATTAGATGACATTCAAAAAAATTGCACATCCTTTTTGTATTCCTGATTGGTTATTAAAAAAAGAATTCTTTTGTTATTTTTTTAATTTTAGTTTTTGCAAGATTAGTGAAGGTTATCACCTTTTCCTCTGCAGTTTGCTAGTTTCCACTGTTGTAATTTGTAAAGAAATGCCTGTCTATTTGTCTAATTTTTAAATTTCTAACTTATAATTTTAATAGTTCTGTCATTTAATGTGCTTTTTATGTAATCTACCTTCTAATCTAGCTTGTCTTGTGGGTAATACAAAGTCATTTCTTTTTTAAATTAGAACCTGTCCCCAAATAAGCTTCTCCATTCTGCACTACAATCTTTCTAAGCCCATCTTCCTTCAAAGGTTTATCATCTCAAAACACTGACTAATGCTTGCTTCTTCAGTGACTATTTTATTGCTGACCTTGTCTCCTTAGATCTTATTTTCCAGTTTATTTCTTATTTTGTCTAATACTGTGGATTCATGGTATCAGCAGTAGATTGATTTTTTTTTTAAATCTGATTCTGGGCAGTTCTTCCCTAAGAGCTCAGGAACACTGGATTTCTGAGAAGAAGGTGGAGTCTTTTGTTTTCCCTTCTGTTTGAGCTGTTTCTGTGACTTCCTTTAACTAATAGGACAGCTAGGAAATGTTTGGCCACCAAGCCTAGCCTTTAAATGACTTGTGGGCTTTACTTTCATTCTATTGAATCCAGCCACCACATAATAAAATTCAGTCTTGACTAGTGAGAGATTTAAGATCACCTGGAGACAATGGTAGAGAGAAGCAGACATTCTGATGGAGGGTGTGGTGCTGGAAAATTGTATGCATAAAACCATACTACTAACTCATTATAATTATTATAAATCATATTATATATCATATATGTTATATTTTATTATATATCATATAATCGTATTATAAATCATAGTGTCTTAAACTTTAAAAAGTATCACCAGGACAGAAAATGATCCAGTCAGCCCCAGATATTTCACCCACTCCCCCACATTCTGCCATACAGGAGACCTATTTCATAGAACTGAAACATATAGAATATTGCTTTAAGTCATTTTATTTTTTGATAATAAATCATTAAGTAACTAAAATAGTATAGGGAACCATATACCGTATTTTTCGGCATATAAGACGACCCCCTAATTTTGCAGTTAAAACATAGGTTTAAGCCTTTATTTGCTGTATCAGACAGAACATTCCTGTGTTGCATGTGCTGCATGTGTTCCTGTGCTCATGTACCACAATGAGCCAATCACAACAAGCAAAGGTCCAAAGGTTATACTGTAATAGACTTCCTTTCTGACTCTGGCTGATCTGAGCAGGCTTTTTACTGTGTAGATTCGGGTCCAGAATATTGTATAATTTGCATGCATAAAAAGCCTACTTGGATTGGCTGAGTTAGAGAGACAGTCTGAGCAGCCTTGCAGTGATTGGTGCAGGATCGAGTTGGAAAATTCCTTTTGTGGCAATATTCAGACAATTTTCATTTAGTGGCATATTAAATCATTTTTCGGGATATACACGGCGTATAAGACGACCCCCTATTTTTGGTTGATTTCTTTTGTTTCAAAAGTCATCGTATATGCTGGAAAATACAGTAAATATTCATAAAATGAATATTGACAGTTCCAGGATAAGGCTATTTCAACAAATAGTCTTCACTAAGTAGGGAAGCATCTTCTGTTGAAGAGGAATAAAGAGAGGAGTAAGTCAACATGAAGTGGTTTAACTGATATGCAGGATACAAATGGAATATGTTTCTTTAAAATATATCTTTCTCATTTTTCTATATCTAACATGTTTATATGACAGAATAGAATGGACAGCAATATTTTAGAATATTTGTACATGATATAGCATTTTTGATATGTTATTTCTCAATGTTTTCATATTCTTGATTTTCATAGACTTTGTTTTGGTACTAATTGTCTGAATTTGTAAATCTAAAGACTGAATTTGTTAGGTGTTAAAAGATTAAGATAGGAGTCTATGTGAAAGGCATATCAAGTAGACACAAAAAGTGTGACAGTTTTGTTTTCAGAGAGGCCTTCTGCTTTAGATTCCTAGATCTAGATTTTGGGTATGTGATATAGTAATATGAGGGTCCTGATAGCTATAACTATACTTATACTCACTAAGAAAATAACATTCCAGCCTCCTTGGCACGTATATAAAAAATTTCTTTCCTATTAATTTGTCCAATAAAACTTAAAAAAGGCAAAAAGATTATAAGAAAATAGAAAAAATCAATTTATGGTGATAATTGCTATATATTTTAAAACTTTTATTAATCTAGTGAGGCCAATCACATACATCATGAATGAAATCCATATCAGGAAGTTTGTTTTCAGACAAATTTATTTATTTATTTTAGATAAGAGATTCTGCCTTTATTTGGCATATTGCCTTCCTCTTCTGTATTTTTTAAATAAATTTTTAAAACTGAATAACTCGGGGCCGGGTGGTGGCGCTAAAGGTAAGGTGCCTGCCTTGCCTGCGCTAGCCTTGGACGGACCGTGGTTCGATCCCCGGTGTCCCATATGGTCCCCCAAGCCAGGAGCAACTTCTGAGCACATAGCCAGGAGTAACCCCTGAGCGTTACCGGGTGTGGCCCCCCAAAAAAAACAACTGAATAACTCACATTTAGTTCATGATTGTTTTTCAGTCCTGGAATGTTCCAACACCCATTTCTTCACCAGTATAGTTTTCCCAATCCCAGTGTCCCCAGTTTCCCTTTTGATGTCCTCACACTCAGCCTGCCTTTATGACAGATATTTTCTTCTTTCTTTCTCTCTTGTCCTGTTTTCCTTTTAGACACTGTGGTTTGAAATCCTGTTACTGAAGGGGTATCATTCACATCACTGTGCATCCTTTCAACACCTAGTTCTTGTGCAGAGTGATCATTTCCAACTATCATTGGTTGCTCAATGTGCACCCCCTCAATTTATGGCAAAAGAGAAGTTCTTTTAATGCTTCTTGCAAAACTGGTTTCAAGGCTATGCATTTCCTAAATTGTTGCCTGTCCATGAAACGCTGTATACTTTCTTCAAATATGGATGAAAACATAATTGGATAGAGTATTTTTGGTAAGATATTATTTTCATTGAATTTTTGTACTATACATTCCTGTATCTTTTTAGCTCATAGAGTCTCATTTGACAGTTCTGCTATACATATTATGGGCTTTATTTACTTCGTATGTAATTTTCCTTTCTAATTTTGCTGCTTTCAGTATTCTGTCTCTAACTTTGGATTTCATTTCTAAAATTTCTGATTGTATTTTTTTATTTCAACTCTCATAATTTCTTGTACTTTGCTGACTATCAGTGTTATCATTTTTTTAAAGTTAATTGGACATCCTCTTCATAGTGTCACTGGAGATACTGTGGTGTTTGTCTTTGGTATTTTTACTCATTGGTCTTGGTGGACTTTCACAAGTTTTCCCCATTGGTTTTCTAGTGTTGTTGCTGTGCTTTGGATGAGTAGTTAACAGCCCTGAAAAAGATACTGAGGGACTAGGCTGAATGTCATTCTCTAATTTTTCTGCCTGTCTTCACAGAAAGATGGAGAGAATAACTTCCCTCAGCATGCAATTTACTGAGATCTGTTAAGGGACTGCATAAGCAACTGTGAGCTTCAGAAGATGTGATGTGGGCCCTTAATATGGCACAAGTTGAGTACAGAGGCTGCTGGGACCAACTTGATAGGAAGATGCTCTGTCTTCTGGTTTGGAATGAGTCCAGTGATGTCAGCCAGAGGCAAGCCTCACTTGGCATGGTGGAGCAGCAAGTAGGTCAGGGTTATTTTTAATATTATTAATCAAATAGGATAAATGTCAGCCATGACACAAGCATATCTGTACAGTAAACAGTTTGTTTCAAGGTGAAAAATATTATTACTGAGCCCTGCTGTCTAGGTTGGCTTATCCCTACTCGACATAATCGCATCCCTTATGCAGAGTAGAACAGGTACAGCTGTTGCTTTCTATAATGTAATGATCTCTATTAATTCTTTCTGGCAAATCTAGCCCATGGGTATCCATGGGTCAGAAAAGAAAAGCTTAATTTGAAATGCTGGAAGTGGTTGAGGGAGTATTTCTTGTTTTAAAAAAGAAAGTGGTGTTTAAGATATTTTATTATAGTTTTAAAACTGGACATTGTGTTACATCAACAATCTTGAGGTTGCAGATGTAGGATTATATCTACTTAGAGAAGTGATGAGTCGCAGAGAATTATTTTGTTCTGTATTGTACTGGTGTCTTTTAACATTCTGGGAAGCATTAATTGGCAAAGGCGATTATGTAATCAATAGGGCATAAGAAAAATTTAAGGTTGCAGTTAACATCTTATTGTACAAATAAAAGAAACAGTAAAAACTAATTGTTTAACTTGTCACCAGCCTAGAGAGTAGGTGAACAGACAATAAGAAGATAATCAGAGTGGGAAGCAAGTGAATTAAAATACGAAGACTGTTGATTTTCTCTTTTTTTCAGTACTAGTCAATGTACCCATCTGATGCCTTACAAGAGATTAATGAAGCATTATTTCTTGCTTTTGTGAGGAACTACATAAAAATCTAAATAAATGAGCAGATTTTGGGGGTACATGTTTTTATATCTGAGGTACATTAATATTCATCATAAATAAAAATTCTATGTAGGTAAAATTTTAAAAATATTTTTATAATAAGATCATGATTTATCAAGATGTTCATAATATAGTTGCTTCAGATATTAAATACTCAAACACCAATTTCACCACTAATGTGACACCAGTGTTCCTTGTTCCCCTCCCACTACCTTAGCATGCCCTCTTATAGGCACACACAAATTTACTTTGTATTATTTTTACAACACAAAGGTGAATGGGATTATCAAAATGTACACTAATAAAAGTTAATTTGTAATTATTGTTTAAACTCTGAGTGGTATTTTAAAGTCACTGTCTAAGGATTTACTGGACAGTGGTTGGTGTTGAGCCTTTAAACAGTGTTACTGCTTGGGATCACTGAGCTTGGTGATCTGTGCAACTTTACTATCAGAACTGCATCCTGCTAGGCTTACACTACTATAAAATTCTGAGTTGTCACAATCCAGGAAAATAGATCTAGAACGAGTTTGTTGACTTGGTAGTTTGATAAGGTTGCTGTGCATTCCAGGCAGAGGGGACTCTGCTTATCCCCATTCTGAGAATACCGCAGAGTTTTTAACCTGTAGTCTGGTTCCACCTCGATAACATTTTTTTCTCTTTTCGAAAAACTGCCATGCACACAATAAAGAATTATCTCTTGAGATTTATAACACCCAAACTAGGCTTAAACAACTCACAAAATTAATTTGTAAAATATTCAGAATAAAGTCATTAGTGTAGATATTAAATATTGGTATAATTTAACTGTTTGATTAAAATTAGAGCTTTATCTATTAAATTCTTATTCCCTCATTTGCCAGGTGAATGAAATCTCATTCTTTTATTAACTTCTTAAATTTTATAATGCCATATGATACTTATTAGTACATTATTAAACTTTGAGTACATATATTATTCTTTCTTATGCCATACATTTAAAAATGAATAATACAGTCAATTCTATCCTTTGTTGAAACAGAAAAATATTTTTCAAATGACAATATATGTGGAATAGATATAACAGTATATATTTATGGTACTATATTTGCACTTATGTAAGTATACAAGCTGATGTTCTGTATGAATAAATGTTCACTAATGTTCATTCAGTCAGTAAAATTTTATTGAATATCTACATTGTTCTAGGTATTAGACTACATAAAAACAAAATAAAAATATTGTTAGTGTGTTTTAATATTTGATACAATGGTTACACTGTAAATTCTGGTTGACTCCTGAATCCTTAAGGAATTGTGTATAAAATTAGTGAATGTAGCTCTCAGATGTTTTTAGTAGTATAGTTTTTTAATTAAATAGCTTAAGTAGATACACTTCTGTTTTTGGCTATAGTCTCACATTCCTTGCGAATTTCATGCTGGTTAGGTCTTCCAATGTTCAGTGTCCAACATATCCATGTCTCACCACCTCCATATTGTCCCATGTCAGCCTGTCTACAAAGCCTGGTTCTTGGAGTTCCACTAGTCTAACACTGGTGCTCTGTGGTTTTGTCTATCCTTGTTAGTGCTCTCTGTTCTTTGCTGCTTTCTTTTTTCTGCTTCATCTGCACAGGTAGCTGTGCTCACTTCTGTCATCCCTCTATATCCCTCTCTCTTCTCTCTCTCTCTCTCTATATATATATATATATGTATATATACATACATATGTATATGTATATATATACATACATAAATACATATATACATATATATATATAGCTGTGGGTATGGGCACAGACAATGGAAACTAGAATTGGGAGAGATTAATTTTCTCTTTTATTTGCTCTGCCCTCCATCCATTCCCACTCTAACAGTAGAAAAAACAGCAGGGTTCTAAGTAGTCTAAGCAGAATACTTGGCCTCAGTATCTTACTTTTCTCATTAGTAAATGAATACTCCTGGGTGAATTAATTATCGTAAGAGATAACATTTTTCTAGTAAGGTTTATAAAATTAAATGTGTTCATATATCTAGAAAAAAATTACAGTAGGACCCGAGACAAAGTTTATACATAAGTATACATATATGCAACTGTACTATAGTAGATGTGACTTTACCTTTAGAACTATGGCACTGAGCAGATGAGACAGATATCATACGTACTAGTCAGTGCTCTCTAAAAAATGGAAGCAATAAAAAGTGTATGTTTAGGGGCCGGTGAGGTGGCGCTAGAGGTAAGGTGTCTGCCTTGCAAGCGCTAGCCAAGGAAGGACCGTGGTTCGATCCCCTGGCGTCCCATATGTCCCTCCCTCAAGCCAGGGGCAATTTCTGAGCGCTTAGCCAGGAGTAACCCCTGAGCATCAAACGGGTGTGGCCCAAAAAACAAAAACAAAAGTGTATGTTTGGGCCCGGAGAAATAGCACAGCAGCCTTTGCCTTGCAAGCAGCTAATCCAGGACCTAAGGTGATTGGTTCGAATCCCCGTGTCCTATATGGTCCCTCGTGCCTGCCAGGAGCTATTTCTGAACAGACAGCCAGGAGTAACCCCTGAGCACTGCCAGGTGTGGTCCAAAAACCGAAAAAAAAGAAAAAAAAAAAGAAGTGTATGTTTGAGGCAGAGATGTTTGTATGTGTTGTGAGTATGAGTTGATCCTTGATATCACAGGGATTTAGTTTTTTATAAAAATAGATTTGTTATAGTATAGCTTCAAAATAAGACAATTATCAAATAGTTTTGAAGAATCTAGTAAAACTAACTCTAGTTTAACAAATTTTGAGGTGAAGGGCTGGCTTAGACAGCTGAGAAGGGAGTCTCTCTGCTTATAAATTTTCTTTTCTTTTTTGTGCTTTTGGTTTTCAGGTGAGCAGAATTCAGCCTTATAAAATAGGCTTTGGGAACCTGAGTTTTAAACTTTCCCCCCCCTGAAATCTGGACCAGTTTCTACTAGGAGAGTAGAATGCCCTCATGAAGTTTCCACTGCTCTTCCTTATGTCTCTGTGTGTTTAATGGGGTATTCCACTCTGTGTAATTAATACATAAAGTAAGGATGCACTTCCCATAGTGGGTTATCACCATATCTAAGGCCACTAGTCTCCTTACCCCAGAACAAATGTGTTTCTAACTTATTGTTGACCCGCTGTATTTGAAGACTCAGATATACAGATTTGACCCTCTGAGATCAAGGGTGGCATAACTTACGATGTGAAAATAGAGTAGAAAAATTGCATAACAGTGGAGCTTGACCATCTGTGTTATTCAAGATTAATTGTATATCTTATAATATATCATACAAAATATGATATAACCATTTTAAAATGTGTAAGTATATATACATGTATGTTATATAAAGAACATAGAATGGGTATATGTTATTTTTTAATTGCTTTCATTTGGGTCTCACTTAGTAGTATTTGGGACTATGCATTTTAGGGATGCTTGGACTATACAGTGTGAGTGATTGAACCTACACCTTCTTTATGTGAAGCATGAGCATTGGTTTTTGAGTTATCTCTGCTACCCAAAGAGAAAATTTAAGGGTTGGCTCACTGATCTTTGGGTAGTGGCAAGTCAAAACAAATGTAGAACTGGTTCACAGGTGAGGGAAGGAAAGAATTGACATTAAAAACTCATGTTCACTGTCAATGTGGAAGACTATATCTGTCTTTACATGTTTGTCTTTCTCTTTTATAAGCATATCAGTCATACAATAATAATGTTCATGCAATAAACTTATTTCAACTTAATTCTCTCTTTAAAGATTTTTTCTTCTAATATGGCTCCACTGAGCAGCCAGGGCTTCAACATGTGAATTTATGTGGGAATAAAGACACCATTTTGTTAATAACAGTGCTCTGATTTTGTTATATGGCAGATGTGAGCTCAGTTGTCCATACACATGAAAGAAAAGTAGAAGTGAGAGCACTTTTACTGGGCAAGTGGGAGTATGAATGGCAACTGGATGTTCAGGAGTTTTGATGAAGATGATATTTCAAATAGAACTTAAAGAGAATAATAAGGACTCAATAGAGATCCAGCATGAACACAATCATTGATGTGCCATAATGCTTGATTCTACAATCATTTTAGTGGATATATTGGAAAATTTTAGGAAGAATCAAGTCCAATTGCATTGGCTTTTGAAAACAGTATTCTGAGTTGAGTATTTGTCATGTAAGTAATGGTGAGTTATTGATTAAGCTGGAATCACAAACAGTACACTTTTAATTAATTTTGCTTTACAAATCAACCTGGTGACAGTACTGGGTTAGCTTTGACTGGGTAGAAAATGCAAAACTAATGTAGTTGTGTGCAAATGAGTTGCTGAGCATTGAAATAATTTAGTAGAAGTAGGGAAGAGAAAGAAAATGGATTTTTCAGACAGATAGAATTGTCAGGATATGGTTGAAGGAGCTGAGAGAGTGAAAATTAAAAGACCTTGTTGAATTTTCTATTTTTGTTGTCTAGGTAGATGGCATAAAATTGATATTTGTGTTTGTGGGTCTAATCTTAAGTATTTGTTGTGCCTGCCATTGTAGAGGGTTTAAGATATACATGTTGGACTTGATTTTAATTGAAATAAGTTTATCTCATTGCACAAGAAAAAACATTTTACAAGTATTTATACAAATTTATGTAAAAAGAGAAAGTGTTTTTAAGAGTATTTCAATACTTGGAAAAGGGAAAATTTTCAAGATGGGAAAAGGAAATATGTAAATAATGGATCAGAAACCTTACATGGATCAATGAAGATAGTGTGTGTGAGCTAATTAGTATAATTACTCAACCTTGGACACATGTGCCTTGAACTAATTAGTAAGATTACTCAACCCTCTTCACCTAAGGTCTAAACAAGAGAATAATCAAATACATTTAGCTTATTTAGCTTTGGACCAGGTGAACTCCATTGCCTGATGCCAGTTAGGGGATAATAAACAAAAATGAGTGTTATTTAATTCCCAAATTGTACATCTACTTTAGGCTGTGTAGAATTTCTCCCTTTCTAAAAATTTTGAAAGGCTTTTGGTGTTCAAAATTTTAAATCAAGAGAACCACAGAATTAGACAACATTTAACTGTATTAATGCTAATAAACTAATAACAGTTTTAAAGATAAGTGTTAAATGTTCTAAGAATCTTAGAGGTATTCATTAAATTTCTACAGAAACCCAGCAGAATGGCTATTATAATTATTACCCACTTTATAAGAGACTAACCTATGATATAGTGAGAACATGCAATTTTCTCAACTAACTAATAAGATCATACAAATTCCAAAAACATTATAAAAATGAAAAAGGAACAAAAAAATAAAGAAATATTCGGTTGTCACTCCTGATGTTGTTTGTACTAAATATGCTTCCAGGGATTGAACCAGAGTTGCTAAGGAATTTAACTACTGTTCTATATTTCTGTTCTCTAAAATTCACATGAAATCATAAAACTCACATTGTACATTATTACAACAGACATTTATCAAGTATTAAAGCATATTTTTAAATGCTGTAAATAAATTCTTGTAAAATACCCAGTGTAGAATGTTTTATTCAGAACAGAGGCAAAGTTGAACCGCTCATGTATATTACAATTGACTGGATAATATATACATATTAACATTTTACCAGGTTTGTATAATACTAACATTGCTTCATTTCATTTGAACTACCAATTGGCAGGAAAATGTAAAAAAAAAAACTCTTAGGATGCTTTACCTTTAAGTGAAGTGAGGTGACAAGAAAGAGATAGTACCAGAGTAATGGAGGTAAGACAACTGTTAAGCATACGGCTGACCCAGATTCAATCCTTGGCACTATGTGCGTTGCACTAAGCCTCACCAGTAGTGATTTTCAAATACAAAGCCAGAACAAAGTCATGAAAAAAGCAAGTAGGGTCACCCACCCAATTCCCACCCAAATAAAGCAAAAAAAAAAAAAGGTGAAAATTAGAAAAATGTGAGTTATGGAAAATCAGATTTTGTATTATTCCAGGAGATTCAGAGCTTACTCTTGACTCTGTTCTCAGGGATTACTCCTAGTGTGATGATGGATTATATTTGATGCCAAGAACTAAACTATGGGACACTCTTTAGCTTAAACATTCAGATTTGGTGTGCGGTGTATGTGTTGAGAAAAACCTGCATTAGTTAAATTAATTAAGTTAGTTAATTAAGTTAAGTAAAATTAACTAGGGAATCAGGCTTTATTTGCTGAGTGTGAGGGATATGTAGAAAGAACAAAATCAACATTTAATTGTTTTAAGGCTGTAAGGTTTTTTTCCATTTGTCATTGCAACATTACTGAGATATAAATACCCTAATCGTTGTTCATTTCTGCCACTACATGGTGGGACAATGTTTATATTTTCTTAGTTTTATATAAAATGATAGTATATTATATTCTCTTTTTTTACAGTTTATAAATATTAGGGTACCTACCTCATGTAGAATGCTGACTTTTACCCCAGTTCCCAACTGATGAGAACATACAAGACAAAGGGAAATAATGCCTTTCTCTAGGACAGGCATGGTCAGGGTCAGGTGACCTGACATACTTCCTTATAACATAGTGAATCATTCTTGTCTTTTTTTATTTTTACATTCTCTTAATTCTTTTTTTATTATAATAATAATAATTTTTATTTTGACCAAAGTGGATTACAAATCTTTCACAGTAATATTTTAGGTAATAGTGACATTGAATCAGGAGAATTCCCTCCACCAAAGTTGTCCTTCCTCCACCCCCATTCCAGCATGCATCCCATATATCCCTCCCTTATCCCCCAGAATAGTATAAGTGGTCCCCTATGTGTCTAGTTTGTTGTAGGTTGGGTATCGATTCTGTTGTCATTTGCTTTGGATTTGGTGTTTAAGTCTGATCATTTTTATTACTATTAGTGATCATACAACTGTTTGGTCTTGGTACCCTCCATTATCTCCCCCTCAATTTGAGAGGCAGAACAGGATGGTTCAAGTTATGTGGTTTGGTTTGAAGAAAAGTACAAAATAAAATGGGGTAAAAATCAAACAAGCAAAAAAATGGGCAGAGTCCTTCTAGAGGCTATAAATATCAATTTGAGAGAAGAAAGGGAAAAAGGAAGAGAAAAACAACAACAATACAAAAAGAAAACTCAAACAAAAATCCAAAAGCACCGCAGCAATAAAGACAACCACCATTCAATAACCACAGTCCTGAGATAAAAACAAAACAAAGCATAAAAAATGAAAACAACAACAACAACCAAAACAATAACAAAAGCAAAAAATTATTTTGTGCTGCTTCTTTTTTTTTCCTGCATAGTCACATTAAATACTGCGGAAATTAGAAAGGGAATTCCCTTGGCCTAAAAAATACAGGGTTTCTCCGCCCTTGAAGTATATTGTCATGGGAATAATTACCGACTCCATACACATTCATGTCTTTTTTATCATGAAATTGTGAGCTCATGAAAAGCAGCAAATGTCCCACTTTTCTCTTTTAACTTTTCAATGCAACATCATGAATTTATTGAAGCATTTTAAATTACTTGGATCTGAGAAGCTGTAGGCAAAGATCTTACACAATTATCTCTCTTAATTTTGGCATTAGATACTGGACACTAATTAGGACCAATATTCCAGGGTTAAGCATTGATTCATTGGTTTGGGACTTCCTGTACTCTAATCACTTAGACTAAAACATACACCATGACTAAATGGATGTGCTTGAGAGTGCCTGCAAAGGCTGGTTAATTATTTTTGTATTCAGAGAAAATGAAGAAATATAGGCACATTAAAAACCTTTATTTGATGAGTACCAATAGCCAAAGTGTCTACTTATATTTTCTGATATATGTTTTCAAATATAATAGCATCTTTGAAACAGCTTATAACAAGATCTCAGTGGGTCCTAAAGGGTTTTTATATTTATATTTCTTTACATCTGTTCATAGTTATAATGGAGAATATAAAATTTGATATTATTTTATGTTAATTACCTTCATAGGGTAATTAATCTATTATAGTATCTTTGTCACTTATATAACTTCCTGAGCTCTTGTGTTAAACAATACTGTAAATTAATTTGATCATTTCTGTCATTTTGGTTACAGCTGTTCGTATGTGAAGGCAATGAATAAGTCAAGCCCTTCTCTCTTTTGTGTCTGAAAAATATTATTGCAAGAATGTCTTTCATTTTTCTTAAAACACATAGATGAGTGAGACCATTCTGCATTTTTCTCTCTCTCTCTGACTTATTTCACTCAGCATAATAGATTCCGTGTACATCCATGTATAGGAAAATTTCATGACTTCATCTCTCCTGACAGCTGCATAATATTCCATTGTGTATATGTACCACAGTTTCTTTAGCCATTCATCTGTTGAAGGGTATCTTGGCTGTTTCCAGAGTCTTGCTATGGTAAATAGTGCTGCAATGAATATAGGTGTAAGGAAGGGATTTTTGTATTGTATATTTATGTTACTAGGGTATATTCCTAGGAGTGGTATAGCTGGATTGTATGGGAGCTCGATTTCCAGTTTTTGGAGGAATCTCCATATTGCTTTCCATAAAGGTTGAACTAGACGGCATCCCCACCAGCAGTGGATGAGTTCCTTTCTCTCCACATCCCCGCTAACACTGCTTGTTCTCATTCTTTGTGATGTGTGCCAATCTCTGTAGTGTGAGGTGGTACCTCATCGTTGTTTTGATTTGCATCTCCCTGATGATTAGTGATGTGGAGCAATTTTTCATGTGTCTTTTGGCCATTTGTATTTCTTCTTTGTCAAAGTGTCTGTCCATTTCTTCTCTCCATTTTTTTGATGGGATTAAATGTTTTTTCTTGTAAATTTCTGTCAGTGCCTTGTATATTTTGGAGATTAGCCCCTTGTCTGATGGGTATTGGGTGAATAGTTTTTCCCACTCAGTGGGGGGCTCTTGTATCCTGGGCGCTATTTCTTTTGAGGTGCAGAAGCTTCTCAGTTTAATATATTCCCATCTGTTAATCTCTGCTTTCACTTGCTTGGAGAGTGCAGTTTCCTCTTTGAAGATGCCTTTAGTCACAATGTCCTTGAGTGTTTTACCTACTGAGGATCTGAAGGGAGCCCTGTCTTTTCATTATATTTTCTTTAATATAATGATGTATACCGTCTCCTAAAGCCCCTTTTCTTTATTAGATACTCTAATGATCATACTTTAGATTTTGAATCATTAATTAACTGGAAATTCTCTACAATCTGTTGTGTGTGTGGTTTTTTTGGACCACATTTCCAGGAAAATCACTTTCTCTCTCTTTAATTCAGTTCATACTGACTATTTAGATTTATACTGGAAGAAATTTATATGCATATATAGAGAACTAATATCCAGGTATATTTTGCCAATTCAAAAAGTTTGCTTATTTTTACTTTAATATAATGCTATATTTATAATTAAATGTGATGATAAAACACGTTGTTACTTATAATGCACAATAGCTATTCAAGTTTTATTACCATTGTAGCTGTTTTGGATTCAGTGTAAGGATTTACTAGAGTAAAATTGCTACTTAAAACATTATACTTGCAGGATTTATATCAGTCAAGTAATGTTACAGTTTTGGAACAAACCAGACCAAAAGAATGCCTTAAAATAAAGCATTTATTCTTATTTATACATGTGTATATTGGCTGCAGTTCAGCTGCTCTGGATATGCCTCAGGTGGGCTTCAGTCCAAATCACAGCCTCAATCTAAGTCAGCTTGATTTATCTCTTGTTTCTTTGAATCACTGGGCTTCCCAGGAATGTTCTTTCCATTAGATCTTAGTTCATTCCTGATGACAAAACAAAATACTACAGACTCACTGGCTTATTAATAGCTAAATTTTATTTCTTGCAGTTCTGAATGCTAGTAAATTGAGCTCATGGTAATAGCATTGGCCATTGAAAACTTTCTCCCAGATTCCAGCCTTCTTTTGGCTTTCATGTGGTTAAATGGGTTACTGGTTCCTCTGTGGCCTCTTTACTATTAATACTATTCATTAGATTTATACCCTTCGAGATTGAAGCACTCTCCAAAGCCCAATCTCCTGCCATCACTGTTGGGGGGGGGTGAATTAGAATATAACTAATTTAGGGAGGGGAGATTTGAGTATTCAGACAACAGCATAAAATAATGATAACCATAATCAAGCACTTCATAAATACATTTCACATTTTTGCTTTATATCATGACTTCTAATGTCCCCTTAGCAAAAGTGAAGCATATGACAAAAACCAATCAATACCTTTTGGGAAAAAACTAGACTCTGAATACAGTGTGAGGGGGGAAAGGAAGAAAATTTTGGTGATCATTATAATTTATTATAAATCATTTGAAATCATCTCATTTGGAAAAAGTTATAATCTTAACTTTCCTGCTACATAGTTTTTCTCTAAAAGTCTATCCTTGGAGAGTAGTTTTAGAAGAATCTTAAAAACTTTGATGTAAGTTACTTTAAGCTATTTGTCTGTAAGAAATAGTTCAGTGATGATCCACCAAATTTAAGATGCAGATTTATTTCAACACGAGACAATAAACTTAGCTCAGTGGAATATGCAGTATTCACAATGAAAAGTTCCAGCAATCAAATGCTTAAATGAACATCACATGTGAAAAATGGTGACATTATCCCTCTATATTGTTGAGCTCTTTAGATCCAAAGTAATATGATCTGGACAAAAAATTCACTTTTGTCCAACAGTTCATATTTCCTCTTTGAAATTTCATTGAAAAAAATGTCTCAGAAAATAATACACATTGACTTCTTAGCTTAATGTGTAACTAAAATAAAAATAATGTGTTTTTGGGTGATGAAGATTTGACTTTTTTTTTTAAAGAAAGTAATAATAGAGTACATTGAACCTATTACAGAAGCTATGTGTAGAATCCATGTGCTAGATGAAGAGAAAATGGGTTTATTTTGTATGTTTTACTGATTTACTGGAATAATTAAATATTAAGGAACAGGAAATTATTTATATATGTATCTCTTTTCTTTCTCAGCAAGTTTGATGTGTCAGATAATCTAAAACTCCTCCCTCTGGTTGTTAACTTTGACACAAAATCCATCGTTGAGAAATGTGAGAAAAAAAATAATGTCCTCTTTCTGGTAGTGGAATAGCCAAGTGAATTACTTAATATATTTTGTACTCCCTTTCCCTTTTCATATTCATACTGTATTAAAATTTCATTACCTAAGTGAAAGAATGAGCCTGCCTATAGCACAAATGAGAATTTTAGATTATAAATACCAATGTTTATTATAAGGAATAATGCATGGAAAGCTTTTTGCAAGGTTGTTAAATGTATCATGAGATGAATTTTGTAAATTATATTTTTCTTACTTCCTTGCCATAATCCAAAGTAAATGTTATATACAAAGAAACTGAAAAAACAGTGAATTAAACCTATGCTGACATATGTTCCTTGAGAGCATATTTGTTCTATTCTATGTCAGTATATATTCATGAATGAAAAGCATCTCTTATGAGATAAATTTTTAAAAGAAAATCAGTTTGTGTTTACTAGAGAAAGAAAGCTCTTTCCATGGATTTCTAAAGCTAGAAATTATAATCAACTTGGATTATAATTTTTAGCTTTAGAAGTTGCTTTGAGATGGAGTTAGGAATAAGATAACATTATGTATAATATTACAAATAATTTTAAGGACATATATAGTCGATAGACTATTTCAGCTCTTACAGATTATTGAAACATGAACTAAAATTAGCCCCAATTCTTCTCTCTCAAGAAAGTAAAATACTCAGCATTTCTCTTCAACTCACATGTTATTTTAATCAACTCCTATACATAGTATCCAAAGTAAAGAACCTGATTTTTAAGAAAAATAATAATGATTCACTGGGTAAAAATATATGAGAGCAATAAAGAATGTTTTCAAAATGGTAAAAAAAAAGTAATGATTCAAATTGATGTAAGATCTAGCTGTAAGTTATTTTGAATTTTAGTATGACAGATACTTAGTATTATTAGCTACTCATGTGTTCATATAGAACTTTCTGTGCTTCAGTCTTGATTAGTGAAAGGAGGAAAATACTTATTTCAGAGAGTTGAAATAAATTTGGAAAATATAAAATTTTATTTGAAAAACAAAACACTAAAATTGTATCATAAATTTAAGTTAAAAATTAAAGTTAAAACTTTAAAGTTTTTGTATGATGCAATCAGGAGATATGTCATCCTTTGCCTTAAGCAAAAACTAAAATCTCTATCTACAGAAGACTGACTTTGACAAACATGGACTGGACTGAACCTATCAACAGACCAATAAGGAAGTTCCTAGCCTAGGACTAGGATTCATACAAAAAACAAAATCTCTAATCCCAGAGGTTTGACTTTGACAACTGCGACTGAGCAGAATTTCTGGAGCCATGCTGAAAGACTATATCCTAGGTTCTGTTCTAGAATTTGAGGAAAAACCAAGACCACTAATTACAGAAGATTGATTGCAACAACCACAATGGAACAGAACTCCTAGAACCACAAAGAAAAACTCTCTCCTAGCTTTTGCCCTATGACCTAAGCAAATAACAAGATCTCCAGCTACAGAGTCAGGTTGTATCACCCACATCTGAGTGGAGTTTCCTGGCACCATAAAAAGACCTTGGGGTGTGTAAATGAGTAAGTATGGAGCCTGTAGTTGTTCCCATAGCAGTATGCTTCAAAGGTGGAGAAACCCTGTATCTCTTAGGCTAAGGGAATTCCCGTTCTAATATCCCCAATATTTACCATGCTTCTGCAGGAAAGAAAAGAAGAAACACAACCCTTTTTGAAGAAGTTGATAGTCTGTTTTTTTCCCCTTATTTTGCTTTGTTACCTTTTCTTCTTTTTTCTCTTTCTTCTTCAAAATGGATTTTTATAACACATAGTTTTTATCTTTTTTGTTTGCCCTTTTTTTCTTCTCCCATATCTTTTCTTATATCTCTAATACAACAATACTGAAATCACCTTGATCAGCCTCAGAATTTGAGGGGGGGAAATGGATGGTACCAAGATGAGACATTTTGTTCATTTGGTGGAAATAAAAACTGATCAGACATGAATACCAAATTCAAAGTCAATGACAACAGAAACGATACCCAATCTACAACAAGCTGTACAAGGGGGGGAACAGTTGCACTAGCATTATGGGGGGTAAAGGAAGGAGAAGTGGGATGCATGCTAGGAACAGGAGTGGAGGGAGGACAACACTAGTGGTGGGAATGCCCCTCATTCATTGTCACTATGTGCCTCAAATATTACTGTGAAATATACATAATACACTTTGATCACAATAAAAATAAAATAAAATAAAAAACCAACAAACTTTGAAGTTTTGTTAAAACTTTAAAGCTAATTTTTTATAACTGCTTGGGTTTGTCTAAGTTCAATTGATTTCAAAAAGAGTTGTATTTATGGTACCAAAGTTTTTAATTTTGCTTTTTCCTTTTTGTTACAATGGCATAAAATCTAATAGTAGGATAATTTATCATTTTTCCCAAATAATTATGCATGCCATTATTATTATTATTACAAATATGATGTGTGCTATATAAAATAAAGTATAGGTACATAAAAATTCTGTTAAACTAAAGTTAAGCTCTCCCACAATCCCACCACACAATTTGAGATATAGCCTTTCAGTTTTATTTTATGAGTACATGTTTATATATGTGTATATACAAAGCATGCCTTTTTAAAAAATGGTTTGTGATTTGCTTATATAAATTTATTGTCTACTTTGAACATTTCTTTCTATCCATGAAATATTTTCCTTTTATATATATTTTTATGGATTTTTCATACTGTTATATGACTATACCATGTTTTATTTTACCTATTCCCTATTGTCAAATATTTAGTTGGCTTCCATTTTTATTATGATGATAAATAGTGCTGCAGTGAATTCTTTTCCAGCAAGTTATTTACTAGGAACTTGGCATGTTTTGTATTTATTAAGATTATCTTTATAGAAAAAAATTCTCAGTGAGTGTTACAGCTTGCACAGCAGTTTTGTTCATTTAAATTTTTAATAATACTATTTCTACAATATTATTTTTATATTTTGTCAGATAACTGTTGTGTCAGAGTCATAACTGTCTCTCCAATAGTTTAATTATTTTTTACAGTGCCTGATTTGCAGATGGGAAGCCATGAGTTTAATTCCCTATACTAACTACCAAATACTGAATCTGGTACAGGTTGTGCTTCTGTTTGGCATCCCAGGTACTGCGACCAACTATGTGATCTAGGACACACCGCTACCAAGTGCATGAAAACACTGCAACATTTTTTTTCGAGGTGGGGGGTGCTATAACTTGTGCTCAGACACTATCTGGAAGTGCTTAGGAATCATATGTGGTGCTGGGATTGTATCTGGGTCAGCTACGTGCAATGTGAGTGCCCATTCCTCTGTACTAAAGTCCTGGTCCCAAACACATAGCACAACTTTTAAAGTGTGCATATGTGGGACTTAAAAAGGCAAAGCAAGGTAGTATAAAGGTCCAAAGGCAAAATAATGCAAGAAGTGATGCATGCAATTGAGTTAATGGTAGGGATTAGATGTTGAAAAGGAGGAGCACAGGGATACGTGAGGAAAGGAATTTAGAATATTGGTGATAGGTATGGTGGAGTTATGATCACGAAGAAGCATTATTAACAGTATTATAAATCACATAATCTCAATCAAGTAAAACTTTTTAGAACTAAAAATAGTTCAAGTATTTAACTTTCAGATATTGTAACAAAAACTGGAGGGAAAGAACAAACAAACCCCTGTTAATTTCATTGAATTATGCTTATGAGGCAATTTTAAACAGTGGTGATCAGAGATATTATTAGGTTCTTTTGCCTTTAATGACTTGTAACTATAGAAATGTAATATTGATTTAATATTTATTAGAGTAAAGCGGTTTATCAATACTTTTTTTCAGGTAGAAATGGGGAGGAATTTATCAAATATTTCTAGGAAGTTTGACTGTATAGCTTTTGTCTTAGGTACTAGTTATAGAGTCTGTTTATTTTTGTGATGCAAAATTTATTTATTGAACAATATTTGCTTAGAAGTATGTGAGAGGAAAGAGAAAAATGTGTTCAAGAAAGAACACAGTTTTTTTTCAGTGTTGAAATAAGTAAGCAAGAAAATGTAGAGACAAGAAAAAAAATGATAGTGTTCAAGAGAGAACACAACCTTGAGGAAAAAAGGTTCATATAGTGGAGTTAGGTATTTGTGAAATGAGGTTCTACTCATAGGAGAAAATAAAATCTGTAAATGAAAGGATGTTCTGAAGCTTATTATATTAATACCTCCACCCTTGGAAAAGTAATGTATCTGCTTTGAACTTAAGTTTTTATGTAAAATGGAAGTACATAAATCTTTCACAGAACTCATATATGGATATAAAGATACTTTTAAAATAAGGTTTACTCTTGGCTCTAAGTTCAGAAATCAGTACTGGCAGCCTCAAGCACTATATAGAGTAAAGGGACTGAATCCAGGTCAATCTCATGAAAGTCTGAACTGCTACCTACTGTGCTATCATCATTTCAGCCCCCATAATAGTCCTTTTTAACATGTAATATTAAATTTCAGGATTATCTTTATAATCCTTTTTAGGTTTATACCAATCAGTTTTGAAATCTGAATAATAACACTAGGTAGAACTTATTTTTGTGTTTTGATTTTCCATTTGTAACAGTATCTATATTTAACTAAAGCAAAAATGTACAGGAAATGGTACACATCATAAATTAAACATTTTTGTAATACCAGAGAGGCTTTTTGATGTATCTGCCTTCCATGCAAGAGATAAAACACCAATCTCCTACAAGTGTGAAAGAGTGTTATACTTTTAAAAATAATATCTTTATTTTGGCACCATGATTACAAATATGTTTGTAGTTGGGTTTCAGTCATAAAAATAACACCCCTCTTCACCAGTGCAACATTTCCACTACCGATGCCCCCCAAGCACAGCGACCTGAAATTCTCTTTGTACTACAGGCCTAGGATTGAGAGCCTCAGAGTGAGGTACTTTGTGGATCTGTGCTGTTAGGGATATTCAGGCTAATAAAGGGCCTCCAGGATTGTAATCAGTGGTACTTCTGGAGGGACAATACCAACTGTAGTTGGCATCAAGCGAACTTAACCGATTGACTATATCTTTGGCCTCTAGAAGGTGGCTGTTCTAAAGCTTTTTCAATAACTGAAGTTTTCATACATTTCTAATTTGAATATAAGGAGTAGTCAAGCATTACAATGCCATGGACATTTCTACAATAAATGAAAGTCTTCTCAAAAGTTTTTTGAGAAAAGTAGGGTTGTGACCTTCACATAAATTCCCTGGAACTTGAAATAAAAAAGCATAAGAGACTGCAATATTGGGAGGGAGGTAATTCAAATGGGTAAATATGAAATTATACACTGTAATGTTCTGATTAAATACCTCAATGTGCTTGAAAACGTTAGGGTTACTGTACTCTCTCACTTTGACTATTATAAAACTCTTGGGATTTAGCAAGGTAAGTTTTAGAAAAAGAAAACAAGAGCTAAGGAGCTGCTTTGAAGTCATATTTAATTGTAGTGGTCTTTTACATCTTAGACAACTATCATGTACAAAGTTGTACTTGGTCATTTTTGGAAAGTTCAAAATCTTTACAGTAAAATTTTTTTTTAAATTTGACAAAGGATACTGTTGTATTACCAAGGGTGAATTATAGAATTCCAGACAACTTAAATTTATCATGATTCATGAAAATTAGTCAATATCTCCAGGAGTTAGAATAAATCTACTCTACTATGCCAGAATCCTATCAAAGTCATAAAAAACAAATCAATGTCCCATAATTACTTATATCATAGGTATAAGATTCACATAACTCAGAAACTGTGGTACATATACACAATGGAATGTTATGCAGCCGTCAGGAGAGATGAAGTCATGAAATTTTTCTATACATGGATGTACATGTATATGGGATCTATCATGGGATCTATCATGCTGAGTGAAATAAGTCAGAGGGAGAGAGAGAGACGTAGAATAGTCTCAATCATCTATGGGTTTTAAGAAAAATAAAAGTCGGGCCCGGAGAGATAGCACAGCGGTGTTTGCCTTGAAAGCGGCCCATCTAGAACCTAAGGCGGTTGGTTTGAATCCCGGTGTCCCATATGGTCCCCCGTGCCAGGAGTAACCCCTGAGCACCACTGGGTGTGACTCAATAACCAAAAATAAATAAATAAATAAATAAATAAATAAATAAATAAATAAATAAAAGTCATTTTTGCAACAATCCTGAGACAATGAGAGGAGGGCTGGAACTTCTAGCTCATTTCATGAAGCTCACCACAAAGAGTGGTAAGTGCAGTTATAGAAATAACTACACTGAGAATTACCATAACCATGTGAATGAATGAGGGAACTGGAAAGCCTGTCTAGAGTACAGGTTGGGGTGGGGTGGGATGGAGGGAGATTTGGGACATTGGTGGTGGGAATATTGCACTGGTGAAGGGGGGTGGTGTTCTTTACATGACTGAAACCTAATCACAATCATATTTGTAATCAAGATGCTTAAATAAAGATATTATAAGGAAAAAATAAGATTCACATAACTCCCCATCTGAGATTACAAGAAAACATAATTTCCTCCCATATAATTTCCTGAAGATCTAAATATCATCTCAGCATACTGTACCATCTGGTTTCTCTCACTCTGGTTTTCTGAAGAAACCATCTTCTTTAGGTAATGAATTCTTCTGACTGGAAGAAACAATCTGGTGTATTAAGGCTAGGATATAGAAACTGTCAATGGGCACAAAGAATTGGGAGATAAAAAAAATCTTGGCGATTATATGAAATTATTATATTGTTATATAGATGTAAGACCAAATTGCTATACATAGAATTTGCATATAGGTTCTGTATGAATATACTTGAAGAAAATGCTATATTTTTCATTTTCTGTTTCTCTCAATCCCACCCACTAACAAGTGAATGATTAAGCTCATTTCCATTTAATAATACACTGTAGAAATAGGTACATATTTGAAATTTGATGCACAATTTGGCACTTCCTTTCTAGAAAATAAAACCAATCTAGTCTGTCTCAAAACAAATTCAACTGGGAGATTATATATATATTTTCTAGAACATAGTGCTTTGGATTTTTTTAATATTGGTAATTTAAGTTCTTTGACTTAAGTAGTCAGATGAATCAATGGAAACTCCTAGTCTGCTTAAAACTTAAGTGTTGCTTCAAAACTTTGAGAGTTCCTTGTGTAAGAGAGAAAATACATTCCAAGTCATTGAAGTGGATGTCTCCATTTATATTTATTTATTTATTTATTTATTTATTTTCTTCTTTTCTTTTCTTATATGCTCTGCCACATTTTTTTTATCTCAATACCATGGCTTTTATATGGTGCTTACCCTTTGGTTTGGTTTGGTTTGGTTTGGTTTGGTTTTTTTTTTTTTTTTGGAATGCTCACTGGATATTTTATTTGACAGTTCTTTATGTACTGTTGTGGTGTTTCACCTTCTTTCTCCCCTCCGTCTCTCAAACCAAGGATGACAGCCTCTAGAAGGACTCTGCCCATTTCCGGAGTATATGATTCTTTTTCTCTTTTTTTTCTCCAGGTTATTACTTTTCTCTTCTTCAAACAAAACCGCATAACTTGAACTATCTAGTCCCGCCTCCCTATTGGGGGGGGGATAAGGGAGGTACCAAGACCAAATAAATGTAAGACCACTAAGTAGTAAGCTAGGCACAGAGGGGATCACTTATTCTAGCAGCCCCGGGGGTAAGGGAAGAGGATATGGGAAGAAGGACGGGAACGGAGGTGAGGGAGGACAATTTGGTGATGGGAATTCCCCTGATTTTATATTACTATGTAACTAAAATATTATTGTCAACGATATGTAAGCCACTATGATTAAAATAAAAATTATATTTAAAAAAAGAAAACTACATTCCCATATGCAGAGAACAAAGAAATCCAAGAAATAAGAAAAATCTTCCAGATTGACAGATGGTAGTAGGGGAAGTTAAAATTTTTGTGTTGGATAGCTATAAGATGAATAGATATATTCTGTTAATATATTTGGTCTTAACACATTACTAACTCAACAGTCCTAGACCAGTTTCAAGCAGCAGGGTGAGCAAATATGCATATTTCAAGGATGGTTAAGAGAGGAGAAAATTTTATTTCCTGTTCTATCAGATAGGCCAGCCAGCAATCACTTCTCTCTATGGCATCTTAAACTTGAGAAATCTTATATGTATATATCTTGGAATATTTGAAATTTCCTTTGAATGGTTATGATCAAAGGTAGTGGGAAGAATTGAATGGAGTACTTTATTTGGTTTCTGTGCTGCTGCCATATAAATTGTCCCCAAATTTGAGATTACTTAAACTGAAAATTGAATTTAGTAATTATTTGTATTAAAATTGCACAGATTTTAAAGTATTAAGGTCTTTTGATATATAAAATAGTTCTCATATTCCTATTTACACCTCTCTGAATTGTTTCTTTAACGTTTTACAAGTTAGTACAGTAAACATGTCTTTGTAATTGTTGCCTTTGAAATTTTTTTCCTAAAAATTCCTAATAACTGTACAAAGAGACAAAGAGTGAGTAAAACTTTTAGGTTGCATTGACTTTCCTGGTGATGACATTTTTATTGGTAGTTACGAGTAACTGTGGAGAATTATTTTTCAGAGTGGAAAAGGAATTTATTGGGAAGGAATTATTCTGTATGATAAAGGATAAGTCAAAATTAAAGGCAATAAATATTCTTTCATCATTTATATTATAGATGTGTTAGTTATATTGAAAATTAATTTTTGGACTCACAATTTCATGGACTTTTTGATGCTTGATGCCAACTAGCTCTCAGGTAGTTATATTTACAGCAGATATTCTACATTTAGCTCAAAGAATAAACTGGCTTTGTTATAAAGTTGCTGTAATGAGAATATGACTATGAGACAATCCTTCCATCAAAATGAGCTATCTTTGAGCAAAAAAGGGTAAATGTGATACAAATTAATAATTAGGTAATCTTAAGTAAAAGACTCTACAGTTTGAAATACAATAGTGTTTTGCATTAGAGTGATAGCACAGATGATACTTACTTTGCATGTGATAAAGTTGGGTTTGACATTCAGCATTCCATTCAATCTCCTCAGCCTGCCAGAAGTAGTTCCTGAGTACAGAACTAGGAATAATCCTTAAGCATCTCTAGGTGTGGCCCAACAACAATAAAAAAGGAAGAAAGCAAAATGTGAAATATTATCCTTAGGTATATATTTGTAGATGGTGCTGCCTATGTGTATTTAATAAATAAAATCAATATAATTTATATAATGTAATTTATGTAAATAAATATATATACAAATATATTTAATATTAAGTGTATGTGTGTTTCAGTGTATATACTTCTGAAATAATGTTGTGTTTTTGTCTGGTACATTCTTTTTTTTGTTTTTGTTTTTGTTTTTGAGTTACACCCAGCAACGCTAAGGGGTTACTCCTGGCTCTATGCTCAGAAATCACCCCTGGCAGGCACAGGGGACCATATGGGATGCTGGGATTCAAACCACCGTCCTTCTGCATACAAGGCAAACGCCTTACCTCCATGCTATCTCTCCGGCCCCTGTTTGGTACATTCTTAAAAATAATTTTCAGAGTTTGTTAGGAATAATGATTGACTTAGTTACCAAGAAATACACTTTATCCAAAATTCCATTGTTTAGCCTGATAAGTGAAATTGATTACTCACTTTTTTGTTTTTTTTATTATCCAATTAACATAAATATTTTATTAATCTTACATGATGGCAATTTCTTCTTGTTCTATAAACTGTCCATTTGAATATCAATAACCTCAAATTTATACCTTATAAAATATTTGCTAAATGAAATAGAGTGAACACTTTAATAAGTAATATTTCTCTTACAAATTTCACTTTGGACATATTAATAAATACTCCAAACACTATAATATAAATAATAGATATTTTATTTTACTTTTTTGCAGTACTTTGATATAAATAATTTAAGTCTATAGTTTTATAAAATTCAAAGTTGTTTATTTTGTCTTTATAGCAATTATATGTCCCCATTAAATGTGCTATATTATTTTAAATACTGCATATAAGAACTAAAGTGTATGTTCAGGGAGTAAAGGTGATATTTGTGCTTGCTTGTTTGCTTTAGAACCATATCTTGAAATTGTATGACTACTTTTCATTTGGTAATAATTTGTTATGTAGTTATAGCTAATTGGAAATGTGGATAGGGAAGCAGGCTTTAGTTAGCCAGTTATATAGCTTAGAATAATCAGATGCAGTTAGTGATTTCTGCCAAACCTCTTACAAAGGGTATAAGTGAAATGTCTACTTCAATGTTATTCTACTATATGCTAAATTTTCAGTATAGATCTGATATAGTCAATTTTGGAGCATGAAAGAAGGCCCTAACCTATTCTTTGGTAATTTTTGATTACTTTGAAATATTTTTAGGGGTAGGACACACTTAGCACACTCAAAGATTCCCCTGGCTCTGTAATCAGGAAATGGTGGGCTAGAGGAACCATATGGAATGTTGGAGATAGAATCAGGTCTACTATGTGTAAGGCAAGTCCCTTATTTACCGTGTATATCTTTGACTCTTCTCTGTTTTCTACCTAAAGAAAGACCTTTATGATATTATTGGATTATAAAAATTGTTTGTGGTTATTACAGGAATTAATGTCATCCTGTGATATTGAAGCCCAGTTACCAGAAATATTTCTCAAGTGGCTACCTGTTCTACAAAGGGGCCTTTCTGTAGGTGATCATTCTATAATAGACCGGCATCATTGGGCCTCTGAAACAAGAAAAAGAGTAATAGAAAAGTTAGCTGATAAACAAAGTTCATTGGTGACTTATTGGCCACTTCACTTCAACATCCCAGGCTCGGTCTCTCCTAAGCATCTTCTGGTAGCTAGAAATTTCACCTATAAAGAGAGTCAAAATACTTTCTTAACTGAAGACACCATCTACAAAGACAAAAACGTTCGACATTTACTAAAATCTTCATTTAGTCAGGCATCCTAGGTTTATTTGTTAAATATAATCACACCTACCAGGAGGTTTTCTGGGTGCAATAATCTCCAATGTGAGGTACTGTGGCAGGTTTCATCGCTGTGATATCACAAAGAAGGAAAGTCTCATTAGCCCTGGGAATCACATTATTGGCATATAAATAATGATCTTCTGGGTGGGGTCTCATAGTTACTCCACTTTCTCATCTTTCAATTTCCAGGTCTCATTTTACTAGATCAAATAAACATTAAAACTCCTTTCATAAAATCATGATCTTTTAATCTGAATTTTTCAAAGCAAACAAGCTGCATTAACTCTTGTAAAAGTGTGTGCATTTACTAATAATCAATCTCCAGGGGGTTGTGTAATATGTTTTAGAATTTTCATATATATGTAAATCCATATATTTGCCAAGAAAAAGTTTCTTTTCATGATGGATTAATCCTTAATCCTCCATTCAGGGCAAGTATCCATGTAGACCACATATTTTCTTTAGCTAGTATTCCAAACTTGCTTGATTTATTCTGCAGGAACTGTGTCACATTGCAGAAAACTTATGAAGTTAATGTTATATCGTTTTAGTTGAAAACAAGCATTGGAAATACTTTATATTATTTCCCTTCATATCTGTAACCCTTTGAACATTGATGGGTCAAACTAAGACTATTGACTCAAATCTACATAGTCAAAACCACCTAAAGATAATATAGATTGATAAACACCACTGGGTAGATTTTAATAGAACGAGATACTTCTGTACTTGGGTTAAATCTAGCTTCTTTTCTATGTTATACATTTATTTACATAGCAGTTTTCAAGGAAAATTTAGGTATATCTGGATTTTATCACATTATGGCATTATTAGTCTACTGTGAACCTATTTCACAGACATTTCTTGTAATGAGATTTAGAACAGTCTTTTTCTTTGACTTTTCTGCACTCTAACCCTTGGTTGTTAAAATATTTCTTAGATGGTGATAACAATAGAAAAGATAATCTTTGGTTATATTAGTGTTTCACAAAGTGATTGTCATAGACTCTGTGGGCCCTCAAGATATTTCCAAGATGTAAATAAGGGTTGTAAAATAAGGTAGGTAAATAGAAAGGAAACAAGGTGTGGGTGATCATTGTTGGGAAATAGTTGAGACATTTGAACAATGCCACTATTTTTGTAGATAAGTTTATTATTTTTTAGGAGCTATTTCTGAGCACAGAGCTAGGAGTGAGTGACTCCTGAGCATCACCAGATGTGGCACCAAATTCCCCTACCCCTAACCCCCGCAAAAAAAAAAAAAAAAGATTCTCAAAGAAGGAAGAACTGGGTTCATCTCCAGGATGAGAATAAAGTCGGTGTGTTAGAGAGCTAATAAGAAGGTGGTATGGCTCTAACTTAGCATGAATACAAGAGAGTGAAAATAGGTGTGGTCAGAAAGGAGCAAAGGAATTAAGGAACTGTAGGCTATAGAAGGCTCAGCAGTTTCAGTTTTACTCAACTTCATTAAAAAGTCCCGTAGCGGTTTTAAAGAGGGAGGTGACTTGATATAACCCACACTTAAGAGATCATTCGAGTTACTATGTACCTAGTAAGTGATGGAGTTAAAAAAAAAAGATGAAATAGAGCCAGCAATTAGGAGGTGCAGCACTCATCTGAGCAGCAAAAATGGACACACAATCCAGAAAAGACAAGGTTTACAGACACATTTGTCCATTATAATCATCCAGGATGAAGAACATTTGGAATTTTCCAACCCAGGATACTGTGAACACAAGCAGATCACGGTCATGGTGGGTAAGATGCGGGCGTTGGCGTTAGAGGCTCCCCCAATTACAGATGATCTTAGATGCAGACAAATTTGGGAAGCTCCATATATATAATATTTCCAAGCCAGATCTGTTGAAACCTCAGGAATGAGAGGGGTGGGGTTGGTGGTCTGAAAAATCAGGGACTGAGTTTGTGATACTGTGGGCTCCATGAAGAATTGGTAGACACAGGGGAGACTTTTAGGGGAATAAGTTTGGGAAAATATCAGAATCAAGACTCCAGTTTGGAATGCAGATATCTTTTATATATTAGATATTTTTATATGTTGACCTTATAGGAACAGTAGAGAACAGCAAAGCTAAAGATATACATCTTTATTTGGTTTATTCTTGAAGGTAAACTTTTCATAAACTGGGGTTGGTCACATGTAAGACAAGCATTTTAACCCCTCTACTATATCTCCAAGATAAGTGTTGTCATATTCTTAATGGTTGCATATTCTTTATAACCTGATTTAATGAAGGATAATCATGAGTTTGTAGATTTAATATTTAACAACTCTGACATGAGGTAGAAAAATGAAATGTTTTTAGTCTATAATCTCATCTTTCTTCTAAGTCTTGGTATTTAGTTGGAAAGAAATGTCATTTTTAAATCCTATTCAGGGATAGGAGTAAAACAGGTTTTTACCTTGGATGTGGTTGACCCAGGTTTTTTTCTTTAAATTTTTTATTGAGTCCATTGTGAATTACAAGTCTTTCACAGTTGTATTTCAGGTGGTTAGTGACAGTGACTTAGGGCAATTCCCACCACCAGTGTTGACCTACCTCCACCACAGTTCCAGGTTTAATCCTTGGCATCTCACATGATTCCAATAAGCCCACAATAAGTGATCCTTGAGTATAGAGTCAGGAGTAAGCTCTGAGAACCACTGGATGGGCCCCAAACAAAAAATAATCTTCCATTTTACTCTGGAGTTAGCTAGTTTTTCTCTTTGCTTATTTTTTCCCATGGTGTGACACCTAGCAATTTAGTTAGTTACCTGTCTTTGGTGGTGAAGTTACTCCTTGATCTCCAATGAGCACTCACTGATCTCAATAGTGCTGGCCTCTCAGGTGAATCTTGATTTCTGTTATATTCTCCTCCATGACTTACCTTGTTTTCACTAGCATAGTAGTATTTCTTTACTGTGCTGTGGTCAGTCTTAATTATGAGTCCCCAAATCAGAACTTAGAAGAGTTCAATTGCAAGCTTTTCTCTCTTAGAAAACTTGCATGTCTGTCCAAATAGGAAGAGTCGGTTTTTCTTTAACATGGGCATTAACAATTTTGGTAGTTGGCATGGACATTTTATTTAAACTATCAAAGAATCACATGACTTAAACTATTGACCCATTGAAGTGGGGGAGGCAAATATTTGGGAAATTTCTTCTCAAGAACCACATATTATACTAGCATTTCCTTTATAATATCACATACTAATCACTGTATGTTGAATGCTCTGGACAATATAGCAGCATCAGAAAAACTAGAAAAATGAAAATAAAATGGTGACATGTTCAATAATGTATACTAGTCTATCTATCCTTATAAGTTATTTGCAGTGGGATCCTTTGATAAACCAGCACCTAATCCATTTGGCTCACACATAAATCCTGGATTCTGGTCTGAATTATTTATGTGACAAATGAGTTTCTACCCTGCTAACAATTCTGCTATTGTGAGTTAAAAATATCCAGTAACAATGAGATCATGAGACCCCCAATTTAACAACCAATCTTAAAAAAGTGCCTATTGTGTGATGTTAGTCTGTGGCAGGTGGTGTTGGTATCGGATGGACACTGGGAACATTTGTTGAGTGAGGTGGACATAATGGTGGGATTGGTGCTGAAACATTGTAGACCTAAAACTTAACTATAAATAACTTTGTAAATCACAATGCTATAAATGAAAAAAATAAAAAATATATTTTCTCCAACTGGCTTTCTATCTTGAGTACTGTTAGTTCATTCTTTTTGAGGAAAAAACAAGGTAAATTTTGATATTTTCCTAAGTCTATTAATGGATAGAAAGAGAATGCATAAATAACCCCTTTTCTCTGTTTAGGTCTAAGGTTATGTTTTAAGATAAACCAATGGCAAAAGCTAGTGGCACATTTTTGGAAGAACACTCTATCTTTGAACAATTGGCTTAATAAAGTGACCTTAGTATATCAGAACTGAGCTGCCCTTCAAAGAAAAGAAGCCATGTAATTTTAAAAAAATTGTTAAATTATCCCTCCTTGTAAACACACATCACAGATAAGATGTTACAGATATGTATAGTTAAAAAACCTAATCTTGTTCAACACATGGTTATTTGATCAATAAGCATACTTAAATTTTTGTTATTGTTGGTTGTCAACTTCACAGCATAGTGCAAAATGTTGACCTTTGGAGAATCCTTTAGAAATTATTAGGTAAGTACGAATACATTTAAGATTCCATTTTTAATTAAAACTTAAAAAACTATCATTTTATAAAAGGATTATTCCCTACTGATTACATAGTACTATGTGATTATAAATGTCTATATTGTAACTCACAAATAATTTGACATTTCTTAGAAAAGACATATTTTTGGGTTTTTAAAATTATGATGAGTCTATAGAATTTTTAACCAATTGTTACAGGTGTCTTTTGCATTTCTATTAATAGTGAATACAGTATCCTTCCAGTAAGACTTGCTATGTTATGTACACATGAAAAGATACATCATCTAGATGCCTACTACCCTACTCTTAAATCTCATCATTTGATTTTTATGATTGTTTTAAAGACTAATTAAATAAATTACCTTGCATGTGTTTTCACAACCTTTGTAGATTTATTGTGCACTATTAAAGCCAAATTGGAAAAGGACCATAAAACACTAAAAAGAGGTTAATTTTATTTTTCAAGAAAACCATGTATTGGGGCCAGTGAGGTGGTGCTAGAGGTAAGGTGTCTGCCTTGCAAGCGCTAGCCAAGAAAGGACCATGGTTGGATCCCCCGGCATTCCATATGGTCCCCCAAGCCAGGGGCGATTTCTGAGCGCTTAGCCAGGGGTAACCCCTGAGCATCAAACGGGTGTGGCCCCCCAAAAAATTAGTTCAAATTTGTATTAGCAGTTTAGAAACACTTTTCTTAATCAAATGTTCAGAATTTTGATCTCACAACTTCTCTCTGTGGTTGATCCTCATGTATTTTACCAGTTCTTGTCTTGGTTTCATGCCAGACTGTTGATATTGAGTGAAGTTTGAGACTTGAGACCCTTTTGAGGCTTTACCAGATGTGCTGTGAATTTTGCTTTCAGCAAAACTATATTAGATCTTCATCAGCATATGTCTTCTTGTCATCGATTGCAGATGAGAACTTGTAGAGCAGCTTGAAACCCAGTCATTTTCACTAAAAGCAGCAAATAATGGGCATTAAACACTTAATGAGACAGGGGACATTCCAGCTTGGAAGGGATTCAACCACAGCTTTGATAGAGCAAGTGTTCGTTTTGCATCTCCTTGGGGAAACACTAGTAAGTGATCTTTCTCTGGATTGTAAAGAGGAACTATTTAATCCACAAAGCATCTTCCAAACACTAAGTGTATAAGTGCAGAACATTATGCTCCCGATTTAAAAAATTATGAATGAATGAAGGAATGTGACAGAACCTTTCCTTTGTTAAAAGCTATTCAGTCAAATTTGGATACAATAGAAATTGCTGGTACAGTACACAAATTGTTTGACAGTTGAAACCTCAGTTCTTTTCAAAAAAGAAATCCAAGATTAAAATTTAAGATGAATAAGTGGATATAGTAAGATCAATACAAACACTATTTTTTTTGAGCATTAAAACCTTATTTCTCTTACAGCTTTATATCTAGTAAACTGGGCCACCCTGAAAAAGCCACAAATGTCTGGACCTTACTATTCTCATATTCAAATAAAAGGAATTAAAAAATTTATCAAACTACAGTTTATAATATTTTTGAATTTCAATATTTTAAGTATTTCACTAAATTGTCTGCAGATATCATATTTTTTTCTCATCATCCTCTGGTGAATAGCCACTTGGATAGAAATACTAACTGAATAAACAATTTAGTGGAAAAATCATAGAAGAAACAACAGATAAGCACTCATTTCAGAAGCTTTTTAGAGTAGAATTTAATAAAGTAGGCCTTTTACTTGTAACTAAAATATTTTTGATAATTGGTGGTGGGATTTATGCTAGAGCATTATATGTCTAAATAAATACCAATAAACTTGTAAGTCATGGTTTCTTAATTAAATTATAATTAAAATGTTTTTAAGGGGCTGGAGAGATAGTATGGAGGTAAAGCATTTGCCTTACATGCAGAAGGTCAGTGGTTCGAATCCTGGCATCCCATATGGTCCCCCGAGGCTGCCAGGGGCGATTTCTGAGCATAGAGCCAGGAGTAACCCCTGAGCGCTGTGGGTGTGATCCAAAAAAACAAAAAATATGTTTTTAGGACATCCAAATATACATGTACATATATATATATATTGTCCATATTTATAAAACAAATTAACTTCTCCTTAGCCCTTTCCCAAAGGAAAAGTGGGGTTCTATAAATATTTGTTAATGATTTTGAGATTTATTTTTTGGCCACACCCAGGCAGTACTTAGGGGTTTTTTCTGGATCTGTTCTCAGGAATATTTATTGGTGGTTCTTGGAAGGCCATCTGAGATGCTGGGTATCAAACCTGTGTCTGCTAAGTGCAAGGGAAATGCCCTACCCACAGTGCAATCATTCTGGCCCCTTTGAGCTGTTTTTAATCTTAACTCAAGTACCTTCAAAACCCCTGTTCCTGGATTACTTTTCTTTTGCAGCCAACTTACAAAGAATCTTTATTTCATCTCTTCTAAACTATTGCACCTCCTTGTATTGTGGCTCCTGAACACACTACAAAATTTATTTTATGTCTAATAAATTAATGTGACTTTTTTCTACTTAACACAAACTATGTTTTTTTTTTCAAAAATTTAAGCTTAAAAAATTAAAAATAAAAATTAATAAAACACTAAGCTTACCAATTTTAGAATATTAAGCTGACCAAAAAAAGTATATGAGTAATAGTACAACAAAAATTTACATTGACTTGGAAAGGCATTAAAAATGAAAGAATATATATAGTTCTCAGTTGATCAACTGTCCACTCCTGAACCTTAGATTCCATCTTTGAAACTTGCAAAGTTTTCTGCACCAGAACCAGGAATCAAACATCCATTGGGGATGCCCTAATACTGCCCTGGCACCAACTTGCTTCATGGTGTTTTCATATGACACCTTGACAACTAAGAAACAGCAACAATTTGCTTTCAGGACATGCTTCCCTGCTTTGCTACCTAATGGTGAGATGAAATCAGAAGACCCTCTTATGACACCCTGGATTTGACATAGGATTTGTGAAAAACCATAATCTAATTTACAGAAGCCTGACTGTGACAACTGTGATTGTTGTGAACTCTTCCTAGGACCATGAAGAAAGATTTTAGGATTAGACATTAGTAAGCCCATAGTCTGTAGTTGGTCTTAGGACAGAAAAACATCCTGTTTTTAGACCCAATGGTTTGTCTTTTCTAATTTCTCCAATGGTTGCTGCACCTATGCAAATAACAACAACAACAACAAAAACAATAACAAAACCTGCCACCCCTGTTTTAAAAAAAATTATTTTTATCTTCTAGATAGGGGCTCCCACCATTTTCATAGAACCTTGGACATGAGTTTTTTATTGTACCTCATATTTCTGTATTTTTCTATAAAATTTAGAAAAACAAAGGAAGGAAAAAGAAAGAAGATGGAGTCAGGGGCCAAGTGGTCTTTGGTAAATTGGTGAAGATAAAAAAGGATAAAACTAAATACCCAGGCCAAAATAGAATCAAGAGACTAAACTATGATAATTTTTTTTTATTCTAAACTATGATAATTTAAACTTAAAATGGGCTTGTTACACTGTCAGGACAGGGGTTCAAGGGTGGTGGTATGGGATGCATGCTGGGAACATTCATGGAGGGAGGTCAACAATGGTAATTGGAATGACCCTGATTTACTGTCACTGTAAGCCTGAAATCCAACTAGAAAGGACTTTGTAAATCACAATGGTTTCATTAAAATTTTAAAAAGTATATTAAAAAGAAGAGTAAATATAATACATCATGAAATAATGATATCTTGAAAAAGACACATGGTTAGAGGATAACAATAAATGCTATAAATAGAAGTGATCAAATAATGTTACAGAGACATCTTTAGAGTATAAAGAGCCAAGTTAGTGTTATGACATTTTAAAGTTTATTTGACAACCTGCATAGGAGGTTCTGTGTTTTAAGAGATGTGTTGAAAGCAAGGCAACACTTTTCTCTTTGCAATCACTCTCTCAGCACTATTTCTTAAAGATGTTTTTCTTGCTAACCTTCATGTACTTATCTCATTTTAAAATTAACTGTATACATATCTACAGGTTTAACTCAGAGCTCTCTGTTCTATTCAATTAAGTCAAAGAGCATGCATTTATTCTAGACCCATATAGTTTGATTCTATAGTATGGTATAATTTAAAATTAAAAAGAGAAACAGAGCCACAGAGAGGAAGAGCGAGCTAGCAAGTGAGTGAGTGAGTGAGAGAGAGAGAGAGAGAGAGAGAGAGAGAGAGAGAGAGAAGCACCTACATCTTCCCATCTTCCCTTCCCTCAGGATGGCTTGGCTATTTAGGAGTTTTATTACTACCTATAAATTTTAGCAGTAACAAATTATCTCACAAAGAGCTTGCTACTAATTTTTCTTAGCAATCAAACCTTTACTTCTACTTTCAGAAGTATATGTTACTACTAATTTCTCTGTGTACGGGAGATTCTCATAGAATTAATAAAATCATTTTGTTATTTTACCATCAATTTTTATGCAATGGAACTTATCTCTCCTTTATTTTTACATGTTATTTATTGTGTTAAATAAAACTCTATTTGGGCTATTGTGCTAGTACAGCAGGTATGGAATTTGTCTTGCATGCAGCTGGCATAGGTTCAAATCCTGGTTTCCCAAATGGTACCATAAGCCCTCCGGGAGTGAATCCTGAGGACAGATCCAGGAATAACCGCTAACCACTGCCAGATCTAACCCAACACAAGACAAATGAACAAAATTAAAACTCTTCAAGAGCATAGCTTGGAGAAAGAAATGATCCATATCTTGCAGCGACAGGCACAGCTGAAAATTGTTGGTAGCTTTTGGATTAAAAAGTGCCATTTGAACTGAGGTGAGTGTGCACGGACATGAGTGTGGCCACTCTGATTTGTTCCACGGCTGTACGGCTCCTTCTTTTAGTAAGGAGCTCCACCACAACACACACTTGCGTACACACACAAAACCACCCCAAAAAGTTAATTACAGGCTGATATCCTTGATGAACACAGATGCATAGATCCTTAATAAAATAATAGCAAATAGAATCAAACAGCTTATCAACAAGGTCATACACAAAGACCAAGTAGGACTCATTCCAGAGATTCCAGGATAGTCTAATATACACAACTCTTTCAATATAATACACTATATTGGCAAAGTATAATATAAAATTATATAATCATAGCATTAGATACAGAGAAAGCATTTGACATGATAGCATTTATCATTCATGATAAAAACTCTCAACAAGATGGGAATTGAAGAAACCTTTCTCAGTAAAGCCAAAGACCACAGGATCATGACAAACATCACACTCAATAGGGAACAACTAAAAGCCTTTAATACATTTCACAAGACAAGTTTATCCCCTCTTGCCATTTCTATTCAATAATGTATTAGAAGCACTTGTGCTAGCAATTAGGCAATAAAAAGGGATCAAAGGCATCCAGGTAGGAAAGGAAGAAGTCAAGCTCTCACTGTTTGCAGATGATATGATACCATACTTAGAAAATCCTAAAGATTCAACAAAAAAAATCTTCTAGAAATAATAAATTTGTATTGTAAAATGTCAGGCTCCAAAAGTAATATGCAAAAATCCATAACTTTTCCATATAAAATAATAAAAGAGAAAGAGATATTAAAATTTTTCATTCACAATTGTGCCTCAGAAAATCAAGTTCCTTGGATGCAACTAAAGAGGTGAAAGACCTATACAAAGAACACTACAAAACACTACTTAAAGAAATAAAGCAGGACACAAGAAAATGGAAGCACATACCCCGCTCCTGGATTAGGACAATTAACATAATTAAAATGCAACATTTCCCAAAGCAATGGACAGATGTAGAGCACTCCAGGCCATTTCAAAGAAATACATTAAGCTCTCCTGAAATTTGTATGGAATAGCTAGTGTAATCCTTGGGAATATAAACGATGGGAAGTATCACTCTCCACAACTTCAAATTGTACTATAAAGCAAGTCATTAAAACAGCATGGTATTGGAAAAAAGACAGACCCTAAAATCAGTGTGATAGACTTGAATATTCAGACACTTATAGTCAGGAATATGATTAATTAACCTTTGATATTGAGGTATGAAATAGAAGGTGGAGCAAGGTAAGCCTCTTCCACAAGTAGTGTTGGGAAAACTGGTCATGCACCTGCAAAAAAGTGAACTCGAACTCTCTTTTATGCTCTGCCCAAAGTCAAATAAAATACATAGAACACTATTAATTACAGACTGAAAATGTAAGTTACATAGAGGAAAATATAGGAAGAACACTCGGTGACATTGTAGCAACAAGCATCTTCCAGGTTGAAACACCAAGGTCCAAGCAAGTGGAAGTAAAGATAAAGTAAACTACATTAACCTAAAAAGTTTCTGCACTTTAAAAAAAATGGTGACTAGGATACAAAGACAACCCATAGAATGGGAAAAGCTTTTTGCCCAACAGCCATCTAATAAATGGTTAATGTCCAAGAAATACAAGTTACTTGTAGAGCTTAGCAAGAAAAATAAAAAACTCTATCCAAAAATGGGGGGAAGAAATGAACAGACATTTCCTCAAATAAGAAATAAAGATAGTCAAAAGACACATGAAAAATGCTCTAATTCACTAATCATCGAGGAGAAGCAAATCAAAACAGCAGTGAGTTACCATCTCATACTATAGAGACTGGAACACATCACAAAGAACAACAACAATCAGTAATGGCATTGATGCAGGGGAAAAGGACACTCATTCAGTGCTGGTGGGAATGCTGAGTGGTTGGTCCAGTTGTTTGAAAAATATATATGTTTATTACTCAAAAGATGTTAAATTTATCTTCCATATCATCCAAGCTATACGGCTCCTAGAAATATACTCTAAGAGCCCCAAATACAATGCAGGAAAGTCCTCTACATTTTTATGTTTTATGTTCACTGTAGCATTATTTAGAACCCAAGTGCTTGAGAATAGATGAATGGATAAAGAAACTATAGTATAAATACAAGAATATTACTCAGTGTTAAGAAAAAATGAATTTATGAAATTTGTTTATATGTAGAGTATTATGTTGAGCTTAATAGGTCAGAAGTAGAGGGATAGACATAGAATAATCATACTTATTTGTGGAATATTAAAAGTAAGATACTATACAATAACATGCATAGACAGTAGAGATGAGGGCCAGGAGGATGAGTTCATAGTACCAAGCCTCACAAATAGAATGAGAGTGCAGCTAGGGCAGAGAAGGGACTAACTACTATTATAGTGATAGCTGGAAAATAAACACCCTGGATAAGAAAAAAACCCATCTAATCCCATCAAAAATGGGGAAAAGAAATGGACAGACACTTTGACAAAGGAAAAATACAAATGGCCAAAAGACACATGAAAAAATGCTCCACATCACTAATCATCAGGGAGATGCAAATCAAAACAACTATGAGGTACCACCTCACATCACAGAGATTGGCACATATCACAAAGAATGAGAACAAGCAGTGTTGGCAGGGATGTGGAGAGAAAGAAACTCTTATCCACTGCTGGTGGGGATGCCGTCTAGTTCAACCTTTATGGAAAGCAATATGGAGATTCCTCCAAAAACTGGAAATCGAGCTCCCATATGACCCAGCTATACCACTCCTAAGAATATACCCTAGGAACACAAAAATACAATACAAAAATCCCTTCCTTACACCTATATTCATTGCAGCACTATTTACCATAGCAAGACTCTGGAAACAGCCAAGATACCCTTCAACAGATGAATGGCTAAAGAAACTGTGGTACATATACACAATGGAATATTATGCAGCTGTCAGGAGAGATGAAGTCATGAAATTTTCCTATACATGGATGTACATGGAATATATTATGCTGAGTGAAATAAGTCAGAGAGAGAGAAAGATGCAGAATGGTCTCACTCATCTATGGGTTTTAAGAAAAATGAAAGACATTCTTGCAATAACAACTTTCAGACACAAAAGAGAAAAGAGCTAGAAGTTACAGCTCACCTCATGAAGCTCACCACAAACAGGGATGAGTTCAGTTAGAGAAATAACTACGTTTTGAACTATCCTAATAATGAGAATGTATGAGGGAAATAGAAAGCCTGTCTAGAGTACATGCGGGGGTTGGGTAGGGAGGAGGGAGATTTGGGACATTGGTGATGGGAATGTTGCACTGGTGATGGGTGGTGTTCTTTACATGACTGAAACCCAAACACAATCATGTATGTAATAAAGTGATATGCAGTAACAATACTGATAAAAATCACAGTGTTTAAATGGGGTGGGTGTTGGGAAAAAAAAGTGTGTGTGTGTGTGTGTGTGTGAGAGAGAGAGAGAGAGAGAGAGAGAGAGAGAGGCATAGAGACAGAGATAATTGGGTGATATTAGTGTGGGAAATATGCACTGGTGAAGGGTATTGTATGTTGCTAGATTGAAACTCAATCATAAATAACACAGCTGCGTTTGCCTTGCAAGGAGCCGATCAAGGACCAAAGGTGGTTGGTTTGAATCCTGGCGTCCCATATGGTCCCCGTGTCTGCCAGGAGCTATTTCTGAGCAGACAGCCAGGAGTAACCCCTGAGCGCTGCTGGGTGTGGTCCAAAAAACAAAAAAACAAAAACAAAAAAAACTGTATTATAAACAACCTTGTAACTACTGTGTTTATATAATTAGTACATTTTTTATTATTTGCTGCAACATTTGTAACATAGGTACAATATTTTTTTGCATAGGCACAGTAAATATTGGGGAGATTAGAAAGGGAATTTCCTTAGCCTAAGAGATATAGGGTGTCTCTGCCCTTTAAGCATACTGTCATGGGAAAAACTACAGGCTCCATGCATGCTCTTTTTCACTCCCCTAGGTCTTTTTTATGGTGCCAGAAAACTTTTCAATCAGTTGTGGATGATAAAATCAGGCCTCTGTAACTAGAGATCTTGGTATTTGCACAGGTCATGGGATTAACATATTGATTTCAACTATTAACTAACATACTATAGTATTCCTGAAATTATTCTGAGGATTAGGTAGAATTTTATTTTTTAATGAGGATAGAAATGAAAATATAAAATGGGGAAGAAATTGACAGTTGCCCAAAGTACAGAAGATCTCTTAAATAAGCAAAGAGATTTATGAGGTATATATTATCAAGTTTATTGTTTGTTTATGGATCTTAGATGTGAGTCAGAATACTAGAGTAACTAAAGAACATTTCTTAGATTGTACCATGCTGAACTGTTATTTGGAGATGCATTTTTTTAACTGAGTTTGACTCTTACTAAGCATATTGCAATTGTTTTTACACCTTTGGATATATCTGGTTTTATTAACATTTATTGAATTATGGACACTATTGCAGAAAATAAAAATGCAGTGCATGTTGTTTTCAGCCCAAAGCAAGGCACAATAACCAAAAGTGATTAAGGAGAATCCTTAGTGAATGGACTATTAGACGTTGTGGGAAGAGTGAAGAAAAATCTACAAGATACAGTGAAATACTCTAATATGCCAGTAGGAAGAGGCTGTTAGCACCCTAATGATTAGAAGCCTGAGAGTATAGCCATCATTCAACTAATAAAAACCATAGTGTTGTTTGGTATGAGTTATGATCTTTGGCATAAGAACATGGATACTGCCAAAGTGTAGAGTTTGTAAAAAGTACAGCAGAAAATTATATAAATTTCTTCCTATACTCCCTGACTTCTTTTAAATACCCCCCATTGGGTCAAATAAAATACAGAACAGAGAAAAAGGAAAATTAATATTGTATTCAGAGGTGAGTTTCCAAGGAACTAAAGCTCAGCAGAAAGGGTATATAAGTAACCCAGAAACCAAGTAAAACTATTGACAAAAATATCTCTGAAGTTTTTAATGAATAATTTCTTTGAATGTTTAGTTATAATAAAGAGAGTTGGATTAGGCTTAGAATTATGTGATATGTTGAACCATTCTCTCCCTACAGCTAGAGTTTAGGAAGTTCTTATTTTTTCACAATAATTTAATGTGAAAAAATTTATTACACAAACTAATAGGAAGAAGTGAATACTGAACTATAGAAATAAAGCAGCAATTTTAGGGTCATGTCAAAATGATAAATTAGAGCTGGCTATATTTTCTCTCAGTAATAATTAACTTAGGGCAGGCTACTGAAAGAGTAGAGAATCATGGATAAAGTGGACCAGCAAAAAATCATAATAAAGCTAGAGGAACCAGGGCAGTGTTTTAAAAATTAGAGACAGTCAGATTTTTATTTTAAGAACACATTCTGGCTAGAGAATACAGTGAGAGTACAGGCCCAAATTCCTTGAGAAAAATATTAAAGTTATTCGTAGTATTAAAGTACTGTTAGATTGGTATGTATTTAAAAGGAGTAGACACAGTGAAATAGCTCACAGGACCTCCACCTAGATTTTACTGCTTCATGCACATCACCCTGCCTTCATTGTTGTGTGAATCTAGTAATCTCCAGTATATTTAAGGACAATCAATAGCAGCCCATTATTCCACCTAATTTTTCTATGACCATCACTGCCTAATATAATTAACTTTGAATTGTCTCAACTCCTGAGTACAGGCTGAGACCATCCACCTAATAAGAAGGAAGTGGAGATGAATATAGAAGATACTGGTTAGTAAGATTTAGGAGGTGTTGGCAATTATTTTTGGGAATTCTAAGATGCTCAGTGAAGGCATTTAATGTAAATAAATGCATTGGGTTTTAATTTGGTGGAGGAGAAACCAAAGGTTCAATTACTTCATGTTCTGTTTGAAATACCATTAAGATTTCAAAAAGATAATTTTAGTTAGACTTCTGGCATGTATGAAATTGGAAATCTAGAAAGCAGACTTGGCTAGTCACAGTATTTTAAATCACTGGACTTGCTTAAGGGAAACATGAGCACAGATGTAAGAAGCATTATTTTATTAGAAGAGAGCTTAGATTAAAAGAAGTGGTTTATCTCTGGGAACTCAAATATAGACATTGAGGAAAGAAGGAATTGGTTGCACAGAGCCTTAATGGAGTAGTTAGGAAAGGAAAAAACTTGGAGAACTTTCTTCTTCTCACTCTTGGCTCTGTGCTCGGGGATCAATCCTGGCTGCACTCAGAGCCAGGTATGGTGCCAGGGCTCAATTCCAGCTCAGATGAATGCAACACTTGCACATTACTTGCTGTCCTCTCTCTCTCTCTTGCCTACAAGAATTCAGATTTTTTTAAAGCCAAGAGATGTGAAATGTTCTCAGAGTAACGATTAGCCTTAAAAGAAGTTATGATAAGTAAAAAATGAGGATTGAATAAATGCCCTTAGTACTTAGTGTCATGGAAGTCATTGGTGATTGTTTCAATTACTTCTCCATTGTATGGACTAGAAATTTAGACAGGATAAATTGTAGAATTTAACTCTGCTCTACCATGTCTGAGGCTCTGCAAGAAAAGACTTGATGCTTCTCTGAGAGCTAGCAATGTCTTGTGCACTGCTGGATATGGCCCTCAAAATATAAAACAAACCACAAAAACTATATGAAAATTTCTAGTTCAGCAAGTGAAAATGACTATACACCTTTTTAACAGGTAGGTACAAAGAAAGTAAATAAAGTTTTTGTGGTTTTTTCGTAGAGTTCTGGCAGTGTCAAGTATTTGTTTTTATGATCTTATATGATCTGTTATTTGTTTTTATGATCTTTATATATGAAGCCCATCAAATTCTACTTACATAATGTTCTTACTCCACAACACCTCTCTTTTTCTAACTTTTAGTTCTCTTTCTCTTTTATAATAACATTCAGCATTTGCATGTAAAAGATGTGTATTATACTTGTACTTATATATAATTGAAACTGTTGATACAATTAGTATTCATTTATTATATTTTGAAAGAATAGGCAGAAATTTGCAACAAGCTAACTTTATCGACATCTTTAAATCTCAGTAATTATATTCATTTTATTGTCTATTTAAAGTTCTCAAGACACAGTAAACTTTTCTGTTTTTTTTTTTTTTTACATAAAATTGATCATATATTTATTGTAAAGTATTAGGGAAATTTGACATTAGTGAAAAAATTTCCTTGGGAAATTACCGTTTTTCTTTTACTCTTTCATTCATGCATGTTTTATTAACTATAAAGTTATAGATTGAATATTATTGTTTTAGTTAACCTTTTCACCTCCTCTAAAGAAACAATAGGTTTAGAATTAAAGAAAGTTACTCAGATCTTACATCAAATTTCCTCATTTGTGAGCATACTTTATGGAGTTATGCTTCTTTTTCTAAGGAATGTGTAATGTTTCTAAATCTTGGCCCTGCCTATTGCTTGAAGGAATCAAAATTGTCTTCACAAAATAAGATTAATTTAGATTTTGTTAATTCTTCCTATTCATTCACTTGCAATATTTTTTATATATAATGGCATTTTGTGGTATATTCTATTTCTTTTAATAGTGACTTGAAGTTTTCAATATATAAACCATTAATATCCTTTGATTTCTAGCTTATTTTTGACTGTTTTGAACCTTATTTTAAATGGAATTGCCTTTCAGATTGATTCTCTTCTAGTTATTTGCATATAGAAACATAACTGACATTTTTGTATTAGTTTTGTAGCCTGTGACTTTGCTTTTTGGGTTTGTTATTTCTAATAAATTTGGTTTTTCATTTGTTTGGTATTTTTTGACTACTTATGGGACTGTACCTGGGATTGCAATTGGTTCAGTGATTTCAACTGAGTGTGTGCAAAGCAAGTACTTTAATATCTGTACTTAATCATCACAGAGGATTCTTAAATGAGTGAAAATACTCTGTGTGCTACTTTAATAACAGACTCATGTTATTATACATTATAAAACCTCTTTTTCTGTTCTTGCACATGAGTGGCTGCTGCTAACACACCAAAAGTTAAAAAATAATTGTAAATTTTCAAATGGCATACAATTGAAAGATATCATTTAGCTTTAGAACACGCAAGCACAGAGCTAACTGCTATTGCTGTGAGCTGAAATTTCTCATAGTAGCAATTTTTATGCCATAATTTGTTTTTAAAAGAAATTGGAGTATCAAGGTAAAAACAATGTTTGATAGCAGTAAAATAGATGAGATCAACCATATTATAATTTAATATGTTTGATTTTGAATTCATTTTGGAGCATGGCCTTTATCAATAAAATGACAAAAAAGGCTTGGCATTATGTTATGCCACTAAATATATACTTGATTTTGTAAATACTGGATACTTAAGAACTTAGAAAGAGAGAAAAAATGTGTTTGTATAAAGAATTGAATGTTCCTAGGAAAATAATTTTTATATTTCTAGTCATTTAACTCTCAGTCAAAAAGAGTTTATAGTTTACCCCTAAGAGACAGTACAATAAATTAGTTGCTTGCTTTGAACATGGCCCACCTAGGTTCTATTTCTGTCATTATATATTTTCCTTAAGCCTGCTACTAGTGATCCTTGAGCACAAAGCCAGGATTAAAACCCGAACACTTGTAGCTATACCGACGGCATCCCGTCTACACACAATTTTTTTCTTTCTTTTCTAAAAAGAGGTAAAGTAAAAATACTTACAGTTGTTTTCAAGAAGTTTTAAAAAACCAGCAAAATTTATTTTCAAAGGTAAAATAACTAAGGTGTAGGCTTTATGACTCAGGTGATAGAAAATATCCTCAGCATGGAGTAAACAGTGTTTGAGTCCTGGCACTATATATGTCTCCACCCTCCCATCATCCCTCTCCACATATCAGTTCAACTTTTTAAAAGAAGTAATTTATTTAAGCACCATGATTACAAACATGTTTGTAGTTGGGTTTCAGTCACAAAAAGTAAGCCCTCTTCATCAATATTCCTCATCTTCCTCTTTCCATACGCCCAGCCTGTCTTCAAGACAAGCACTCTATTTCTCTCACTCACTACCATTGTCATGATAGCTGATAGTCTAATTGCACTCACCACTCTTTGTGGTAAGCTTCATATCATGGTGTTGTCCTTCTGGTCCTCATCTCTATTGTCTCTGGGTATTATTACCATACTATCTTTTATTTTTCTTAAATCCCAAAGATAAGTAAGACTATTCCATGTCTATCTTTCTTTCTTTGACTAATTTCATTTATGTAGTAGTTTCCATGTTTATCAATGTATAGGAAAATTTCATGACTTCATCTCTCCTGACGGTTGCATAATATTCAATTGTGTATATGAACCACAGTTTCTTTACCTACTCATCTGTTGCTGGGCATATGGGTTGTTTCCAGATTCTGTCTACTGTAAATAGAGCTGTGAGGAACATAGGTGTACAGAGGACATTTTTGTATTGGGTTTTGGTTTAACCTGATGAACCCTGACCATATAGCATTGTGTTCCCAGGCTGAACTTAACAGGTGGCTCAATGCCTTCTAGTTCTTCTCTCCAGCACTCCTGGAAGGATTGAACTAGGTTGGCTGTATGCAAAGCAAGCATCTTAATTTCTGTATTCTCTGCAGCCCCAGACAGAGGCTTTTAAAGTAGTGAAAATATTCTGTATGCCATACTCCAGAGTCTGACCTCTCTTAAAATAATAAAGAAATAAAGAAAAGAGAAATTGCTGGCACAATAGCTAAATAAACTGTATTTTTGTTAAAAAATTTTTTTTATCTTTTCCCTGACCCTGTTTCCCTGTCTCCTAAGATTTCTTGATTAAAATAAAGCTATTTAAAATATCAAAGAAACTTATAAATTCAATTGTACCCATTTCACAAGATCGTGGTTAAGGTGACATCCAGCTCTGACATGAATGACTAATAACTTCAAATTATAGATTTTGAAATGCCAAGTAAGAAATCATTTTAGATTAAGTCCCGTCCAGGTCTCAGTTGGATTGCAAGAAGAGCCACTTCATAAATTAGATTTGAACTTTTTACTGGGTAAGGGAGAAAACAGAGCAGATGCTTGGAAAGGATGTGGATTCATGTTAGATATGTGGTTTATAGACATTTGTGTCCTGTTCCCAGTTGTAAACATTGGTGATTGGAAATAAATGACTCCAGAATTAGTCAGAGAAGTACATTTTTATTCCTGTACTCCAGAAGTCCAGTATTTTTTTTAAATGTTTACCTAAGGCTGAGCATTTTAAATGTTTTAAAGACACTGACTTAGTCATTATTATGAAGCAAAACACTCTAAACCTTTGTGTTTTAAACACTTTACTATTTCTCAAAGTCTTTGGAACATTGGGACAATTGCTGGTTCAGGCTGAACTTTACATATAACCAGAGACCTCCGTCCAAAGCCTGTAGTCTCTGACTAGTTTGGGTGGGGATGATAGCCATCTTCAGTGTCATACAGTAGGCAATTAAAGCCTTTTCTGATGCTATGGAAAGATTCCAAGACTGTGAAAATGTACTGGATTTCTTGAGACCAAGGTTTGAAATTGGCATATGCTCAATTCTATTGCTGCTTTTTGCTAAAGCATGGCATAGAGCCAGTCTAATTTAAAAGGTAGATAAAAGCAGACCTACCTCTTGACAGGAAGAGATGCAAAATCACATTTTAAGAGATGTGCTGAAAGGAATATAATAGAGAATTGAGTTTTTTTAATTTCAAAAAAAGTATTTACTTAAGTATTAGCCTGGCCAGTACAACATAAGATCCTTGCATGCATTTTGACTTACTATTTATATATAAAACTTGAGTTTTCAGACAAGACAACAGAGCTGCTAGGATCCTGATTAATGCATCTGGTGACCCTGGGGATCAAACTTACAGTCTCAGGCTTGCAAGGCAGGCAGTTTATCATACAGCCATCCCTTGGCCCCCTTTGCATACATATTTTACTTTTTTTTTTTTCAGGAAATGTCAACTCTTCCAGAAAGAAGCAACCTGTTCTTTTCACAATTTCTTTCACAAGTTACATTTTTTCCACAAATAGCTTCAGATACTTTTATTTCTTAAAGAACTTTGCTGTGATGATCAGCATAAGCTCTTCACTTTCTATTGCCATCATTTTCAAGTTACACAAACACTCTCTTGAATATGATGAACATTTGTCTGACATTACTAAGCAGGCTTACATTAATTTTAGTTCCCCATTGAATTTCAAACAGGAGCCTCCACATTGACATTAAAAAATATTAACATTTGCAGTGTGCAGAGCAATCTGCTGAGGTGTGGATTGTTGCTCTGACTTGCCACATCTTTCCCCTCGTTCTTTTTTTAGAAAGAGCAAAGCAGAGGGATTTGGCAGGGCAATTCAAGCTGCCACTCAGAGGAGCTCCAGAGAGGGAAAGCTAGCCTAGACCATATTGCAGTCTGCCAGCAAATTTTGCATTCAAGGTCTTTCTTTGGAAAGGCAGTACTAGCTGGGCCCTGCACCCTGACTGGTGTCTGTATATTGGTGATAAGTTTCCAGCCATAAAAAACAGCCTTTTATAGTTTCTCAGAATCTTTCTTATCCTTCTTAAGAAAGTTTCTCTTTAATCTTTTCTGTTGCCTAAGGTGAGATCACCCCACTTTTGTTGTTTATTATAATGCAGACAGTGTAAAAAAATGGCAATTGTCTGATTGAGTTATGGTGGGACAGTTTTTTTGAGAATCCATTTTTTCAATTGAAGCTGTGTATCCTTTACAGACACAAGGCAGTATGCAATGGGGAATATTTCTTTCTGCAGCTATTTTTTTTCACCCTTTATGCTTTGCTTCTTTTTTATCATGTTCCATCACCATTATTACCCATTATATTTATATCTGTGTTTAGCAGGCAGACTTGCTTGGTGTCTATAAAGGTGTAACGAGCAATTTGGGTTAATGATTTTCTGCAGCTGCTCAAAACAGTTGGTACTAACGTCATCATTTATGCCTTCCAAAAGAAATCCAAATGAGGCATCAGATGTGGATTAAATTGACTTTGCCTGTTGCATGGAGGAAGTAAGAATGTGGATCGGGTGGTGTATGCAGAATGACTGTTTATGCATCTTTCATTCCCCAAGTGGATGCGAGTTAGCCATAGGGCCACAATCATAAAACAATCCTTTGCATTGGGGGAAAATTATTAATAACATAGACAGGTGCTTGTATTATCATCAATAATAAAGCAACTATGCTTACACAATTGATCAAATTAACTGCTGCATAGATGTGTAATTTATAAGTGAATTTTGAAAATACTTTTTGTTTCTCTGTAAGAAATAATGAATCTAGCACAAAAGAAAAATCATTGAACTGGGAAGTGTATAACTGGGCTCAATGTCTTGGCTTAGCAGTGTTTTCAATAAACTTGGGCAACTTATCTACTCTAAGACTCAAATTTCTTCTTTCAGTGCAACTGGGAATACTGAGTTCCTTAAAGAATATTTTCAGGAAAAAAGGAAAAGAAGTGCATAAATTGCACTAGGCACATAGGTATTAGTCATTATCTATATAAATCCAACATATTTGAAAAGACTGAAGCCTGAGACCCATCATCAGATATTATTCTGATGTAATTGTCATGGATATAAGTTGCACTCCACCATGATACTGGGATTGTTAGAAATACATTAGAAAATTTAAAGCTCTTCTGGTGATGCAAACAAGAATAAAAGCATGAGAACCTCTGCATTAAAGGATGTGTTGAGGCACAAATTGCTTGACTTCTCTGTACATGCAAAGGGCATTTGACCTTTCTTGGTTTCTTCAGTACATTATCGTCTAAAGATCCCTCCTGATGAAGTTAATTCACACTTTCCTCACAGTTCCTGTCTCTTCATGGTTTATGGAAGCAATGTAACATAACGACTATTTTACATTGTACTGGTTATTTTCAGACGTTAGGTAGCCAGAACTTGACAGAAAAGTAATTTAAATCTGGCAGTCTTTAGGCTCACAGAAGGACAGGTCAAGACTAAATTTTGATAGAGAAAATTGTTTGAATATTTTTAACCCTGTCTACTTCCCTCAAATATGTCCATCAGGAGTGTGCATTTCCTAATAGCCTCTTTAATCTGTTTCACTCCCTTTGTGATATTGTTTCGAATCATTCCATTTCTTTGCACTCTAAATTTATCCATGTCCCCTCAGTAATAGAAGTAAGTCCTCTGTCGCTAATGACAGTGGCTCAGATTTATCCAGAGATTGGGCCCATAATAACAGTTTGTTAAATGGATAGTCATAGCTTTGAGGAGATTATCAATCTGCTCAGTTAATTGGAGCAAAAGGGTTAATGTGAATGATTTTGTGGATTGTGTCTCCCAGACTTCAGATTTACCTTCTGGCCAGTACCTTACAAAGTCATAATCCGTGGAAGTGGCAGATGGTGGGAGAACATTATAATCCTTAGGCAGGATTCAAAGTTAGATGAGGTGGTCACATATTTCTGGAAATTAACTTTGTTACATGATATGCTTTGTTAGTCTGAAGCCATATATTAATACCTTGGTTGAAGGGAATCTTGACCTCTGAAAGGATCATAAAATTGCTCGGGCCATTTTTATTTATAGTTTTACAGGTTCTTTGAAAACTAATATTTAATACTTATAGAGCCCCAATTTTGGCAGACATTGATAAAAAGGACTTTGTATATGTAACCTACTTAATCCAAATGAATATCTCATACTGAAGTACTATTTTAAATTTTGAATCATAGGTGGAAAACCAAGATACAAAGAGATTATCAAATTATAAAAAGTTACAATCAGTAAATGAAAAAGCCAGGAATGAGATTAAAATATTTTGGCCCTGGATTTCATGTTGGTAACTATTATAATAATGGATAGAGCACAAAAATAATCTATTTTTATATCATCTTGAGATGGACATTTATTGGGGAATTTTGGAGGACAAGAGAATGATCTACAAATTGCTCTTGACCTTCCTGGCAACTATCAAAAATAGCCTTAGATATCTGAATTGGGAGTGTTCAGATATATTTCAGTGAAATAAGAGCTGTAAGTTACTAAAAGTAGTTTCCTAGAGAAAGTACATTTTTTCTAAGACTAGAATTATCAGAAAATAAATAAAAAGATAATGAGGAACACAGTATTTAGAAGTTGAGAGGTGAGTTTTCACCATCAAACAAACCATTTGATGTACTACTAAAAAAATGATACAAGATGTATACCTGAAATGCTTTTACAGTCATTCTCAGTCCAACTGGCTTACATATAAATGATCAATAGGGCTCCAAGTTCATTGCCATTGTGGGATACTATAATTCTTTGCTTTACTGGAAGACTGGTTGAGTTGAGTTATTATTGTTGTTATCTATCATTCCAAAACTCATTGGCTAAGAGCATCTATAAAGATGTTTTGCCAGAGTCCTTAAACTATGGCCCTTGGGCCACATGAAGCTTGCTGGGTGCTTTTTGCTACTGCTTCCTTTCATGATTAACTGCTGACTTGTCCCAGGCTCAGAGTCCACATATGTAGTATGTATACCACACTCTCTTACTCCCCTTCTTCTATCTGACTCTTGACTCCTCCAGTGAACTGACCCCCAGCTCCATTTAAAAAATTTGAAGACCCTTGATTTATTTTATTATGTTTTTTGTAGGTCCAGAATACATGAGGGGATAAATTAGAAAGTTCTAGTGTAAAATATCTCATGATATCACAATCTGACCTTAGCTAGGGCATATCACTTTTGGACTCACTTCTCAAAGTCCAACAATTGGAAATTAAACAGTGGTATATGATAGCCTACGTAAACCAACAATGAGATCATTTAAATATATTCAGAAACATTTCAAGCCCAGTTTTAAATTTTTGGCTGTTTGAAATTATATCATGATAGGAATGTTTCATTATGCAAATGAATGCTATGAATCAAGGTTTTATATTTCCCCTTGAGAGAGCTTTTTCTTTTTTCCTGCTCACCACTGACCTGAATCTTTTTTTTATGTGTATATATGTTCACTTTTTATGTGGATTCTCATATTAAGAGCCATAGCATGATGAATACAGGGTAATTGAATTTTTCAAAGACCAAAAACAAAAGGTCCTGAAGGAGTTAACCAAGAAAAAGTACACAAGTTTTCTGATCTCACTACAATGAAGTGTCATTTTTATGAAAGTTCCAAGACTGAGATTCAAGAGGGAGCACAAAAACTAAATCTTGACAAAAATTGTTATCTCTGCAGTTTATGAATAATATTTGCATAGGATATCTTGTTGCATCTTCAGGAAAGTAAACTGTCAGGACATTTTCTTGTTACTTTGATACTTTTTCATGATTATACAAATAGTGTTCACTGAAAAATTACATTAGAAATTGAAAATCACCTTATATTCCTTTGCTTTCAGATATTAAACATTATCATTTTAGAAACAACCCCTTTATAATATCTATGCATAATTACACATAATTTTTTCATACTGTTGGTGCCTAGGATCAAATGCAGCAGCCTTAAACTGATAATACATACATTAAGCCATTTTTTCTGGGCCCAAATGTAATTTTTAATGATGAGACTATATCTATATCATTGCTTGACATTTTTCTATGATTTAGTACTTTCTCCTCTCATTTATTTGCATTTTACTCATCACATTTATGATATTACAACAGAATATATATGAATAATAAAGGTGCTATTTGTTCCCTGATGCTGCTATAACAAATTATCACAAATTTAAACAACAAATATTTAATTATTTCAAGTTTTGTTTTAGTAGTCTGAAATTTTTATTGCTGGGTTGAAAACAAGGTGACAGTAGAATCATGCTGTCTTAAGAGGATCAAGGGAAGAATCTGTTCTTTGCTATTACTTACTTCTGGTGTCTACTTGCATTTCTTCTTTTTTTTTTTTTTTTTTTTGGTTTTTGAGTCACACCTGGTAGTGCTCAGGGGTTACTCCTGGCTGTCTGCTCAGAAATAGCTCCTGGCAGGCACGGGGGACCATATGGGACACCGGGATTCGAACCAACTACCTTTGGTCCTGGATTGGCTGCTTGCAAGGCAAACACCACTGTGCTATCTCTCTGGGCCCTACTTGCATTTCTTGATTTGTGTCCATATCTCTTTAATCTTGCCTTCATGATTCCATTGCAGTTTTATGGTTTGTGTGCATCAGATCTCCCTCTGTCTCTCATAAGGAAATACGATTGCATTTTTTAGGGTTCATTAGGACAATCTAGTATAAAGTAATCCTTTGAGATCCTTTATTACATCTGAAATACCTTTGTGCTATATGTGTTAGCATTTTTTAAGTTCTTTGTATCAGAACCTGTTATCTGTCAGTATTCTTTCTGTACTTTACTACAAAATTCTGAATTATTCATTTTAATAATTCACTTTTCACAGAGTCATAATTAATTCAACTGAAGACCATTTGTTTTTCTACCTAATGTATTCTAGTATATTAATTATAAAACTAGTGCTTATGAAATTTGCCTTTTTTATTCCCACTCTCCTTTTAAAATTTATCTACTTTTTAGTCATTCACAATTTCTATATATACATATATATGCTTGCATATCTAAGATTTTGAGTATGAAATTATATACTTAATGTAAGCAGAAAAAACATGTGTATAGAGCCATATAATTAATTTTATTAGTTATCTTTAACTATATGTTATATATATATGTTTTCATATATGCACAATTAAACCATATAGATATCCTGTAGCCTGTTAGTTTTTATTAATTATTACTTATATTGCTTCTACTTTAAACTGCAGCAATGATTATTCATATGTGCATAATACATATCACTGCATAATAAATTTCTAGTTTTTTCCTTATAATAAATTTATCTCAGTGGAATTTGATAAAAACACATATATTTTACCCATTTTTTGTCAAGAAGCATTCATTTTATTTTTATCTAAAATACTATCATATTACTAATGACAGGGTTTCTTGGCTACAATTTCCACCACTATACCTTCTATTCATAGTGTCTGCCTCTCTCCACCTATGTCTCAAGATCCCATTTCATCCATCCTCCTCAATTCTTGATAAGCTCAGTTTGTATACCAGTTCTCAGGTTCTATTTCCTTAGGTCGTTTTTTATCTCTTACTGCTTCTTTATAACTCAAATATATGGAATATAAATATATGTACATTTTAAATGTTAATAGACATTACCAATTTCCCTTTCAAGAAATTGTATTAATAAGAAAACTATTATAGTCATTTTCAAAAGACTCATGTTGACTTAAAACCAATAAGATAGAATTCTACCAAGAATTAGTGCAGAATCTCCAGAGTAGATGTTAAGGATGGGATTAGTAAAAGCTTTATAAGCAGATAAATTGGCAAGAAAGGGAGAGAGGATAACAAGGAAAAAATAGTAGGAAAATATGCAAATATTTCAGGGAATGGCTCTGCCATTTTTGCAGAGAAAAATTACTTTTAAGTTGAGATAAGGCTTTAATAACATCTAATGTTTGGTAACAATATATCCAGTACCATAATCTTCTAACAGTTTAAGATTATTAAAACAGGCTAAAATATGTTATATAAACATTTGTTGTGCATGTAAACATTTTATGGGATTATTATGTTACTGACCCTACCCTGATCGGTGATTGTGCCCTACCCTAGGGTGTGACCTGGCATTCTGCCCCCACCCTAGGGTGATACCTGATTCTGCTTCCACCATTGGGTGGTATCTGATCCCACCATTGGGTGGTACCTGATTCTGGGGGATAAAAACAAGGGTCTGTGGAAGGCGGGGGCTGTTTTGGCTGGAACTGATACTGAGGCTTTGGACTTCAGTCTTGTCCACCGAATAAAGCTAATATTTCCACAAGCCTGACTGTCTGCGAGCTGTTTACCCGCCTCTTCACCTCAAAACCGACCGCTGGACAGGGTGGCAGACGCGTGCTCCGAGCTGGAGGGGAAAGACCTCATCCTCCATCCCTCCATTAGTCAACCTCTTCAGGGGCTGACTTGCAACAAACATTCACTAATTTTAGTAGCTGAATTATTAAAGCGCCTAGTTGTCTCTTATTATCAAGGGAAGAAATCTTTATTCCACCTCATCTTTCAGAGTTTCAGCTTTTTGTGTGTTAGATTTCTTCATCTTGTATAGCTGAGGTTGTCATCATGACCTTGAGATCAAGTTTGCTTTGGTGTCATTGTATCATACAATCAACAGATAAGAGAGGAAAGCAGGAACCTAACATGATAGGTCTACCCTTTTTTTTTTTTTGCCTTATTATTTCTTTCCACCAATCAAATGTAGCAAAGTTAAGCAGCATAAAGAAACACATTAATGATCTGTTTTAGTCAATCAGGAATCTGTGGATGAATAAACTAGACTCAAAAGAGAAAAAAGCTGGAAGTTACAGCTCACCTCATGAAGCTCACCGCAAACAGGGATGAGTTTAGTTAGAGAAATAACTACGTTTTGAACTATCCTAATATTGAGAATGTACGAGGGAAATAGAAAGCCTGTCTAGAGTACAGGCGGGGGTTGGGTGGGGAGGAGGGAGATTCGGGACATTGGTGACGGGAATGTTGCACTGGTGATGGGTGGTGTTCTTTACATGACTGAAACCCAAATACAATCATGTATGTAATATAGTTGTTAAAAATAAATTCCACAGATAAAGTTATCTAAAAAAAAAAGAAACACGTCAATGATCTGTTTTAGTCAATCAGGAATCTGTGGATGAATAAACTAGACTCTAGCTTTCAAAGTCAAAGCTACAATCAAGATTTCAGCAAGAACTGGAGTATCATGTAAAGGCTCAGTTATAAAGAATCTATTCCAACATAGTTTCATGACTTGATTGTGTTTACTTTCTTAAAGACTGTTGAGCTTGGGGTATTAATTCCTTGCCATATGGGTCTCTTCCAAGAAGGTGATTAGCTTCATAAAAGTTAAAGAGATATTTCTAGAGAGATGGAAGTCATATCGTGTAATCACGGAATGACATCACATTACCATTGTCACACTCAATTGAATAGACATGTTACAAAGGCAATCCATATTTAAAAGAGAAAGATTACAAGAAATATGGAACCAGGAGGCAAGGTTTGCTGAAGATATATTTAAACTTCTTGGTGTCTGGGCAATACCCTGGGTTTATTTCTGGCTTTTTGCTCAGGGATCTTTCCTAGAAACTGGAGATATTTAAAATCTGTATGCCACATTGATTCAAAAAATGATAATCCTTACTTTTGGGGGGTTATTATTATTCTTTATTTAATTTTAGTGAAATAATAAAAATATTCTGAACATTTTATTTTTAAATTTTAATTTATATACAATTTTACTGTACTTTGAATGATAGAGTATAAAGAATACAGCAGTCTGACCCCCACAGCCCCCAGTAGTCTCTATACTTATTCCATTATACCAGGATACCTTCTTTCTTCCCTGAAACTGTTGCCTTAACATTCCTCTTTTTTCACCAATCCCACATCTTCCTGCTATGCTTAGCTCAATTATATAAACTAGTTTTTATATTTTGTTGCATATGGCTTTTAATTTCTGCTCTGCTTTTTTATCATCCACAAGTGAATGACATCATTCTATATTTGTCTCCTTCCAATTGATTTTACTAAGCATGTTTCTCTCCAGTTCCATTCATATAGTGGAAAATTGTATGAATTTTTTCTTTTCTTATAACCAAGTGTGTGTATACCATAGATTGTTTATTCAGTCATCTGTTTCTGGGGTTGTTTTCATATTTTGGTCATGATAAAACTACCATAATGAAGTCCAATATTTTAATTAGAAAGCTAACTAGGTCATTTGTGTGACCTAGTTAGTAGAAGAAAGAGAAATGTATTTTAGTTTTGTCCTCACAGAGAAGAAATGCATTTGATGAGTCATTCACACAATAGCTAGTGAGAATCTTGCATCCGAAGTTCTTCTACGAATATATTAAAAGAAAGTAGACTTGAAATCTGATCTACTCTTTGAGGCTTTTGAAAAATATTATTACTATATCTATAGATAAATATTTGCTTAAAATAAAAACTCAATTAGAAAACTAATTTAGCTCTGTCATGACAAGAATATATTTTGTTTACTTTTTAATTGACTCAATTCAGAAAAATTTTCTTTATTTTTTCTTTTTTTCTTTCTTTCTTTCTTTTTTTTTTGTTTGTTTGTTTGTTTTTTTTTTTTTTTGGGTCATATCCAGCAGTGCTCAGAGTTACTCCTGGCTCTATGCTCAGAAATCGCTCCTGGAAACCATATGAGATGCTGGGATTTGAACCACCATTCTTCTATATACAAGGCAAATGCCTTACCTCCATGCTATCCTCCGGCCACAATTTAGGAAAATTTGATCTGTACAGTTTTGAACTATCATTTGGAAGACTTCATAGACATTTGCATAAAGGTAGATGTCCAAAGAAGATTCTGAAGTTCATCTATAGTGGAAATCTTATTCCTTGTGGCAATTGAAGGGAATAAATATTTGACAGTTCCTGGGATCAGGGAGGCAATTTTTAATATCCTCTGGGGGATATTTGTATTGGACGGGCATCTTGTGAAGATACAACCCAAGAACTAATATGTGACATATACTCTAGCACTTCAGTCATAGTCTCAGACTCTGGAAAGGAATATTCTTTATTTACTATACCAGCTACTTAAATAAAACTTGTTTAAAATGGAATAGTTTAATTATAATTTTACAAACAAGTCCAGATTTTTAAAAGTTTTGTTTTCCTGGTCAAGAAGATAGCTAAGAAGTTTAATACGTTTTGTTTATTGAGGGCCAAGATTTAATCTCCAGTTTTGCATGTTCCCCAAATACATTCAGGAGCAGCCCTTAAGCAATGTGCTGGGACTAGTCTCTGAATACTTCCTAAGGAGGCCCTCCTCCATAAAAATGTTTGTTTTATGAGTAGAAATCTGCTATTACATATAGTATACATGAAATTTCCTTATCTGATAGGTTATTGAACCTCCTAAATACTAGTTATGTAATTATTTGAATATGATACTTATTTTTGATAAGTAGCTTTTAGTTTTAAAATTATTTCTAAAAATAAAATTAGAAAATATGATAAATTTAATTAATAAATATATTTATGCCTTTTCCACTCAGATTTTTATTAAATGACTTGAGACAAAAATCTGCCCTCCCTCTTTATTGGTGGTTAGAAAAATACAGAAATCACAATAGCATTACTTTGCTATACTTGATGAATTATAACAAACAATACTGATTATAACAAACAATACTGACAAGGGGAAAGGACCGAGACCATTTACAAATGTAAGGGGGAAATACCAGTTAACCATGGGTTATTTACAAACTCCTATAATTTAAGCTATTTACTGTGAATTTTCTATCTATTTAAAATAATATCTGAATATTTAGACCCATGATATAAGGGGGATTGGAACATTTAAGAATACTTTAGGAAAAAAAAACAAAGAAGGAAAGAAAGAGAAGACAGAATGAAAGAGAGAGAAAGAAAGAAAGAAAGAAAGAAAGAAAGAAAGAAAGAAAGAAAGAAAGAAAGAAAGAAAGAAAGAAAGAAAGAAAGAAAGAAAAAAGAAAGAAAGAAAGAAAGAAAGAAAGAAAGAAAGAAAGAAAGAAAGAAAGAAAGAAAGAAAGAAAGAAAGAAAGAAAGAAAGAAAGAAAGAAAGAAAGAAGAAAGAAAGGAAAGGAAGGAAGGAAGGAAGGAAGGAAGGAAGAAAGAAAGAAAGAAAGAAAGAAAGAAAGAAAGAAAAAAGAAAGAAAAAAAGAGAGAAGAAAGAAAGAAGAAAGAAAGAAAAAGAAAGAAAGAAAGAGAAAAAGAGAAAGAAAAGAAAGAAGAAAGAAAAAGAAAAAGAAAGAAAGAAAGAAAAAGAAAGAAAGAAGAAAGAAAGAAAGAAAGAAAGAAAGAAAAAAGAAAGAAAAAAGAGAGAAGAAAGAAAGAAGAAAGAAAGAAAGAAAGAAAGAAAGAAAGAAAGAAAGAAAGAAAGAAAAAAGAAGAGAAAAATAGAAGATAGACTAAAACAGTGTTTTTTAGCCTTTTTTACACCATGACCCCTTTCTGATGTCTTTTTTTAAATTTTGGGCCTCACCTGGTGACACTCAGGGTTTACTCCTGGCAATGCACTCAGAAATTGCTCCTGGCTTGGAGGACCATATGGGATGCCAGGGGATTGAACTGCGGTTCACCCTGGGTCAGCCACGTGCAAGGCAAATGCCCTACTGCTGTACCATCACTCCAACCCCATTTCTGATTTTTTTTTCTTCCTGTAGTTCCTTATCTTACTTGACTCACAAGACTCATGTTGTAATGCTCCACTTATGCAATTTTTCACCAGTGCTCCCCTTGGAAGATCCTGAGTAGAGGGCAAATTACACAGAATTGGAAAATGCTGGAATAAATGGCAATAGTTCATAAAATAATAGAAACTTTTACTGTAGTTAAAAATAGTTGTTTAATAAGCAGAATTTAGTCTTTGCACTGCTTTGTTTGACATAAACAAGTCTTTTAAAAGGCAGTAGTATTAAGTATGCTTAGTCAAAATAAAATATGGTCAGTACAATTTCTCTTGAATTTAATTTATTTGTACTACCTCTTTGGCCCCTGAGGAGATATTAGAATTTTCTTCTTGGCATACATGGTGCTTTTATACATATTATTTATTTTCACAGAAACTTTGCAAATGTACAAATTATTAAATCTATTTTTAAAAATGAGATAATTTGGCTTTGTATCTTGGCAAGCAGTACCCTGTAGATGAAATATGTTCTTAAAATTGTAAGTATGTTGAAGCTGCCTTGTTTGTTAAAAAAAAAAAAAAACAACCCCCGCATGCATACCCAAAACAAACAAAACACCCAGGAAGTAAAATTTTAAAGTGACTTACTTAACAATACAAAAAATTGATCTAACATATTACTTTTTTATTAGTGTATTAGTCTCAGGGTTGATTAAATCAGAGTTTCAGAGCTTCCTAAAGGACTCAATTCTTTTTTTCAGTCTCATCTATTTTCTTTGCCACCCACAGCAGATGGCTTTGCTTCTACCTCTAACCAAGGTCATAAAACAGTCTTACAATCAAAGATGACTTCAGCAGGGTTATTTTCTCACTAGTATTTCTTATCATATTTATAATCAATACAATCATTCCCAAGAGCATTATCTCCAGATCCTGTGCTGAGGGGTTCCTTATTAAATTAGTTACTTCCAAGATTGTCATTGAAAACAAAGTTGGAATTTTCCCTGAGCAAATCAAATTAGCACAGGCTGCTGGGTTTTGTTTTGCCAGGTACATGTTTTACAGAATTCATTATAGCATAAGTATATTAGCAAGAGTTATGATCAATTATATTGGCGTAACAAAAATTTTTTACCATTTTATAAAATTAAAATGGGATAATAAGAAGATTCCTGGTTTATGATATGGAGGAAAATTGATTGACCTAGACTTTCCTTTCTCTTCTTTCACCTTAGGCTTTCAAGTGGCAAATGGAAAGTGAGAAAAAGGGAAGAACCATCCACGTTTTTAAGTACCTTGTTCTGAAAGTAACAACTGACTTCTGCATTTGCCTTCTTTGAGAAATGGTCTAAAGAGTTTCATAAGTATGAGTTGTAAAATATATTTCCCTGATTTCCTAGGCTTTTATTATATAAAAATAGGTGTCTCTATTTTATGAAAAGAGAAACATGAAGTTTAATGGATATCTAGCTAGTTCTGCTACAAAACCAAGAGTAAATATTGCAGTCTTTAAATTTAATAATAAATTATATCCATTACTTCTTTCTATTAGCAGAAATAGATGATATGTATGTATTAGATTATGCACTAGATTTTGGGTATCTCTGAGTGAAGAAGACATACCTTTGATGAATCTGAGGAGTTGGGCAGGAACAGAAATTGTAATAATGTGAGATATGCAGGTAGATTAACAGAAGGCCATTGAAAAAGTGGTTCAAGTACCTGGTTCTGTGTAAGAAGTTAGAATGTAGGGGCCAAAGTGATAATACAGGTATCGAGCATTTTCCTTGCATGCGGCCAACTCATAACAGACCTGGGTTGGATCCCTGGCATCCCATATGGTCCCCCGACTGAGGAGTGATTTCTGAGCTCATATCCAGGAGTACCCTCTGAGCGTCACTGGGTGAGGCCCAAAAACAAACGAAAGAAAGAGAAAAAGAATTAGATTGTATTTTATTTCTCATAGTCATAATGAAGAACTTCCAAGGAATTTCTGAAGAATGAGCAGGAATTTAGCAAACTGCAAAGAAGGATTGAGGTTGATTTTTCTCTTAGAGGGAAGAATCAAGTGCAAAGGCAAACAGTGAGGGAGAACATAGTCTATAGATATAAATATATGGGCTTGGATAGAAAGAGGTATCAGATAGTCTATTAAAGGAGATGTTTGTATAAGATGCAGGAATAGTAGCAGTACATGAGAAAGGGAAGTAAGATTAGGTACAAAAATGGAGTAGCCTAGTAAAAGTCTAATAGTTCTAATTTTTAAAGAGGGAATTTTAAAATATTCTGTCTCTTTTGTTTATAGACATATCTCAGGAGACTTAAAAAGGATTATTTTCAGTTCTCTGACCTCCTTGAATGGGAAACATTTATTTCCAGTATTGTGCAAACTAAAAAATAAACTAAATTCTAAAAGTAGTTGCTTTATGAGCTTCTAGATATAAAATATGAACATAAACAGAAAGTTTGTGGGAAATAGCTGAATGAACACTTAGGTAAGCATCTCATCTGTTTTATTTTGATTCCTCTCCTTCCCATGCCCTGAAATGTCTTGTGTTGTCATGTGCTGGGTGTCTTGATTTATTCACTTCTTGATGTATATACATATTCTCAAGTTATGGTGATATAGTTAGGAAATTGTAGTGATGTTGAAACATGACATGCCAATCCTGATGGAGATAAGAAATTAGTCTAGAAGATCAATTTAAGTTCATAAATTATATATGTTACAATTGCAAGGTTTATTCACTGTTATGTTTATTCCGATAGGAATGTTGAAACAATTATTTTATTAATATATCTCTTTTTGTCAAAGTAAATTATAACATAAATTAACTGAAAAAATATGTCATAATCTCAAAGGGGAATTCATGTGGGAAATCACCTCATGTGGGAAATTACCTCAAGCTTCAAATATAATGATTCATTATAAGGAAAATTATTGTTTTTCCTTTTTCCTTTATTAAATTTTACCATACCTAGTGGTGCTCATGGTTTACTACATGGCTATAAGCTCAGGGGCCACTCCTGATGGTTCTCAATACAACATATTATGGTGTTGTGGATCAAGCCTAGATAGACCACATAAAAAGCAGTCCTTAATTCCTGTACTATTTTTTACCCCTCTCCCCACTATTCATTTTTAGTCATATGGTTAGCCAACCATTATAGACTAATTCTTGTTATGTACTATTACTAGTTATATCTTCTTTCCAAGTAATTTGAGAGATAAGTTGAGAGATAAGACATAAGGATAGTAGTGAGTAGTTATGGAATGATAGTACAATGTTCAGGGCACATGCCTTGCACATGACAATGGGTTCCATTGCTGGCACCCTATAGTGTTTCTAGAGTGATACAAGAGCTCAGACTTGTGAAGTCCAATACCAAAAGAGAAAAAGAGTAGGTTATACTCCGTAAAACTTTGAATCAGAATAATTTGATTACTTAAATTTTAATTTTTAAAATATTCAGTGAGTATAATTATTCCAAAGTCATGTTTTTTTGTGTTTGTTTGTTTTTGTTTTTGGTATATGGGCCACACCCAGTGACACTCAAGGCTTACTCCTGGCTATGCACTCAAAAATTTTTCCTGGCTTGGGGGACCCTATTTGATGCTGGGGATCAAACCAGGTCCATCCTGAGTCAGCTGCATGCAAGACTAACGCCCTATTGTTGTTCTATCGCTCTTGCTCCCCAAAGTCATGATATTTTATGTTTTTAAAAGACAATACAAAGGCCATGACAAGACAAATAGATTTTAATAGAGGCAAAAAATTTTAAGAATATAAAAATACAAAATAACTCATCTTAAAATATTATTTTTAATTATACTTTGGACATTTATCAATAGCTTTTTAATCTTGACGTGAAGTGATTAGTCTTGGCTTTTTTATTTGCTGGACTAGTGTAGGTTTGTAAGAAGAAATGGGAATGTTGGGCCATGGGTTGTGAACAAGTAAGGTTGCCATTTTACAAAGATTAAATATATAAACTTTGGCTCTCAAAGAAGTACCATTTTGTGAAAGACCACATGTTAGGTTTTCTCAAGTCTGTCTATTAACATCACCCCAAGCTACTTGGCCATACCAAATAGCCTATCTGGAAAAAACAAAAGGGAGCAGTAGTAAGGTGCCCTAGACAATGGTCAATTATTTTAAAGATCACCAAAAGCTAGACCCTCCCTATATACCTCATTATATAATTTGATTTGTGACCTTAGTTAGGGTGGGATCGTCTCCTCCGGGAGATAGTCAGTATGGGGCTTGCGGCTGATGAAATAAAGTTTTGTTTTGCCTTAAAATTTTTTTTTCATTTTCATTTTATGTCTCTAAACACAGTTTGGTTAGGCATCTATTTCTGTTCTTGCTTTAGGAACTCTTTTAGTGAACGTGGCAAAAGCCATTCCTGACTAAATTAGGCCTTGGGACCAGTTATTGGACTGTAACCAGGTCCAAATAATATTTTTGGCAGCTAACTCATATTAGTGAGAGTGGTTTTTATGTTAGTCTTTTGGCTGCTTGTTTCTGGCTTTGTCCAAGGAGCTTAGATTTCTATTTTTGTTCAATTTGTGACTTACATCCTTTAGAGAATTAAGATCTTTTTTTTATGATGACTACAACATCCTGTTTAAAAGTGCTTTTCCCCCTGTCCTGTCATCAGCATTTGAGATGTTTCTTGTCTTTGACTGTAACTCTGGCTATAAGTTAGTAAGAACACAACTTCTATACTTTTTTTTTCCTGTGGGTAGCCTCCTTAAACTGTACTCAGTTTAATCCATTAATGCAGCAGTTTTAGGATGGCTTAGTTGTTCAATGATATCACTGATTACCTCTTAACGAACATCCATTTTGCATTTCCACCATGTTAGTTTTAGACCTCAAATTGTTTGCTGTAATGTTGATAGTTCTAGAAATCCCATTAATTATTAATATCTTTATTTCAACACCTTGATTACAAATATGATTGTAGTTGGGTTTCAGTCATATAAAGAACACCCCCTTCACTGGTGCAACATTATCACCACCAATGTCCCAAATCTCCCTCCTCCCCACCCACTCCCATTATTGTCCACATTTCTACAGTAGGAAAGGAAAGAAAACTTTTTTATTATTGCATTTTAGGTTTTTTTTTGTCACATCCTGCAGGTGTTCAAGGTTTACTCCTGTCTCTTTGCTTAAGAATCATGGTTGATGGAACTCAGGGAATCATATGTAGTTCTCAGGATTTGAACTTGGATCAATTGCATGCAAGGCAAGCACTTTATAGACTGCCCTGTATTTCCAGTCCAGCTCTATTTGTTTTGTATTTGAGTCATGAAGGATAAAATAGCACAAAACTTTATTTTGAGGATTTTTCTTTCAGGCTCCTGGTCAGAATTAGGTTACATACATTAGGCTAAGGGAAATGGGATTACTATAGAGGATTAAGCTAATCATAGTTCACATTTTAGAATTGAGTACACTGCTATTTACAATTAAATTAAAGACCTGTTAACCAGACAACAGTTGTTATGAATACATAGAGAATAGTTGCCATGAAGAAAACCAAGAACTATTGGAAGAATTTTTCTGATGAAGTGTCAACATAAATGCATTTTCTTTATATTTATAAACTACATACTTAGGAATCTCTTTCTCGGTCTCATATTTTATAGTACACCTTTAAAGCTGAAAGCATTCTTGGCAAAGTCTGTTTAAATCTACAAAGAAATTAAATCTTTTAAAGTACTTATTCTGCCAGTAACTTGAACACAACATATTTTAGGATTCACACTGCCCAAAGCATAGCAGAAATGACACCAATAGTAAAGACATAAAAGTTAACAGTGAGTAATGACATCATATATATGCTTATTGGCATTTCTGTCAAGATATATTTATATAATTTGTTGATTTCATCTGTACTGTAAGTAAGTGGCAGCTATTTCTTTACTTTTATCAGTGAAGAAGTTGGGACACAAAGTTTAAATTACTTTTTAATGATACACAATAAGTCAGGACTAGATTCAGGACTACAAAGAGTTTCTTACTTTCGTGACCTTTGATTTTCAAATGCCTACGATGCCTGTGTGCTATTTATCCAGCAGCCTTTTTTAAATGGTTGGTTTTGTAAGCCACTATTGGCCTGACATTACTATACTTAAATATAGAACCAGAAAAATATTTTTTCAGGGCATAGAGATAGTATGGTGGGTTGCCTTACATGCTGTTCAACCTGGGATAAATCTCAGAAATTATGATTCCCTTCATACTGATTGAGCACAGAGCCCCTGAGCATCACTAGATGTGTCCCCAAAACAAAACCAAAAAGAAAATAAATAGTTTTGCAATCAGGATAAGTGATGATTTTGATATCTTGACAATGAACAGAATAGACTGATTTTTCAAAAACACCCACTTTCAAAGAATTCTTGCACACCAATTGCATTTGGGTATTTAAGAAACTGTAGAAATTCTTGGGTCTTTTTCAGAAGAAAAAGAGACACCTAATCATCATGCCATTAATATTTATACAATTCATTTTTTATCTGCTACTACTAACATTTTGTGAATTGCCATGTATACTTAGGTAGACTTAAACTTGTATTCATTGATTTATCTTCAGATTTTTATACTAGACAATTTCAGGGCTTTAGCTTCACACCTCATTCAGCCCTTTATTCATTTTTATCCCCTCACTTTCCCTCCCCTATCTTTTTTTTGTGTGTGTGTGGTTTTTGGGTCACACCTGGCAGTGCTCAAGGGTTATTCCTGGCTCCATGCTCAGAAATTGCTCCTGGCAGGCATGGGGGGAACATGTGGGATGCTGGGATTCGAACCAATGACCTTCTGCATGAAAGGCAAACGCCTTACCTCCATGCTATCTCTCTGGCCCCTCCCCTCTCCTATCTTTATGATAACTCCCAAAGTTTAAAAATATTATGGTGGTAATTTCATTTCATTCCGTTTTTTAAATTTAGGTATTTCTATTCCACATATGAAAAAAAGCCATCTGGTGATTGTCTTTTACTTCCTTACTTAACTTATTTCACTTAGCATAATCACCCCACTAGTCATCCATTTTATCCCAAAGGGCACAATTTCATCCTTTTTAAATAGCAGAGTAGCCTTCCACCGAATACCATGTACTGCAGCTGTTTCATAAAGCCATCTGTTGTTGGACATTTAGGTTAATTTCATGTTTTAGTATTGTGAATAATGCTGCTATGAACATAGAAGTGTGAATATCCTTTTAGATTAATGATTTCTAATCCTTCACATTAATGTTAGGCAGGATATTGCAAGATCATATGGAATTTTCTTTTTTTGTTGTTCTGGTGTCACATCTAGTAGTGATCAGAGACTATTTCTGCTTCTGTGCTTAGAAGTGATCTTTGGCCGTGCTCAGAGGACATATACAGTGCCATAGGTTTGAACCAGAATAAGTCAATTTCAATGCAAGGCAAATGCCTTATCTCTGATAGTATCTCTCTGGTCTTCCATTTATAATTTGTGTGTGTATTTATTTTGGGGGTTAGGGCCACACAAAATGGTGCTTGGGACTTACTCTTGGCTCTGTGCTCAGGGATACCTCCTGATGGTACTTTTATGACCATATGGGGTACTGGAGATTGGACTCCAGTTGACCATATGCTAAAGCAAGCATCCTATCTAATATACTATTTAGCCCCAATAGAAAAGTTCATTAAATATGAATTAATTAAAATTTTGATTAAGTCACAGTGATTACAAAATTATTTATAATTGAGTTTTAGACATTCAGTGTTCCAACACCAGTCCCTCTGCCAGTGTCCTCCTCCTTCCACTAATGTCCTCAGTTTCTCTCCTGTTCCTCAATATGCTTCTCTGACAGTCACATTTTCTTAGACATTTTTGTTTATAATATGGTTTCTGATAGTTATCACTCATTTTATTTTTTAAGAAAACTCATTACAATTTTAGGCCCTTTTCCCATTTTTTGTTTTATTTCTGCCTTATTTTGTTATCACTGTTAGTTGTGAATTATTTATGTATTTTATATATTGACTCATTGTCGACTATGATATACAAATATCTTTCCATAGTTTCAGGATTATCCTTTTTGTGGTAGTATATTTAGCTACTAAATTGTTTTTAGTTGTATGTTATATTTACTTATTCTTGATTTTGTTTCTCTCTCAGAGTGGAGCTTTTCATGTTTAATCCTTATATAAGGCCCTACAGTGTTTTCTTCTATGTATTTTAGATAGTATTTTGATATAATACAATGCTTTAATTCATTTTTATGTTTGCTTAAATTGATTTGTGTACCTTGAGCTATTTATATATCCTGGAATGAATCTCACTTACTCATGATAAATGATTCTCTGAGTCTGTTGAATTTTATTTGCCAAAATTCTGTTGAGGATTTTTGCATCTGTATTCATTAGAGATCTTGGTCTGTAGTTTATATGTTGTGTACTTTACATTCTGGATTTTGGAATTAGAATTATATTGGTGAGGCTGGAGTTATGGTACAAGCAGTAAGGCATCTGTCTTGCATGCACTAGCCTAGGACGGACTGTGTTTCAATCCCCTAGTGTCCCATATGGTCCCCCAAGCCAGGAATGATTTCTGAGTGCATAGCCAGGAGTAACCCCTGAACATCACTGGGTGTGGCAAAAAAAATGATATTGGCCTTGAAGACTGTCTTTGAAAACATTTTCCTTTTTCAGTTTTTTTTAAAGTTTTTTAATTTAAAGCATTGTGATTTACAAAGTTCTTCAAAGTTGAGCTTTAGACATACAATGTTTCAGTACCAATCACACCACCAATGTCAGCTTTCATTCATCATTGTTCCCAGAGTCCATTTCACCCCCCAAAAACCCTAGGTGGCCACATATCAGGTTCATTTTTTGATAGTTCTTAGTGTATTTATTTTTTATAAATAATTTTTATTATGACCAAAATGAATTACAAATCTTTCACAGTAATATTTTAGGTACATAGTGACATTGAATCAGGGGCATTCTCACCACCAGTGTTGTCCTCCCTCCACTCCTGTTCCCAGCATGCATTCCATATCCCCCTCTTTTGCCACCGGGCTGCCAGTATAAGTGGTCCCCTCTTGTTGTAGATTGAATAGCAATTCTATTGTCATTGGCTTTGGATTTGGTGTTTAAATATGATCATTTTTTAATTTCTATTCAATATTCATATGACTGGTCTTGGTACCATCCATTTCCCCTACTCAATGTGTGAGCAGAACAAGATGATTCAAGTTATGTGGTTCTGTATGAAGGAAAAAAATGGGGGGCAAATTGGGAGGAGTCTATCTAGAGGTTATAAATATCAATTTAAGAGAAGAAAGGAAAAAAAAAAGAAAAACATAACAAAAAGACAAAAAAAAATACAGAAAACAACAACAAAACCCCAAACAAACAAAAACAGACAGACAAAAAAAAAATCCAAAATTACAATGACAAAAAAATTCAAACAACAAACTGAAATGCACCACAGCAATAAAAACAACAACCAAACAATAACCATGATTCTGAAATAAAAAATAAATAAAATAAAATAAAAATTGTGCTTTTTAATTTGGTTGCTAATGTTTGGGTCTCTAATTTTCATTGTTGTTAACCCTGTGGCTTAGATATTTAGTCTTCCTTTCTTAACATCATTAATGCATCTAATTCCTTTTGGCCCCTGTCCCCTGTTATATCACATGTCTTTCTCCACCACTTAATTTCTTCCTTCTCCTTACTCTACTCTGCAGCCAAGAGAGTTCTAGATAACCCACATTCAAACCATTGCATTATTTTATGCAGTTATTCTAAATTCCACATATAAGTGATATCATTCTTTATTTATTCTTCTTTTTCTGGTTTATTTAACACAATCTCTTCTAGATCCATCCATGTTGTACTGAATTGCATGATTACATCATTCCTTATAGCTATGTAGTATTCCATTGTATATATGTACCACATCTTTATGATCCACTCATCGTTAGTTGAACATCTAGATTAATTTCAACTGTTAACTATTGTATTGAGTGCTGAGATGAATAATGGTGTGCATACACATCCTTTTGGATAAATATTTTTCTGTCCTGAGGATAGATTCCAAAAGTGGAATTACTGGGTCATATGGCAGAATGATTCTGAGTTCACTGACAATCTTTCATACTGTTTTCCATAGGGGTTTAACCAAACAGAATTCCCACAGTGAATGAATTTCTTTTCACTATATCATTGCCAACACCAATTGTTCTGGTATTTTTGATTTGTGTCATACTCACTGGTGTAAGATGATAACTCTTGATTTGGATTTCTCTAATAAGTAATGATGGGCATTTTTATGTGCCTATTGGCCAGCTAATGGTCTTCCTCATTTTTTGTAGGTTTTTTTTTTAAAGTTTTGAGGGGTTAGCCTTTGTGTGTACTTTGTATATTCTAACTATTTGATGTGTTAAGTGTAAATGTTTTCTCCTGTCTTGGTTTTAGTTTGTGTTTCTTTTACCATGCAGAAAAATTTTAGTTTGATATAATTTCATGTATTCAGATTTGGTTCTGTAGCCTTTGTCACAGGCATCAAATTGTTGAAGACTCCGTTGAGGTCTAGTTTTTGGACTGTTCTGCATAATTTTCCTTAATGCACTTCATTGATTGAGATAGATCAGTAGAAATAATGGATCTATAAAGGCGTTTCATTCCCCAGAAAGCTGAATAAGCATTCCTTCTTCTCAAGTGTACAAGGAACTTTCTTTAGGATAAATCACTATTTCTGTTTTTGTTTTTATTTGTTTGTTTGCTTTTGGGCCATACTCGTGACGCTCAGTGATTACTCCTCGCTATGCACTCAGAAATCTCTCCTAGCTTGGTGGACCATAATAGATTCTGGGGGATCGAACCGCTGTCTGTCCTAGGTTAGTGAGTGCAATGCAAATGCCCTAACGTTTGCATCACAGTTCCGGCCCCATTATAGATCACATTTTAAAACATAAGTCTAACTAACATAAAGTCACAAATAGAAGAATTATTTTGGGATCCTACTGTGTATTCCTAGGAGTAAAATTTGTATGCAAACTCAATCTGTTAGTTCTTTTTAATTTTTTTTAGGAATATCCATATTGCTTTCCAAAAAGGCTGGAATAATCAACGTTTCCAACATCAGTGAATGAGTGTCCCCTTCTCCCTGCAGGTATGATTCTTTAGGGTTTTTTTTTTTTAAACTTAGACTTATGTCCTAAAACATGATCTATCCTAGAATGTTCTGTGTGCACTAGAGTTGTATGTATATTCAGCTTTCTGAGGATGGAATGCTCTATATAAATCCATTAGTCCTAGATATTTTATTTTCTCACTTAGAACTCTTCTGTCCTTGTTTACATTCTGCCTGGTGTATATATCCAGTACTATCAAGATTCCACCCAGGTGTTTCTATAGGTTTGTAAGGCTAAAAACTTTGCTTACCCAACATTTATTGAGTATATGTTTATTTGTTGCTACATCTTGGTCTATTATACCTTTGATCAACAAGTGGTGTCTATCCTTGTCTTTATTTACTTTCTCTTTTTTATGTTGTTTTTTTAAAAATTTATTTAAATAAAATGTATCACATAGTTGACATAAATGTTCATAATACTTTTGTTTCAGGAATACAGAAAGCAAAGTTATTAAGAAATAGAAAGAGAATAGAGAACTAAAAATGGAAAAAGAAGGGGAGAGAGTTCATTAGCAGTTATATTTGTGAAAATTGCTGTATCAATAAAGTTGTTAATACAATAGTTGAAAGTTTAGTATGCTCCCTTTTTTCTTTAGATATGGGAGATAAACTAAACAGTGTGTGTGTGTGTGTGTGTGTGTGTGTGTGTGTGTGGCAATTGTTGTGTAGGCACAGCAAAATATGGAAGGAATTGGAAAGAAAGACCTTAGGCCTACAAAAGAGGGAAATCTTATCCCCAAAGAGTTTTGCCATAAGAACAACTCAAGGCTCCAGGCATACTCTGTGGTCCAACCCCCTAGTCATTCTCAGTGGTCAGTTCTTCAGTTTCACACTTGTTGCTGTAAGGTTTCTGTAGTTATAGATCCTGCTTTCTGTACAGGTCCTATGTCGAATACCGGGTGGTGTGTAATGTCTTCTGGTTCTGTTTCACCATCATTTAGCATCGCAGAGAATCCTGCCTTAAAAGCATACTTTTGTTGTTGCCCGGTTGTCAGGGTGATATAAGAACTGTCTTTGGAGTAAGTCAGTGCCATGGCAGTAGTGGGGCCTTACTTGGTCGAATTTATGTTCTTGGTGCTTGTGTGGGAAACCATGTTTGTTTCTGTAAGTGGAATCCTTGGCTGAGGGGCAAATGGTCAATGTCCAATCAACTGGAGTATAAGCCAAGTCATTAAGTTTAGGGTGTAAGATTCCACTAAATATAAAAAAAATTTATGTTACCATCTTTATTAGATAAGTACTTGCTTGCATCCTTTAACTTTTCCCATTTTAATATGCCCATGCAAAAAGGGACAATGCCACAGGGAATTATTAATAGTTATGTGGGGGGCCAAAGTGTGAAGACCAACAGTCCCCAGAGCCTTTTGCTTACATGAACTCTGAACAGATTTGTCTACTACTGTATTGAATGGAACCCGAGGATAGGGGAAATTGCTGCTACATGAGAAGATATTCAATAATGGTTATGCCTATTAAAGGGATGTATCTAAAAGAAATATTCAAAGAAAATTTATATGAACTCTTCTTAATTCCTCCTTCCATTTCTTTCCTTTCCTGCCCTTCTCATTTCTATAATATAGGGTCAAGATAGTGTAGATATACCTTACTTTGATATCTTGTATACCTTGTCCTGATATTCTATAAATATATGCTATAGATTATATCTATAGCACTAAATATTACATATAATATAATAATATATTATATATAGAATATATAATCTATAGCATATATATGTCTATATGCTATAGATTATATAAGCATATAGATTATATCTACATATAATCTATAGCATATATAGTATATAGATACAATATATGTTATTCTATATATTCAGATAAGCAAGATTATCTTGTGTTTACCTTTTTCTTTTGTCTCAGTAAGCATGATAACCTCTAGTTCCTCCCAAGTATCAACAAATCATTGGTTTCTTAATTCATGCAGATATGTAGTATTCCATTATGTGTGTGTGTATATATCTGTGTGTACACACTATAACTTCTTTATCTGTAATTGGACACCTAGGTTGATTCCATATTCAAGCTACTCTACTCTCATAGTGTAAAATGGCATAAATATGTCTGTCCTCTTGAATAAATATTTTTGTATTCTGGAAGTCGATATCAAAAAGTGAGATCATTCAGCAACTGTATTCTTTACTAAGATATCTCCATTCTGTTTTCCATAGGTATTCATCAAGATAACTTTCTCACAGATAAAAGCTTCTTCTGCAGCATATCCCCACAAACGTAGATCATTCCCAGTACTTTATTATTATTATTATTATTATTTTGGTTTTTGGGTCAACCCGGAAGCATTCATAAGTTACTCCTGGCTCTGTGCTCAGAAATCACCCCTGGCAGGCACGGGGACTATATGGAATGCCAGGACTTGAATCACTATTTGTCCTGGATCAGCTGTATGCAAGGCAAATGCCCTACCACTGTGCTATCTCTCTGGCTTATTGCCAGTACTTTTGATATTTTGATTGTCACCAGTTCTTTGCTATTAGTATGGGTATGAGAATATATCTCAGTGTCATCTCAATTTGGATTTTTCTTACAATAAGTGATGATGAGCACTTTTGTTGTGTGCCTATTGGCTATTTTGTCTTATTCAGAGAAATGTATATTTATTTCTTTTCCTCATTTTGTTTGATAAGGTTTTAAAGTTTTTATCATTAATCTTTGTGAGTATTTTACATATATTGGATATTAATCATTTTTCTGATACGTTTAGTGTAAGAATTTTCTCTCACTAGTGGAGTCCCCCCTAGAAACAAGTTTCTGAATTGCAATTTTATAAATATAGTCATTCTGGCTTCTTTGTGGAGATGATATGAAAGTATTCAAATGTGAATTGGGAGACCAGTTAAATATTTCAATTTTCTATTAAGAGATAATAGTGAATAAAGATGTTAATAATGAATTAGGGAAAAATTGAAAATCTTGTAGCAACATTTTGGAAGAAAACCTTTAAATCCTCATTGATTTATTATAATATGTGAGAAAGCATAACATCTGTTAACACCTGATTTTTTCGCTTGAGTGACTGACTGTAGCATGTACTATTTATGTGGTAACTATACTGAAGGAAATACTTAAAAGCAAAAACTAAGACTGACATAAGTAACCCTAATGAAGGAAAACATTTAAAAAGAGAAAATTATAACTTGAATGTTAGATTTATTTACTTTTACAAGCCTGTAAGGTATGAAATGTTTGCAGTTGGATGTATGCCTGAAGATGAGATGTTGACAAGATGCTGTGTTCACTCACATATAGTTTTCTTAATTTGTGTGTGTATGATGTGTGTGTATGTGTGTATGTACTAAGATCTTGAGCCAGGGGAAGTTGGTGATTTAACTCAGTCTCCTTTTACCTTTGTATTCCTATGAGCAACATCAAGAACAGAAATCTATTTCTGATTGGCATTAGTGCTTGCTCGTGTTCCATTGATGATAGCAGTATGTTTGTCTTCATGGTAAATGGAATGTCAACCAAGTTATCTCAGATCAGAAGATCCTTCATAATTTAATTTCAGAGCTAAAAAAAGATTAATGGAAAATGTCACAGTGATACATCCCATGCTTAGAATCCAATAATTTTATTTTAATAAGTTGCACGTTATTGGTAATACTGACTCATAACTTAGCTAGATTTTCAAAGAGACCATGACCTTGCACAAATAAATGGAATAAATAAAGAAATCTGAAATCATTTGTTATATTTTATCAGAGCTATTTATTTATCTTCATATCCTCTCAAATCTATAATTCCCTGTTATATAGTAAAAACAAACAAAAATCTTAAAAATATATAAGAATTAGTCAGGTTTTTAATTAATCAGGTTTTTCAGACTATTGAGTTAATGAGTCTAAAATCCAGTATTAAACTATAGGTGTATAAAAGAAAAATATGATAACTAATACTATATTATCATTTTTCCAAAATCCAATTCATATTCTAGGAAGTATAATTTCATGTTATAGCTCAATATGACATCCTAATTAATTTTAGATAGTTCTGGAGTGAAATTGAAGAATACAATTTGTTAATGGATAATTTACACTGAAATATTTATTTTGCATAATATATTATATATGAGAATTTCATAATTTCAAAGAAAAGCTATCCAGCACATTTTTCTATATATCCCATGTTCATTGAACATTTTTTGAGTGTGCTTTGAATTCCTTAGGCTTCTAAGGGCAAGTTCCAGAAGCATGCCTTCCTCTGCAAGAGAAGATAAATTTATTTTTCTTTTTTACTTGGGGTAGATTGGGGGCTCTAATTGACAGAACTCAGGGCTTACTCCTGTCTTTGTGCTCAAGGATTACTCCTGGAAGGATTAGGAAATGGTATAGAGTTCTAGGGATTGAACCTGGATTAGTTATTTGCAAGGCAAACTCCATATCCACTGAACAATCTCTCTGGTTCCAGGAGGTAAATTTGGAACTTTACAAATATTTACAAACACTTTTACAATATTTTACAAATATATTTACAAATATATATTATTAAATATATATATATATATATATATATATATATATATAATATATATATATATATATATATATATATATTTATATTATTATTATATATATATATATATATTTGATTTTTTTGGTCACACCCGGCAACGCTCAGGGATTACTACTGGCTCTTCACTCAGAAATCTCTTCTGGCAGGCTTGGGAAACCATATGGGATGCCGGGATTTGAACCACCATCCTTCCTCATGCAAGGCAAACACTATCTCTCCAGCTCCCTTCATAAATATTTTTGAATGATTAAGTAAAGAACTCTGAATCTAAAATTTTCTTTAACTCTTCCAAGTAATTCAACTATAAACCTAGAAATATATTATCTGTACTTTTTATAGCTTTTATTTATATCTTAAATATTTGTTTTATCTCTAATTTCTAAGTGTGAGAGATTTGCCAATTAGTTTGCAGTATGATCCTTATCTAAAATATATAACTATGTAATTATACTGTAAATTAAATATCTATTTTCTATATATGTGTTTAGATATATATTTATATGTTAGAAATGTAATTTCATAGCTTGGACTAGCAAAATTTTAGGGAATTTTAAATTTGGGGTTCTTGTAAAATTTTATTTTAGCAACATTCAAAAAATATAAATGCAAATGTAATATAAGTACATGTGTCTACCCATTATCCAGCTGCAGCTTTAAAATATGTCCCATTTGATAAGGTTCCAGGTTTATTTTAATGACAAAGTCTCATCTATGCAGCCAATTTGGATCATAAAACAATTCCCACCTCAACTGTTTAGTCTATAAAGAGATTACAGTGGATGGTTGTGGGTCATACTTACTTACATCATATCTCTTTTCTGTCAGAAAAGGTTAAAAATTGCCTGGAGAAGTTGATATATTTTCTAAGGTCCTCATATATACTTTAAGGTTCCTGGGGGGGAATGTAGTCATTTAAAAAATAGATTATAAGCAAGAGGCTGAAAATGTGGAAAATTCTTATTGTTTATGTTTTAATTGCTGATGTCATTCTTTATTATCATTACAACTACTATTAGTAAAGTGTGTTATTATTTTGAGAAGAATTAGCTTTGAAGGTGAGAAATAGGTATGAGTATTTCTGAATAGACTAATATCTGGAATGTTTCTACAGAGTTTCCTTAACCAAGGTGACCTGATATAGATAAGAAATATTTATTTAAGATCAAGTTAAATATCATATCAGGAACTCATAAATACATTGATACCCTAAAAGACAGAAGCAAACTTTCTGTGAAACTAGCCCTAAATTCCAAACTTGTAACCTTAGATTTTTGTATTAGGTGTATTTTATACTTTTGTATTAGGTGTTGGTTTTGCCATCTGTTCAGTTAATTTCTAGCAATCAGGAAAGCTTCTCACAAATATGTTGCATATTTTGTTTAAAAAAATGCATATTTTGGGGCTGGAGCAGTGGTGCAGCGGTAAGGTGTTTGCCTTGCTCATGCTGACCTGGGATAAACCTCAGTTTGATCCCCTGGCGTCCCTTATAGTTCCCCCAAGCCAGGAACAATTTCTGAGCGCATAGCCAGGAGTAACCCATGAGCGTCACCAGATGTGGCTCAAAAAGAAAAAGAAAACATTTTTGTTTTAAAAGATACCATAGGTGTCTAATGAATACTTTAATATTTAAAAAGAAACACTTTGTGGCAGAAACAATTTAATAATAATTTAGGAAGTTGCTTAGGATTATAAATACAATTTTGTGAAAGTATTTTTTTAAATAAGTTAATCTTTCCAGGAACTGGACTGAAAAATTCAATGAACAGTCGACTTCCATTCTAGACATTATTCTTCCTCTGTTTCTTTATAGGCATATCTTTACGTAGGTGTGTCTTTCCCCAAGTAGTTCTCATTCTACCATTGTGCCCGTAGTTCTTATAGGAGCACTCTTCTAGCAATTGTATGCTTTATTTTTAGGTTTTAAGTTGAGTTCTTTCAATTATAATATTGTCATTTCAATCATCAATATTAAAATAGTCTATGTATGCCTCATCTTCTCCATATATGTCACCCTAATTCTTAATTTTTATCATAATTGTAGTATAATCTTTAAAAGTGGAATTATTATATTGCAATATTTACTATTCTTAAATAAACACCAACAACGCCACCACCATTTGTCTATCAATAAATCTTGAAGCCCTTTGTTTCTAGTCTTTTGTTTTGTCTTCTAGTTAGATTTCTCAAACAGGTTTTCTATAAATGACCAATTCCTTATATTGACTTTACAATTATTAAGTCTCTTTTTTTCATTATAGTAAACAGACCCTTAACAGACCTTATTTATAATTTATTTTCTGAATTATAGGAAAAAATAATAAAAGAAATAAACATGGAAACTTTCAATGAAACAGTGCAAAGATGAGCAGCTAATGATAGTAGATTTTATATCCTTTAAATTCTCTACTAATTATCTTGGTTGCCTATTAAGAAATTAAAATGCAACCAGTATAACTGAATAATTAAATTATTTTTATTTTATTTCAAATAAGTTAGAAATTATTTTAAGAAAGAATGTTAAATTCAGTTACTTAGAAACATAAATATGAGCATGTTAATCTATGTTTCCAGTGTTCAGAGGCTGATGATCCTGGCTCTGTGTTCAGAGTTTAACTCCTGATGAAACATGGGGGACCATATGTGGTGCTGACAATCATGTTTTCATGCAATACCAACACCTTCTCAGTGCTGGGAATAGAACTGGGGTTCCTTCATGTAAAGCATGTGCTCTAACCCGTTGAGCTATTTCTCTGGCCCTTTTCTTTCATTCATGCATGTGAATACAGAGATGGAGAGAGAAAGAAAGATAGAAAAGATAAAGAGAGAGAGGACAGAGAGAAGGGCAGAGGAGACTCATAGGACAGACATTGTTATAACTGAAGACATCAGTGGTTAAGACCACATACGTCTGTGTGATGGAAATAGTTATAGTCTCCCTCTACCTCCATTTCCACATCCAGAAAAAAATTAAAAAAAAAATTTATTCTTATATATCTGCCTCAGACGTTTAAGGAGTTAAATCGGTGAATAGTGAAGATTTCCAGCATTGCCTAAAACTCACTAAGTGCTATGCATAATGCAACATAAAAATACTAAGTTTTACTTTTATCACTGACTAGTAAACAAGTAAAATTGCCTTTTTTCTTTCTAAATATTTCCTTTCATTTCAGGCAAGAAATATAGGTGCGTTGGAGACAAAGCATCCCTCCATCATTCTGCTATAGTTCAAATCGGCTTAAAGCCACTATCAGACATTCATTTTTTATAATAATGCAGGTGAATAATAGCAACTCTACTTTTTGGCCCTCAAGCACTGACAGCCTTTTGTAGACCATTGTAAGCTTAGGATCATGCCTCTTTCATATTTCTCTTACAAAATGCCATCTTTCCCATGTGGCTCGAGTACTCACTCTATATGACTGACATCTAACACATGTTCTCCTGCCAAATGCACTCTTCTTTTTTGGCTGGGCATCCGGGTTTGGCACCAGTTTTTATTTCACTTGAGAGATGTGATGTCAATCAAGACTGCATTGCTGGGTAAGATAAAAAGGCAGAGAACACATTTTGGAGCCAATTCACATAGCTTTGGGATTGTACCCTGGCTGGGAGATTTAGCTGAGGTCTCAGGCTTTCCTTTGCTCTCTGTTATGCCTCTGTATTTTAGGGAGTTTTTCTTTACTTTTGAAATATGATTTTTCTGAGGGACAAAACATATTTTGTGATTCAGCCAGACCTGAATACCAAGAAAGGATTCCAAAATGATCTAAATGTGTATGTTTGTGTGCACACATAAATATCTATCTTATTTTCTATTTTTGAGTTTCTTGTAGGCTAAAATCTGGTACTTTAAATAGAATGGCAAAGGAAAAATCAAGATTAGTGCTGATATCAATTTTAGTAAATGAAATTGTAATCTCACCTGACCTCCTTGACTACTAATTTTTAAAATAATTTTAGTGAACTTTAGAAAATTCTGCTTCAAGAGATACAATGCTATGTCAGATTGGGGCAGACAATCTATGATTTGTAAAGCAAACGTGATGTGCTAATTATTTTTATTTTTCCTTTTTATACATAGTATAGTCAGACATATTTACCAATTTTCTGTGGTCTTTTCTTATTACAAGGGGAGAGTTGAGTTACTACAAAAAGTCATGGTTCACAAAACAAAAAATTATGTTCTGGCCTTTTCTACCATCTCAGTTATATCCTGGACACCATGCAACAAATTGGAACAGGAATTTTTCAATAAAACTTTATTTGCAAAGAGTAAGCAAGCTGAAAGGAGGAAAGAATAAGACAGATCAGCTATGTGACCTGGGAAACATTTTTGCCTCTCAGAAACTTATTTTGCACTCTGTAAAAATATAAATGTCTGTCTCACATGATTGTTGAGAGGACAAAATAAGAAAATGTAGGATCAGGAATTAGCACATATGAAATCCTTTCTAATGTTTGTTAGCACATTTTATTTAGCATCTCATAGCCAGAGACTATCAAGAATATATAATTAAAATGCAGGAAAAATAATCTCACCTCCATGAAACACCAAAGCAGAATTTCATACCGGAAAACTAGAACAGAAAAAAAATTTCAATTCTTTAAGAACATTTTAATTTTATTAAGGGTATTAATTTGGCTCCTATATAGGAGAATAAAATTTGAGTGATATTTCAAAGACATATTAAGTATTTTATTTTTATATATACTTAACTATAGTTTAAGTAACATGGTTATGATAATTGCCTATGGCCTCTGAAAGATTATTATTCCTGAATACCATCTATTATAGAATTCTAAATGTGGAATTTTTAGATATTTATAGTTTGTCAAATTTAAAAATGATACAAATAAAGGGGAAAATTCCCTTGCTTCTATTCATAATCTATTTTCTCCTTTAACTGCAGTACAGTTAAATTCCTTTGCCTCTATAGAAATGAAAAGTATCTGGTACAAAAATAAAACAGACCATAGCATCATGAGCCAGATGGGAATTTCAGAAACAAACTCATTTTTCAGGGTTGACTGAAATTCTCATTCAGTTGTAGAAATGTGCACCAGAAATCTAAAATTTCTTGTCTTCTATTTTCTTTATGCATGTAGTAGGAATAAAAGGTCCACTAATAATGTTAGTATAAATGTTAAGGACAGAATGAAAAATGTCTATATAGTGGTTACTAGACCCTCAATAAATTAAACTCCTTCCAATATCCATACTATTTTAGACTGCAAATTAGGTCTGTGTACATTTAGAAAGTGCACATGGTGTACCAGGGCAACTCAAGTCTGGCAAGACTATCAATTTTACTCACAATTATAGTAATAAATGTGATTTAGGATAAAATTTCACTCCTCCCATGTCCCTTCTTTTTTTTTTTTGTGGTTTTTGGGTCACACCCGGCAGTGTTCAGGGGTTACTCTTGGCTCCAGGCTCAGAAATTGCTCCTGGCAGGCACGGGGGACCATATGGGACGCCGGGATTCGAACCGATGACCTTCTGCATGAAAGGCAAACGCCTTACCTCCATGCTATCTCTCCGGCCCCCCATTTCCCTTCTTATATATCCAATAGAACCAAATACTGGAATCACCTGGATCAGCATCATAATTGGAGGGAGAAAAATGGATGGTACCAACACCAGACAGTCGTATGTCCATTTGGTGGAAATTAAAAATGATCAGACTTGAATACCAAATCCAAAGTTTACAACAACATAAATGATAAGCAATCTACATCAAGCTGTACATGGGGGGGGAGTTGCATTAGCATTAAGTGGGTTAGAGGAGGGGAAAGTGGGATGCATGCTGGGAACAGGGGTGGAGGGAGGACAACACTGGTGGTGGGCATGTCCCTCATTCATTATTACTATGTGCCTTAAAAATTACTATGAAAGATTTGTAATTCACTTTGCCACAATAAAAAAAAGAAAATATTTCTATTTCATATGAAAACCAAGCATTATATTGAGAAGAGCAGCTGAAAAGAATGGAAGCTTAAAAGTTCCAGCCCTTCTGAGCATCACCAAATATGGCCCAAAAAGCAAAAAAAAAAAAATGTTATGTTGAATTCTCCCAAAATAATAAAGGAGTGGTGAGAATTTTTGAAATTACATTGATAAGTAAGAATAACTAAGAAGTTGGTACTAACTAGTCTAGATAGTTTACTATATATGATATATAGATATAGATATATTATAGATAGATACTAGATAGTCTAAGGGAATTATTAAATCAAGACTTGAGACTAGAGTGTTGTGTTATAAAATAATATAGTTTGAAAAATTTTTCTAATAAAGTGATATTTGATCAGAGAGCTTAAAAATGGAAAGCAAAAGCATTTAGACTGATGAGAAGTACTTTGTAGGCAGAAAGGTTAGCAAAGAAAGCAAAGAATTCAAAGAATGTCAGGCGATAGTATGCTTGGATTATTGAAAGAGCATAAAAAGAGACAAGAAGACTGGCACTAAGAAAGGGGAAGTAGCAGTTTTTAAAGACTTGAAAGCCTTTAAAAAGATGTAGATTTGGGATTCTCCTATGTATGAAATGGTTAACTTTTTGAAGACAAGCAAAGGAACACAGGAGCTGACTTATTTCGATAGAATCAGTCTTCATATTCAAAAGGATAGAATTTCAAGCAAAAATGTATTACTGTTTTTGAAACAGTAATAAATTAGCAGGTTATTACAATGGCTATGCCTACATGTGTTGGTGGGGTAAGCCATAAAAGATGAGTGGTAATATGTTTGGCATGTGAAATTATTTTAAAAGTAGAACCATCAAGATTCAGTGATATTTTTCTTTTTCTTTTATTTTTTTTGACAAACAGTGAGAGAGAAACTAAAGTAGTTAGGCAGGCAGACCCCCCATGCCAATGAAATCTTGAGATATTCCCTCATTGAAAAGAGTCGCTCCTGGTGCCACTACAGGCCCAGAAAGACGGGACTCTCTACTGAGAGAAGCTCCAGCAAGAAGAGGGTCCAGGAAAGGAATATCAAAAAAGACCTCCAATTACCCCCAATATTTTCCCCTGGCAACAACACTAGCAAAAGATTCTTACCTAGGTGGAATATCCTACTTGGGGCAAGTTGGGAAAAATTTATAAAAGTCAATTTAGAACAAAGGAGAGGTGCTCATGTGTTGCCCAGGTCCATCGTTCCTGAGCACATGTTACCTGTATCTCCACTCTTGAAATGTGCACTTTAATGTTGGGTTGTGTATTGGGGCTCTCTCCACCTTTAGAGAAGCCCACACTCTCTCTTGGATGTGATACTTTCTCTCTTTCTTATTCCTCCCTTCTTCAGTTACTCCAAATAAAAGCTATTTTTACTTCACTGCTATCTCCTGAAATTCTTTTTTTTGTGAGGGAAGATGACAGACCTGAAAGACCTAGATAAGACCTTGAACTGTCTTTGCTTTTTTTGCAGAACAAACACCATACACTTAGGTCTTCTCAGCCACTTCTCCAGATGGAGAAGGTGGGTAGAAAGGAAGCTGCAGATTCTCTTCTTGGAGCTGCTACCTTTCTCCACTGCCATTAGAGCCAAAGATTAATTTAAGATCATTGTTTTGGTAAACTATATATGAAATTTCTTTTTTTTTTCTTTCTTTTCCTTTTTTCTTTTATTTGTGTTTGGGCCACACCTGGACACTTAGGGGTTACTCCTGGCTATGCGTTTAGAAATCGTTCCTTGTTTGGGGGACCATATGGGATACCAGGGGAATCGAACGTCCTAAGCGGCGTGGACAAGGCAGATGTCTTACCGCTTGCACCACCACTCCGGCCCATATAAGAGGAATTTCTAACTATTAAAATGGGAATGAATCTAAAGGAATAGGTTTCAGAAGGAGCACCATGGATATATTAAGAATGAGATATTTGTAAGATTCTGGGCAATTATATATCTGGGTATGAAAAGTAAGACATGTTCCACTGGAATTATACATTTTAAGTCATTATTAACACTGTAGAAGAAGAGGAACTAATCATAAATTGCAGAGTTTAAATCACAGTAAGAATTCAAATTGCTTTTATTCCTCACCTATTGGTATTCTTCGTAAGAGTGAGAGTTTAAGTAATAAAAGAACACAGTGGAGCTGATATAAACTTAAACGGCAGCCCTTGTTTCCCTTCCTTCAGTTTAGCTTTCTGTGTGGATTAGCAAAGTCACTCTATGACTTTGGGCTTCTTTTCTGTCTGCAATACTGCCTCTGGGAGTTGTTGTGAATCTCGGTTTATTAATATTTGCAAAAGTGCTTTCAGGTCCTTTGTTGAAAGGCATTATAGAGAAGCAGAGGGTTATTATTAAGGATGACATTTGCTCATTGTGATTAAAAATGACAAAATGAAATTTCAAGTGGAGAAGTCAACATTACAATTTAATGTATAAAGGTGTCTTTGCACATCAACATGCAGCCAAATGAGGTCCATCTGTATTACAGAGATTTTTCTCGTTTGCTTTCAAATGAGGACTGGTTTTCAAGTGGGGAATTGAGTATAAGCAGACATCATCAGAGGCCCAAAATATAACATTTCAGCTAATTGCATCCGTTTGCACATCCGTTCCCAGCCCCCACCCCCTTAATTTATCACAGGCTGCAAATGGAGCCCAGAGAACTGTGCATTGAGGCCATATCCACATGGTTTTATTTACCATTGCACACAGAATTTTATTGGGCAATAAAATAAATGGATTTCAGCTGAAGCAATTAGAACATTACCTTCTAAGACCACAGTGTAAATTAGCACATACCCATGAGCTATTCCCTTGAAGAAACCTGCATTATGCAGAGAGGAAATGAGGTAGGGGCTTTAAGGAAATGATTGAAAAATTATTTTTGATTTTTTTTCTTAGCACACACTGCTTGTCATTTCCAACTAAACCAGTTAGGCTGAGACATATATTTGGCTAACATTATGTTTAAGGGATAACTGATCTTATTTTTAGATGGAGATTGTTCAGAAAACAAAAGAAAATACAATGGTGAATTTTGAGTCTTTTTCTTTTTATCTTTTAGTCTGCTAAAGCAAATTTTCCAGTGTATTTTGATTCATAGTTTATTTTAAGTGAAGAGGCTTGATGATTTGGAAATCTTCACTTCTTGCACAGTCTCCGTAGTATTGCATAGGCTCCAAAGAGCCTTAGAAATAGATTATTCATTGTGTTTCTCTTGACTTATCAGGGGTTTTAAGGGGGCAGTAGGTATATTATTTTCAGGCTATTCTTGGTTCTCTGCTCAGATACTATTCCTGATGGTGCACAGGTGTGGGGCCAGGATTTACCTGAAGTAGCATGGAAGTCCTCCCTCAAAGTCAGTAATTCTATTAGACAAACATACTGGGTATGGAATTATGAAACCCTGGAAAAGATAAGGATGACTAAGGTAATTGCTTTTCTTAAGATTATAATTGCTGGGCCAGAGGAGCATGGAGGCAGGGCGTTTGCCTTGCGTGCAGAAGGACCATGGTTTGAATCCTGCCATTCAATATGGTCCCCTTGAGCCTGCCAGGAACGATTTCTGAGTATAGAACCACAAGTAATCCCTGAACACTGCCGGGTGTGACTCGAACACAAAACAAAACAAAGATTATAATTTCTTGGGTTCAAGATGATAGAGGATTAAGGCTGCGCCTTATATCTTACAGTCCCTGGTTTGAATCCTCAACAGCACTTAAGATTCTCCTGAGAAATGTTAGGTATCACCATAGACCATAGAATCAGGAATAGCTCCTGAACACCCCAGATGTGTTGCTCTCTTATTTCCAAATATTAGAATTTCTAACCTGTTTAAAGTGTGGGAAGATGATGGTAGACAAAGTGATGCTTCTACGTTTTTTTACTTCTATTGTTTTTCTTTTTCTTTAAATTGTGACCTTCATCTCCTCCATTCTATAGATAAAAAATACTTGAATGCTGGCTGTCTAGTGCCCTTCTTTTTTATCCTGTTGGGATATTTTCTCTTCAGCCAGTATGGGACTATTTTTAAATGAAATATCTTACTCTGTTCTTTTCTTTATTGTAACAGGAAAATGACTGGTACATGCTAATTTTCCCATTAAGTCTTAGATTTGACTAGTGGCAGGCATTTAGAATACGTGTGATGAAGAGTTCTGGGGAAATACAGATTACCACTATATCAGGGTTTATTAAACTTTTTCTAGCCCAAGAAATGACATGCTTGAATACTGTTAGAAACACCACAGATTATTATTGTGATTGATTTTGGGTTGATTTGTTTGTATTCTGCATTTTGAAATATTATTCTTCAGACCAACTTCTTGTTTAACAACCTTTTTTTAACAACTGCTACAGCAAAAGTTTAGGAAACTATATTAGAACTTTTTATATAAATTTGCCTTACCTACACATGGAAATGTTGAATCCTTTTGATAATAAAGACCAGTTTTCTCATGTGTCCAGTACATATTTGGACACCCATGCAATATTAAAATACAGAAGTTATTTCAAGAATCAGGAACAAAAATTTTCCATTGTTTTCACAATCTCACTTTGTATCTCTTCTGGTGTGGTCCTAACATCAACCATCACAGAAAGTGATGCTAAGTTTAACATTGATTCTTCCCAGACTTGTTTCACTGGAAGTAATGAAGGGCAGTGCAATGAGAAAGGGGTAGTCCAGTATTCCAGACAGCAGAAAGAATGTAGTAGCAGATAGTTGACAGCCTCTTCTAAGATGATAGCTTGTCATTGGAGCTAAGTTTTTGAGTTCCCTGGTGCATGCTTAATTATCTCACTAGACTTAATTTATAAAACACAAATATATTTATTTTGTTATTTGGATCATATCCAGTGTTATACAGATCTTGAGTTTGGTTGTATACTTAGATATTATTGCTGGCAGTGTTGTTGTGGACTAGATAGAGTGCTAGGAATTGAATATAATTTGCCCACATTCAGGGCAAGTGCCTTACCCACTCTATCTTTTGAGTCCCTGACACAAATATAAAGAATATATATATTTAAAACTGTAAAGAGAGGCGCTAGAGTGATAATACAGCAGGTAGGGCATTTTATTTGCATGACCAATTGACCTTCACTGAATCCCTGGCACCACACATGGTCACCCTGTCAGTAGTGATCCATGAGTGCAGAGCCAAGAAAAACACTGAGAACTTCTGAGTGTGGCCCATAAAGAATAAAAAATTAGAGTGTCAAGAGAGTGATCTAAAGCATTAAATCTTGAGTGTGTTTAGATTAATGTGTGACTAATGGTGAAATATACTCTGCTTATACATGTTCTCCACTGTGCTTCACTTACTCATTTGCCAATGTTAGGTTATAAATGGATTTCATTTGGACAAAGGAATGACTAAACAAACACAATTGAAAAGACAAATAATAAAGGAATGAGGTAATTAATTATTAATCAGATAAACCAATAATCCATTGCTTCTTTTGAACATTTGTACCAGTAATTAGCTACTTCCTAATGATCAAAGTGACTAAAGCACAAAGAACTGAATGTTGTGTTGTAGGCAAAAGCTTTATGTCATGTTGTTTTCTGGGTTTATCCCAGTCTTCCAGAGGGTTGATAAAGAGAAAATAGAGTAAGATGGATGGCATTGGTTGTTTGCTAGCATTGGGCATAAAATTCACAATTTTCTCAGCTAAATTCTAGTTCTGAGCATTTTATCTACTTTGTATTTTAGCTATAGTATATCTGGGGACCTAAGGGGAGGCAAAACAGTAACATATATTGCTGTTTTATAGTATGTCAATACTGTCTTGAGTGTTTTTCAAATCATATTTTCTTGTATCATTACCAACCAAATAAGGATGTCAGTTCTTACTGTATTCACGGTGAGAAAATGGAACCCAAGAGAAATAAAGTAAATTGATTAGAAACCTTCTTATAAATAGTATACAAGAAACTACAACTGTTTTTTGTTTTTGGGGGGGGGTTTTGGGAGGGGGCACAGCCGGTGACGCTCAGGGGTTACTCCTGGCTATGCTCTCAGGAGTCGCCCCTGGCTTGGGGGACCATAGGGGACACCTGGGGATGGAACCTCTAGCACCATGGCGCTGGCCCCGAGACTACAACTTTTATTTTTTATTCCTAACTCCTAAATCTAGACGTTTTTTTTTTAATCTTCAAATAATTGAAAAAATTTACAATTGTTTATTGGTTATATTTGTTTTGTTCTTTTTTTTTTTGAAAAAAATTTTTGAAGTTTGAAGCCATTCCTTTTTGAAACAAATAGATCATAGTGAAAGAATGAATAACATATTGATTGAAAGCCAAAATGATAGTTTTTTTTTAAAACTTTCATTAGTGGCACTGTTTAAAAAAAAAAAACTAAACATTAAGCTCATTTGAAGATTGTATTTGAAAGAACCAGTAATCTTGAAATGTAGTTCTACCTCCTTTTCTATTTCAACAGAGCTAGAATTTCTTCCTTTAGTAATTATTTTCTGTCTCTTTTGTCTGGTGACATTTAGGTGAATAGTACCCCCCAAGGTGTTATAAGCAAATTAGACATACAGATAGTAATGAATAATTAGCCCTGTCACATTTTTTGGACTGTGAGCTCTGCATAAGATTTTATTGGGTAGATTAATTTCACCTAAATACAATGCCTTCTGCTCTTATAAGAAAACGAAGATTGTTATTCCCTTATTTATAATACCAGTTCTAAGTTTGGGGTTAGATGCTTTTGAATGGTCCAATACCGCCACATAGGATTTTAATGGAAATGTGACATAACAACTCTGCATTAATTTCTAAGCGGCCATAACAGCTATCATGCCCTAGAAATATTAGAATAAAGCTTTAAAAAATATTAACTCATTCTTTTCTCTTCACAGAACAATTATGTAGCACCATTTGTGCATAGAATTTTTGTTGTATGGAATATTATGCCGCCATCAGTAGAGATATAGTCATAAAATTTTCCAATACATGGAAGTACTTGGAATCTATTAAGCTGAGTGAAATAAATCAGAGGGAGAGAGATTGGCACAGAATAGCCTCACTCATCTATGATTTTTTTAAAGTAAAGAATTATTGTAATAATCACAAAGATAATAGAGTTTAGGGCCAGAAGGACCGGCTCACAACATGAAGCTCACCACAAAGAGTGGTGAATGCTGTTAATGAAATAACTACACTAACAACTAGCCTGGCAATGTTAACAAATGAGAGAAGTAGAATGCCTGTTTCAAATACAGGCAGTGGAAGGGGAGGAGGGAGATCGGGGGCATTGGTGGTGGGAATTTTGCACTGGTGAAGGGAATTCCAATTCCAATGTCAACCTGCTCCCTAAGAAATCAAAGGTTGGAATATAATATTGGAAGCTGCGGATTTTAACAAATGAATTTTAGGGACAGATGTATTCATTATATGACACATGCTTTACCCCAGAAAAAATATGAAAAGGGACCTTAGAGAATCTGAAGCAAGGAAAGATGCAGTTGAGAGAATAGGAAACACTTTTAGAATTTACAAAAAGAGGACAAAGTGAAAAATTGGAATTAAGTCATTTCCTCGGGCAAAGGAACATAATCTAATAAGAGTTTGTAGAGTTCATTGTTGGAAGCAGAAATTTATCTGATTCATTTATTTATTTGGTCATTGAATTTAGAGAACCATCAGAGACTTGTAAAAAGGGACCCAAAGTTTTTTGGGTCCCTAATTTGCTAACTTAGATGAGATTTGGGTTATCATCCTATTTGCAGATTCTCAGAACTCTGTTCAATAGAGTAATTTTTTTTTTAATATTTTTATTTATTTATTTATTTTAATATAATTTTTATTTTGATCATAGTGGCTTACATATTGTTGACAATAATATTTTAGGTACATATTTACATAAAATCAGGGGGGATTCCCATCCCCAAATTTCAATAGAGTAATTTTTTAGAATAAATGAGTTTCAGTAAATCATTCATATATTTCCTAAAATATGCTAATTAAACTTTTCTGTTAGAGCACTGAACTAGATCCAGATAGCGTGTAGAGAGTGATAATGTGGATGACCCAGTTTTATTCTCATAGCATAATCTAGATCATTTTTCTCTGTGTCTTGTGAAGTAGCCATAAGACTCAGAATCTGCATTTTTAACTATATCCAAGGCAGTTTATATAAAAGCTTCAAGAGTTTGAACTTGTAATCCAAAATGAAATAGAGGAAATAAACTGTAACTATGATGCTCTGGTGAAATCTTGATGGTACAAGTGAAGGATATATATGTGAGGGCTTTTGTTTTCTTTATTGAGAAGGAAATATGAGTGTTCAAAAAAAGTTCATTTAACCAATGGAGGGAAAGAGTAAAATCCTGGAAAAAAAAGTTGAATAATATAAAAAGCTGGGTTTTATTTCTGTCAAACAGCATTAAATAGCTGAAACCACCTGGATTCATTTGAAGATGACATGCAGAAAACATGCACTTTGTCAAAAGAGTTCCTGGGGTTTGAAAACAGGAGTATAAATTGGGATAGAAATTGATTGTTGCCTAAAGTAGAGACCTTTTTAAAATAAACAGTTATATCAGGTTCATATTATTAAGTTTTTTGTTTATTAAAGCTGAGCTTCAACAAGGATAATACTTCAAAACTAGTCCTGCTTAAGCAAATAAAATGTTGTCCTGTCCTTGGGATCACCACCATTTTTTGTGGACCATCTCTGAGAAGGATATCAGGAAGAGTATTGGAGACAACAGTTCTATGGGAGCATCTGAGGATTTTTTCCTTGTAAGATTTTGCTTAGTATCTCTCAATTTATGCATACAATAACATCAGCAATTACCAAATTTAAAAAGTGCTTATACGCCATGCAGTGATTTTGCAAATGTGATCATATTTGAGTCAGGGGCCGCTTCCTGAGGAAGATTATCCAATCATGGCATCTTGTAGAATTTTACAAGAATCAGCTGTAGGTAACTGGTTCAGCATCCGGGTCATTTTCAAGCTGATCGCAAAATTATTTTAAGTGTGGTCATCCATTTTTTTCATCTTTAAAGTGGAATACAAATACTGTCTCTGTGGGTTTGTACTGATATTTGAAGATCAGATACAATTTTAAATTCCTATAACAATGCACTATGCAGATATAATATTCAGTAATTCATATTTGAGAGCTAGATGTTCCAAAACCATGCAGGTACAAATATAAACAAATCCAAGTGATATCTTTTGTACTATATTTTATGTCAGTTATATGTTTTCCCCCCTTCCTTTTGGTTTAAGTGCCAACTGTTTGTTATACCTGTTAATGCTTGGCTTTTATTGAAACGCACTACTCCTCTTTGCACTCAGAAGGTTCTTTAGGGAACTGTTTTACAAAATTAGATTTTACCTAAGTTTTGAATGTTGCCCAAGGAAAATATGGGCAAATATCTAAGTGTCAGTAGGGATTCTTTTCTGAGAAAAATTCTGTTTAGTATAAACTTGTGGCAATTAAGATAAACGTTCTGACTGTCCCATATTGGTGAAAAAACAAAACCTGGTTTTATCCTGTATATTGAGCCATTTGCCAATAAACTGCTCATCAGATATTAAAGATGCTTTTTGTAATTACAAAAAAACCCTTTGATTTGATCCATGGACAAGAAAAATAATTAAAGGTCATTTAATAAAAGGAGTTTAAGGCAATTATTCAAGTAAAACTTATAAACCTTCAATTTAAAATCTAAAACAGGCAAAAATGTTAACATATATTTCTATATTTACTATATTTTTGTTAAAGCTATTATTTCCTTTTTAAAATATTTTAAGATAATAATTTATTCTCTTAAAATGTGGCCATTTATAATACAAGTGGTTATTGAATATGGTAATGGAAAACTACAATATCCTACCCAGTAAGTTGAATAAAAAATGTATGACTTTTCACTTGATAAAAATTAATAAGGTTATATTTAAAAAAGATGCTTTTTAGGTGATCAAAGGAAGACACAGAAATGAAAACCCCTATTTTTGTAACCACTTTTTGTTAATTAAGATTTCTCTTTCTGTATTTCTTCCTTCCATTTCTCTGTTCCTTCTTTCCCTTTTCTTCTTTTATTCCTTATTCCTCCTGTCCTTCCTTACCTTCCTCATTCTCTTTCTACCTTTTCCATCTTCTGTTCTTTTCCTTTCTCCTACAATTCCTTCCCTTTCCTCCTTTTGTTCTTTCCCTTTTCTCCTTCTCTTCCTTACCTTTTCTCCTTTCTTCCCTTCCTTCCCTTTCCATCTCCCCTTCCACTCCTTCCCTTATCTCTTACCCTTCTTTCCTTTCCTCCTTCCCTTCCTTCCTTCCTTCCTTCCTTCCTTTCTCCCACTCTTGCTCCTTCCTTCCTCCTTCCTTCCTTCCTTCCTTCCTTCCTTCCTTCCTTCCTTCCTTCCTTCCTTCCTTCCTTCCTTCCTTCCTTCCTTCCTTCCTTCCTTCCTTCCTTCCTTCCTTCCTTCCTTCCTTCCTGTTTCACTCTCTCTCTCTCTCCTCATATTTCCCATTTCGTAGTGTTTCCTGAAATGTATATGGCTTGTGTTTTGGCATTTTCTTATTTGTGAGCTGTCATATTACCTGCAAGTGGAATGGTATACAAATGCATATTTGAAAGTGGCAACTCAGATCTTATTTTCCCCCCGCAGTGGGGATGGGGAGGAGTTGCTGGGGGGAGAAAGAAATCGCTCTTTAATGAACTCAGTGCTAAAGTAGATTAGCTATTTTCTTCTGGTAAGATGAATGATGCTATCAACATTATTAAGTCACTAGGTCTGAATTTCTCTCTGTGCAAATCCAATGTAATAAGGGCTATTATGACCCCTGTCAATCCATCTTACTGATGTATTTTAGTGTTTTGGCCAAAAAATGAAATAAAACAAGTTCTGATTAAATAGTTACTTTTGTTATCTATTTTTGTTTTCTTGCTTCTGATGGCATGACTTTAGATACAGCCATTTGGCACTGGATTTTACTTCCCAATCATTTCATTCTATATTTGATAACATATGATTTGTTCAATTATATAAGACAACAAAAGCATAACTAGATTAACAAAGACGTTCCCTTTTATCAACTCTTATTCAGATTTTGTATGGGTTTTTTGTTTTTTTATATGCACATGAAACAAAACTTAAAAATTTCTGTAATCCTGGAGTCGGAGCGATAGCACAGCAGTAGGGCGTTTACCTTGCACACAGCTGAGGCAGGATGGACCCGGTTAGATCCCCGCTTCCTATATGGTCCCCCAACCAAGAGCGATTTCTGAGTGCATAACCAGGAGTAACCCTTGAGCATCACTGGGTGTGCCCCAAAACAAAACAAACAAACAAACAAACAGAATTTCTATAATCCACTCAAACTTACTGAAGAGACAGCTCACTATAGAAAATTGTAAAGAGGGCCTGGAGAGATAGCACAGCGGTGTTTGCCTTGCAAGCAGCTGATCCAGGACCAAAGGTGGTTGGTTCGAATCTCGGTGTCCCATATGGTCCCCTGTGCCAGCCAGGAGCTATTTCTGAGCAGACAGCCAGGAGTAAGCCCTGAGCAACGCCGAGTGTGGCCCAAAAACAAAACAAAACAAAACAACAAAAAAACAAAACAAAACAAAAAAGAAAATTGTAAAGAATGTTCTATTAGGATGGCTGATTTGAATAGGAAGGCCATGCTCCTGGGAAGAGACAGAGTATTTCTGACAATCGTGGGATTGATAACTGCAAATCCTCAGAGAAAATCGGGGAGAAAATTAGTAAATTTTATGTTATGCTAATTGGAGGGGGTGGAGTTAAGGTGAAGTTTTGTGGATGTGGTGTTAAGCTACTGTAACTTAATGTTTCCTTTACTATTAACAGAATTCTCTTGCCAATGATACAAGTTGCCTTTTAAAAAGGTAATAGTTTCAGGAATGTGTCTCAGAATTGTGTTACATAGGCCTGGCATGTGCCTGGGTCTCAGTTGGAGCCTCAGCATCACATGACCTGTATAATTCTGGTGGTTCCCCAACCATTGATCTATCAAGTTTGTATGTTATTGGAGCGATCTCTACCTATTCTTTAAAACCACTGCATGGGCATGACCTTTATTAAAAAGAAATTAAACATTGAGAATGTTCATAATTAGAGGTCAATTTGGTTGTTGCTTATTTAAAAAAAATTTTGGTTTGTTTTTGGGCCATGCACAGCAGTGCTCAAGTCTTCCTTCTGGTTCTGTGTTCAGAGATCATAGACAGTGCTGTTTCAGAGATCATAGACAGTGTTGGGAACCAAACCTTTGTCAAGTGCATGAAAGGCAAGAAGCTTACCCCTGATAATCTCTCTAGACCCCTGGTAAAAGTCTTCATAACAATGTTTTGACTTTGATTTGTGTATGCAATTATTTTTTTAATTAAATTTAATTTTATTGAAACCATTGTGATTTACAAAGTCTTTCATAGTTGAGTTTAAGATATGCAATGAATCAGGCCCAATTCTACCTCCAGTGTCAACTGCCCTCCACCCGTGTTCCCAGCTTGTTTTAAGTTTAGACTGTTAAAGTTTGGGTCTCTTGATTCCATTGTTGTTGACTTTGGTTTGAATATTTAATTCTGTCCTTTTTGTATCTCCACCAATACACTGAGTCCACTTGGCCCCTGACCTCCATCCTTTCATATTTATGTTTCTCCTCCTCTACTCAGTTTTTTTCCTTCTCCACACTATACTCTGGGGATAAGGGTGTTCAAGACAATTCCCATTGAGACCATTACATTTCTTCATGTAGTTATTCTAAATATCATATATAAGTGATATCATTCTGTATTTATTCTCCTTCTGACTTACTTCATTTATTACTTCTTCTGACTTCATCACTTCTATCTTCCAGCTATATATCTCTGCTCATAGAGACATTTTAGAAAGATTGAAATGCTTTCCTTTTATTATTATGCAGCCTCCTTGAGGTCAAATTTGTTACTGGCTGGTTTTGTGGAAGTTCTGAGTAAAATTTGCCTTCAGGCTTTCTTGGTTTAAATCCACTTGAAAGATTGTTGAGAGCCACTTGTGCCAAAGGGTACTAACTGAGCCTTATTTGCTGACATGGGAAAGCTAAATGACCTGGGAGTAACTAAAATTGGAATTTGCCTCTTTGATTTTTAAGAGGAGGCAGCTGTTGAATATTTGCAACATAATGTCATTCATTGAAGAAATGTGCTTACATTAATGTTCCATAGTTCAGAAGTTTTTTATTTTTACAAATAGACAAGTCATAAATTAGGAGAAAAAGAAATAAATGGAAAGGAGAGAATGTTTCACTGACATCCTATACTTGATGGTGGTGAGAAAAATGAATGAAAATCAGTATTTAATTGTGTTTCTATTTCTTAACGAAATGATGGTCTGCTCAAGGAAAGAAGGGACTCGCCTATATTTTTTCTGCCATTTGTATACAGATAGAATTCTGATTAAAATGCATTTTTGCTGTTTCTGACTAGGAAGAATTTTTCTGTGGAAAAAATAAAGCCCGAAAAGGATAACACATTTGTGTATGGTATTATCAAGGCCACAACTCAAAAACAATTTTTATAGAATCCTGTCTTACCAAGCTAGTAGAATCTCTAATACTCTTTTATGTGACTCACATTTTGTAGGAACACAGAGTTTGAAGTTAGAATGTTTCTTTTATCTATTTTTTAACTTACAATTCCTTCTAGCATTTTCTTTTTTCTTCTCTCAAAAATATTTTCTCATATAAATGAGAAAAATGTTATAAAAATATTGTTTTGAAGTCCTAAGTGTTTTTCTTTTTCTTAGAGGGGAAAGGTGCCTTTTACTATGATTTTAGGTAAATTGAAAGTGCTGTTTATTGTATGGAGGATAGGGGAGTTGTGGGGAAATTAATTTTGCTAATTCCTGGAAAGGGAAACTTGAACACTGACATTTACATACAATATAATGTGGCATATGGTCAGTCAGAGAAGGTATGTAATCCAATGTATGACTCAAAGTGTGATCCATGGACCAACAGCATCAGTAATAAGTTAGAAACAGAATTATGACTTCCCATTCTCCAAACTCCTTCTCTAGAGTGAATCAGAATGCATATTTCACACATCACTCCCACACATTTTGGAGTTTGAGAAGCACAGGGCAAGTGCTCTTACTATACTTCCTCAACAAGTTCTTCAGTCACAATAATTGTAATAATTGACTGATGGTTCGTAGACATAGATGTAATGTTAGATGTTTGTAGTGTACTTGTTTCATTTAATCTTCACAGTCCATGAAAAAAAATTTTCCTATATTTTATGCTTGAAATCTATTGGTGATATGCTTAAAGGGTTGAGGTGATTTTTTTAAGAACATAGAAAGCAGTAATATTTGTCTTTATTCATGAAGTCACTGAGAAGCAAGACTTTTTCCTCTTTTTAAATTTCTTCCTCTTGAGAGATCACTATCTCAATAGATTCACATAAGCTGCACTTTCCAGAACTGATAAATACAATCTTATCACTTTATGAGAAAAAAGTAATTGTTGCATTGACTGAACAAGTAACTGTGGGCTTGCTTTACAGCTTATCTATTGGGCAGCATGATAAGAAGAAAAGATAATGTCAGTTTTTATTGCCCTAGAATTAGAGTGATGGTAGGAAACTTAGTTGATGAGTTTAATATCATTAACAATATTAAGTATACCAAATTATTAACTGTTATCAACATTAATGCTAATAACTATTTTTCCACATATATTTATTGATTGATTGATTGTTTTTTTGACGTCCTTATTTTGGTGTAGATATTGAAGTTAATATCTCCCTTTTATTTTTTTTTATTTTTATTTTAATTTTTTTAATTATCTTTATTTAAACACCATGATTACAAATATAATTGTACTTGTATGATTACAGTCATGTAAAGAACACCCCCCTTCACCAGTGCAGAATTCCCACCACCAATTTCCCAGATCTACCTACTACCCACCCCACCCACACCTGTACTCGAGACAGGCTTTCTTTTTTCCTCATTTGTTCACATTGTTATGATAGTTTTCAGTGTAGTTATTTCTCTAACTGCACTTATCATTCTATGTGGTGAGCTTCATGTCATTAGCTGCACCTACATGGGAGGATGGGGGGAAGTAAGGGTTGGGACTGAGGCAGTAAAATATTAGAAATGAGCTTTGTAGGGCAATATCAAGGTCCCAATACAAGATGGATATTATGGATATATAGAATATATGCACACAATAATATCAATATAAAAAAAAGAGAAAAAATTTACACTGACTGTCCCAATATAAACCAGTGCTAGAACAGCCTGCCCTCCTCCCAGAGTGCATTCCCATTAGTGTAGGGAGAGATAGGGGGAAAGCCTGTTGACCCCTATAGAGTCCACCTAGACCAGTGTCCAGGGAAAGACTGAAGTCCAGGGGAGAAAAACCCTATACCTGGCAAGAGCTGGTCTCCAGAATCAAGGACAAAATCGGAAGCCAGATGTCTGCCCGCCCTCCTCCCCATGCACCTCCCCCCTGGAGTACGGAGGGAGGGGGGAACCTGAGGACCACTAAGAGTCCACCTGAACCCACTTCTGGCCATCTGAGCTGGCACCCAGGGCTAATAACTATTAATAATTATGTTATCTTATACATTAATACACATTATCAACTATTGTGTTATTATAATATATGGTATGATATAATATATTGTATAATATGATAAATGTAATATTAAAATATTAACATATATTAACAATTATTAATGTTTATTAATAATATTTGGTTTAACCTGGACCTCTACTCTAGATCATGTTTATATTTAGGACATTAACAGTTGGAGTTTGATTGATGGCCCTGCAGCATAATTCTAAATCTGTCATATATTTTCAATTTGGCTATGCTATTTTGATATTATTTCAATTCTTTCCATTATAGTCACATACTGCTGTTATTTTTAAGCTCCTGAATATTCCTTATTGTGGTTATGCTGCATAGATTTTACTAATGTAGTATAGAAAGACATGCTTCAATGTTTTTATGGATTTTTTCCATTTAAAATCTTTGTTTTCAGAAAATAAAAGACTAAACAAATTACTTCTTTGAAAATGAGAATATTATATTACATAGGGTATACAGATAAGTGTATAATTATACAAATTACTACATAAAACATTTAATACCTATACATATACATATATATATATATATATATTTTAGTTTTGGGGCTACATCCAGTGACACTCAGGGGTTCCTCCTGGCTATGTGCTCCTGGCTTGGGGAACCACATGGGATGCTGGGGAATCGAGCCACGGTTTGTCCTAGGCTAGTGCATGCAAGACAGATGCCTTACACCCTGCCCATGGTTCCAGCCCCTATATTTATATTCTTAATTACAAAAAATAGCTGCCAGTTACCAAGACTTTATAGTATATAAAGTACTATAAATTATTGTATAAATACAATTATAACTTGATATTTTACTTATTTCTTATACATGAGGACAAGACATAAATATTTCAAATTTTTTATCTGATAATATTAGAGTGGGTAAAGTTCATACATGACATGTATTTGATACTCAGCACCACAAACTCTTCCCCAAGTTCCACTAAGAGTTATTCTTAAGCACAGAGTCAGGAGTAAGTGTTCAGGTCAGCCAGGAAATCCATATTCCCTTAACCCCCCAAATAAAAGCTTCAAAGGAGCAGATTAAGTTAGATTGAGATCAAATAATTCTAGTTCAGACAGGTGGTAAATAAAGAATATTAATCTAGATAACTGTGACAAAGCTTTAAGTTTTCTGGTTACTTTCTCTCCTCCTTGGTAGTCTATCTGATGAATATAGCCTTTTGATATTTGTATAATAAGTGATTTATATACCAAGTGGCATACAGAAAAATGCTTTGCATCACTAATCATCAGGAAATTACAAATCGAAATAGCAGCAAAATACCATTTCATACTAGTGAGACTGGTATACATCAAAAAGAATGGAAATGAGTATTGGTATGGATGTGAGGTTAAAAGGACCCTCATTCTCAGCTGATAGAAATATTAGTTGGGCCAACATTTTAGGAAAACAATATGTATACCTCTCAACAAAGCAAAACTAGAAATTGAATTCTACATGACTCAAAAATTCTAATTCTACTTCTTGACATTTATCAGGGCTGCAAAACTCTATTAAGAAAAGAATTGTTGGGGGCGGAGCTGTGGTACAAGCAGTAGGGCTTTTGCCTTGCATGCGGCTGACCCAGGGCAGACCTCAGTCTTCCATTATGGTCCCCCTAGCCAGGAGCAATTTCTGAGTGTAGCCAGTAGTAACCCCTGAGCTTCACAGGATGTGGCCCAAACAGAAAAAAGGGAGTTGTTCACTTCTAAATTCCTTGCAACACTTTTCACAATAGCTCAAATTTGGAAACAATTCAAGTGTCTAAGAACAGATGACAAGATAAAGAAACTATTTGACATATATGCAGTGACATACCATTTGGCTTTTAAAAGATAACAGATGAAACTGTGCTAGTAGCTGATATGTGGAAGGATCTGGAGAGATTCATATTGAGTTAATTTAAAAGGAGACATACACAAAATGATCTCATTCATATAGGGATATAAGAAAACTCAATAGAAAATAACAAATGACCAAAGACTAAGAAATCTGAGAAATGATCTTCATTAGGAAACTTACCATGTTCTCTACTGAAATGATAAAGAGGCACTGAAACATTGCTTGAGGTAGGAAACAATGACATTTTAAGGGGTTAAAAAGGAAATACTATGAAAAAATGAAATACTATTATTTACAATTTTGTATACTATGGTTCCTAAAATAAAATTTCTGAAAAACAAGGCAAAAAGTGGTAAAAAAGAGTAGTACAAAATAAAAGAAAAATCATATAGTTTTTTATTTATAAAATCCTATTTTTAATGTCTATCTCTCTCTCCTTTTTGTCACACACAACAGTACATAGGGTTTACTCTTGGTTCTTTGTTCAGAATTAACTCCTGATACTGCTCAGGGGGACATATGCAATGATGGGGATTGAATCATTGCTTGCTGTTCACAAGAGTAGAACATTAATATTTGTATTGTCTCACTGACCCCACTTTTGTAGATTCTTATGACCATTTTGGCTTCTACTCCGGATGAAATAAGGGTGGTTGTTACTGAGACCAAAACAAGGATTTGATATGGTAGTATATTTTAAATGAGCTATGGAAATAACACATGTCACATAATTATTGTTATAACTCTTGAATGAGATAATGATGACTTAGGTCAGAGAAAAAAACAGTAGAAATGAGAAACATTCGGACTATCTGGGTATATTTGAAGGCAGAGATAATTTTTTTCTTATGAGTGTATGTGAGCCATACAAGGTAGAGTGCTCAGGTTGGTTCCATGATTTTTTTATCTGAACAATTTCAGGAATAGAGTAAGCTGAGATGAAGAAAGCTGTCAGTGTCAGATTGTTTTAGGAGGCAGACAAAGATGAAAATGTAGTTTTGAAAATGTTGCCTCTAAGAATTTGTAATTATTACTTGAGTGCTACTAGAAAATTGAGCAAAGAGATTTTTCAGTATGGAGAATATATGGCTAGAATGATAAAATTTCTGTTTGTGGGCTTGCATGTTAAGATAATCAGACTAGATATAGTCATCTAAGGAGTGAATATAAATTGAAAATGAAGAAGAATAAACAACTAAATTTCTAAAGCCCTGATATTTTAAAAGTCAGAGAGAAAAGGAGTCAGCAGCATATAATATAGAGGAGCTTTCTCCAGGGTTAAAAAGAGAATTGAGATATTATATGATTCCAGAATCGAAGGATAACTCATATATCAAAATGAAGAGACTATAACCTGTGACTATAACATGGTTGCAAAGTATTGTCTTCTAAACAAAAACAAAATAGATAAATTACCAAATCATAGAATTTTTTTAAAAAAGCTTTAAATTTAGATATTTAAAAATGTGAGGTCTATATTTCATTGGTTATCATGAAATATACTAACTTTACCAAATGTTGACTCGATTCCAGGAATCTGTCAGAGAATTATAAACCCAAAATTGTCTGATCTTCAATTTACAAGGTAAAAATAAAACTATGAAAATAGACTGCTATGTATAAAACCTTAATAAAATAGTATATACTGTTTGTAATGGTAATATATTTGAGAGGGGTTCCTTTTGGATAATATGGTCTTTATTCAAACATTTAATAACATTTTCTCATTTACGTTTTTGTTTTTAAAAATTTAATAAAGTTTTTAATAATCTTTAATAAAATAATATGATATATGATAAGGTAAGGACTTTTATTAACTTGATATTAAAAAGAAAGTATAAGAAAAATATCACCGGGGCCGGGCGGTGGCACTAGAGGTAAGGTGCCTGCCTTGCCTGCGCTAGCCTAGGACGGACCGCGGTTCGATCCCCAGGCGTCCCATATGGTCCCCCAAGCCAGGAGCAACTTCTGAGCGCATAGCCAGGAGTAACCCCTGAGCGTCACCGGGTGTGGCCCAAAAACCCAAAAAAAAAAAAAAAAAAGAAAAAAAAAGAAAAATATCACCTTTAAAAAAGCAAAAAATATTTTAGAGAAACACTAAAGTAATAAGTATATTAAATTAGTGAAATGTTACAAATTATTAAAGTTGATTGTTTTACCCCATAGAGATAAAAATATATGTATGTATATAAATATGTAGATATAAATTTCTTGGTTTAGTAGATTATATAATTCTAGTCATGTTTAAAGAACAAGCACAAACTATATTTAACATAAAGGTCTCTAAAATACTTTTCTAATTAAAATGCTCAATTATGAAAAATGCTGGTTTAAAATTTAGTATTATTAGAGATAGATTTTAATAGGAGTATACACACACATATACACACATACTAATTAATTCTCACCTTCTCCAAGTAGAATTGGTTCTCAAAGTATTTGGCCTATGATTAATGGATATATAAACAAAATTGCTACACCAGCAATCTCTTTTCATACTAATTCTTTCACACTAAAATGTATTCTTTTAGCTGTACTTTCCTATAGCCATTTTTTTCTTTGTCTTTTTTCCAAGATTTGAAAAACTACCAGGTATTTGGTAGGGGAAAACTGCACCAAATAGGAAATTGTCTAAGATTGGCTTAGGCTCTGAATAGAGGTTAGGGCCACAAGTGAGACTTCAGTTCAATAATTCACTTTATGGGTAAGAGAATCAAATAATGCCAGGTGTTGCTGTGGAAGCCCCTGAGCACAATGGAGAGTCTTCTTATTCTTCAGTATAAGGGTTTTTTGAACATAATCCACAAGTCTTCTAAGCCAATACCCCAAAGAAAACTTATAGTGGTAATAATATACAGCTTTCCCGACTGCTATAAAAGATTTTATTTTCTATTTGTGACAGAAGCTTGGTTTTGAGAAACCAAGTGCAGTTTTACAGTTAATGCATTCCATGAATGAAAGCACATTGCTGTTGTAGTTATAAGTGCTGGGAACACTGTGTAGTCTCCTATTCTTTCATTCTCTTTTTCTTATACACTAATAGAAAAAAATAAAATGAAAAATAGAACCATCAGAGGATTACACTTTGTACTAATGGGAAAGTCAATGGGCAGTCAAAAGGGCAGACTCATTTCCAAGAAGTTAAAAAAAAAAAACAGAAAATAAAGATATTTTTACTGGTTAAAGGAATCTATATACAGAAAGCATAAATATATGAAGTACATTTCCAAACATGGAATGTGTAAAGAATGCTTACCCTTTTAATTATGTTCCTAAAAATGGGTATCTGAAAACTAGTGTTTTTAATGTCTTCCTGGCTATGAAAGTTGTATGTTTACTTTATTTGTGGGGGAGTGTACACCTGGTGATGTTCAGGGGTTACTCCTGACTTTGCATTCAGAAATCGCTCCTGGCTTGGGGGACCACATGGGACGCCGGGGGGATTGAACCGCAAACCGTGGCCCATCCTGGGTCAGCCACGTGCAAGGCAAATGCCTTTCCACTTCGCCATTGCTCGGTCCCAAGCTTATGTTTACTTTTGCAAATTTACATAACATTTTAAAATATTACTTGTAAAGGGATATTTTGTAAATGAGTCTAATGTATCATGAAATATACTAACTTTCCCAAATGTTGATTCGATTCCAGGAATCTGTCAGAGAATTATAAATCCAAAATTGTCTAATCTTCAAAAATTTCTGTGATATTCTAAATTTGATCCAAGAGGAAATAAATAGACTTACACAATTAAAACAATCTGTCAGGACTCTTAGCTCCGAAAAGCCAGAAATTAAAGTTGAAATTGGTCTGTTTCATTTGAAAAGTCATGATCCAAAAAGCAAATCATGGTATCCATAATCAATGCATTGTTGATGTCTGCATTATTTTACAGGGAATTCACTAGCTAATCTTGCAGAACAAAACAAATACAGATGGATTTTTCCCTCTAGTTAGTAGATGATAAATCTCTCGTAGTTTTATCATAATTTTTATTATAGTTCATTTTGATATTCAATAGATGATTTTAATGGGCAGCAAAATTTGAGTAGTAAGTCACTCAGTTGCCTTCCCCCATTTGTCTTTCTACCTATGCTACTTCCCAATTCCAATTTATCTCTTACTAAAATAGAGTTTCAAAAAGGTGATATTATTTAACATTCCAGTATTAGTCATAAGTTCTTAGTCATTAAAAAGTACATGTTAACCATCTTTCTCACTTTGTACATCACTAATTTTTTTTTTTGTTTTTGGGCCACACCCAGCGTTGCTCAGGGGTTACTCCTGGCTGTCTGCTCAGAAATAGCTCCTGGCAGGCACGGGGGACCATATGGGACACCGGGATTCGAACCAATCACCTTAGGTCCTGGATCGGTTGCTTGCAAGGCAAACACTGCTGTGCTATCTCTCCAGGCCCGTACATCACTAATATTAAGTTAATAAAAGATATATGTGATAGTCTTATGAGTATAGCTTATATTTAATATTTATCTCATACCAATGCATACAAATATACTTTTAAAAATCACTAGTTTTTATCCATTTGTAAAATTTCTTGTCTAATGCAAAGGAATTGTTCCTTGACTTTGAACTGTGTTATGTGCATTAGGAGAGATTTGGCTGGATTTATCTTTCTAATGAAAAAATTAATCCAAATTTCATTTGGGACTTTGGAACTGGTTAGCAATTCAGATATGCTTTCCACAAACTGATAGTGATTATTCAATGTGCCTGATATTGAGCAAACAGTTTTCTGGATGATATAATCAGTTTATTACCCCAATTTGGTGTTTAAACAATGCAATCTAAAAAGATCCTAGGAATTGCACAAAAGGGAATAAGCCAAACAGAGGATTTTAATAATAAGCAAACTTTTCTATAACTTCCTTTTTCTTTTTTTTTTGTTTTTTTCGGGCCACACCCATTAGATGCTCAGGGGTTACTCCTGGCTACACGCTCAGAAATTGCCCCTGGCTTGGGGGGACCATATGGGACGCCGGGGGATCGAACCATGGTCCTTTCCTTGGCTAGCGCTTGCAAGGCAGACACCTTACCTCTAGCGCCACCTCGCCGGCCCCTAACTTCTTTTTTCTATACCCCAATTTAAATTCACTTCTTAGCTTGAAATATTTGGCAAACTGATCAGTTCATTATCATTATGAATATTTTAATAAATAATTATGGATACTTGGTATAATTTTATTTTTTAATTTTTTGTCCCCCCATTCACAATACAGACCAAGCAAAGGGCCTGGGTTGAGGTGTATCTGGGGTGCATTTACTGTACCTTCTCTTTCTATACAGTCAATGTAAAGAACACAGCCTGTGGTAAGCATTGGGAGGCCTTATCTTTTCTTTTTTCTTTTTTAATTTTTTTAAATATATATATATAAAACCCTTCACCAGTGCAACATTTCCATCACCAATATCCCAAGTGTCCTTCCCCCCACCCCACTCCGGCCTGTACTTTAGACAGGTTTTCTATTTCCCTCATTCAGTCACATTTTGTTATGACAGTACTCAGTGTAATTATTTCTGTGACTGCACTAAACAATCCTTGTGGTGAGCTTCATGTCGGGACCTGGACCCTCCAGTCCTCCTCTATTTTGTCTCTGAGAATCATTACACAAATGTTTTTCATTTTTCTCAAAACCCATAGATGAGTGAGACCATTCTGTGTTTATCTCTCTCCTTCTGACTTATTTCATTCAACATAATAGATTCCATGTACATCCATGTATAGGAAAATTTCATGACTTCATCTCTTCTGACAGCTGCATAATATTCCATTGTATATATGTACTACAGTTTGGCATAATTTTAAAATTTTAACTTTATAATTTGAAAGAAGAGGATTTCACTGGGTTGGAGTGGGTCACTTAGGTTAGGCTCACGATATTTTGTTAGTAATGTGTAGTCTCTCAACTATGTGTTAATTGAAAAAATGCTGAGCTTCAGATAATTTCATTGACTTTATGATGATTGATTGTCTCCCCAAAGTTCAGTAAGCCAAGGTATCCCTATCTAGAGCTTGACCTGACAATTCTTATGCAGGAAAAATTATTTTCAAAATCAACCCCCTTCACAATAGAAGCCAACTCTTTACTGTCGTTATCACTGATATTGCTTCCTTCCTTTAATGTGGTTCATTATATATGTCTATATATAAATATACATATATCTTTTTGAATATAATGTCCTTTGTTTAATAAATCCAAAATATTTTTCACTCTACTCTCCATTAGCACCCTCTGCATTCTGATTCAAATTATTTGAGATGCATCTCTAGTGTTTTTCAAAAGATCATCACTTTTTCATATAGGAGTCAAATGATAAGGGCCTTAGTGTTAAATTCAAGTCCATATATTATGAAAAAGGAAACAAAGGGGGTAAGAATAGGAGCTAAAGTGTGAATGAATATAAAATGGATAAATAAAAACAACAGGTGATCATTTCAAGCATAAAATTCTATATTCCATTGAGATAGATGATTGGGTCCTTTAAATTTAAATTTAAATCTTGATAAGTTCTTGCAGTAAAAGAACTATCAAGTTTGAGTCAGATGATTGTTGCAGAGTAAAGCATAGGAAAAGGTTATTTAAAATATAATTTTAATAACATGTTTAAATAACAAATATTTGAAAAAATTAGAAAATGATATTCACACATAAATGTAAATTGTAGTTAAGATTAAGAATTTGTAGTATCTTAATAATTGTAACTTAATATCATGTGTGCATTCTGTACTTGAGAATAGTGTTAATGAACTGGGAGGTTTCTTATTGTGGAAAGTATCCTACTGTCAAATTCTATTGTTTATCTAATGTCAAGAACCAGAATATTCCAAGTCACATATGAAAATTACTTAAATAGGGACAATGGCCCAAGACTAAGGGGCCAAAGAGTGAGATCTAGTGTAGGGTGCACAAGAAGTAAACAAGCTAAGAAGTGGATCATGTTCTGAATAAGGTTGAAGACAGTAGAGGAGAAGATATAGCAAATGTCTTCTAAAATGTAATATATGAATAATTATTGGCATTATACAAGCATCAGAATGATAAGATTTAATTTCTCAATTTGTAATTAAATAATTAAAATCACTTATTGGGTTTTAGACATCATCTGGACAATATATAGCTTTTGTCTGCTATGTTGGGCCTAAAACAAAACTTTATATAAGTTTTATAAAAGATTAAAATCAGGCTTTTATGATATATTAAAATAACACATTTAAGAGTTTATTTCACCTATAAACAGGCAGATGTGAAGCTCACCACAAAGAGTGATGAGTGCTGTTAGAGAAATAACTACATTGAGAACTATCATAACAATGTAAATGAATGAAGTAGAAAGCCTGTCTAGAGTACAGGCGGGGTGGGGTGGGGAGGAGGGAGATTTGGGACATTGGTGGTGGGAATGTTGTACTGGTGAAAGGGGGTGTTCTTTACATGACTGAAATCATACAACTATAATCATATTTGTAATCATGGTGTTTAAATAAAGATTAAAAAAAGAACTTGTTCAAAAGAGCATTGGGGTAAACATTCATAGCTTAGGACCATTGAAACAAAGGAAATAAAGGAACACATTGAGACAAAGCTAACTTTGCATGGATAAATGATTGTTGTAAGTATCCTACTATCAAATTCTATTGTTTATCTAATGCTAAGAACTATTATTCATTGCTCTCAGGTGTTTATAGCATAGAATTATAAGATAGTTTCATCTAGGATCAGGATCAGTGATGCAGAAAGAAGTGCTATAGGCAACACAGTTTTCTATAAAGCACAGTTTTTTCCAAAACCTGCATAAAGTGTGTATCTTGTAGTGAGACAAAAACTTCCTCGGAATGTTAGAGGTTTAATATAATTCAACCAAAAAGAGTCCTATATAATAGTAGCTGCAATAACCAAGTATACACCTTCTCTCTATATAGCCTAGATGCCATAAAATTGAGATCCCTGCAAATACAGATAGGTAGACATGAACTTACGATTTTGGAAAAAAGACAGGATGGAATCAGAGATGCTTATGATGAATGTTATCCCTTTCTTTGCTACTACTTCTTAGCTATCTTGAAATAATATGACTTTATGTGGACAGTTGAATTATTTTGGGCGCAATTCAAATGAGACACACACATACATATTACTAAATTAAAGAGTGCTGGAAGTAAAAGATTATTAGTAGAGTACCATAATTAAATCCCTTAGCAAATTCTCATTTATTTTTGTTTCCTCTAGTGACTTTCCTTTACACTTAAAAAATGACAGTCTTAAGTTTAATTCTTTGCAAAAAATGGTTACAGTAATTCTTCCAATGATTGGCTCCAGACCCTTTGTGATTTGTCCCTCTGTTCTTCAAGAGTGGTGTATATTTCTCCCTTAAATACAGACTAATAAAGTATACTAAAATTATGTAATTTCTGTCGTTGGCCTGAAGCCCTGGTATAACCCAACCCAACTCCCAATTATAATTTATAATTGCTTTCTTAGGCTATACACATCGGTGCTCAGGACATACTCCAGACAGTACCTAGGAGTCCATATGTGGTGCTGAGGCCTGAACCTCAGTTGACTGTATGCCAGCACAATGCTTTACTTTCTTGCCCTCCCTATCTCCCTATTATGAATAATGAAATTAGTTGCTGCTTTAAGTCACTATTTTGGAATGGTTTGTGTTATAAAAATAAAAATAAAGAGTAGGATTTAATAGTTTTTTTTCATTATAATATAACTCTTTACTAGCCCTTCAGATTTATCATCTATCATTCTTTTTGTTTCTATTATTTTTTTTTTTTTTTTTTTTTTTTTTTGGTTTTTGGGCCACACCCTGTGACGCTCAGGGGTTACTCCTGGCTATGCGCTCAGAAGTTGCTCCTGGCTTCTTGGGGGACCATATGGGGCACCGGGGGATCGAACCGCGGTCCGTCCTAGGTTAGCGCAGGCAAGGCAGGCACCTTACCTCCAGCGCCACCGCCCGGCCCTCTATTATTTATTTTTAGGGCTACATCTAGCAGTGGTTAGGTGTTAGACCGAGCTTTACACTCAGAAATGATTCAAGGCCAGCTCAGGGGAAGATATAGAATGACAGACATTGAACCCAGGTAGGTTATGTGCAAGGCAAGTGCCCTATCCACTGCACTATCTTTCCAACCACTTTACCATTCTTCTTCAAGCGTATTAGGTTCCACCTATATTAGTAGATTTCAGAGTTCATATTTTCAGTTCAATGCATTCTTAATTTTTTTTTTTAATTGCGTTAGTCCTTTTTCCCACACACATAAATATTCTCATAGTTTTTTTTAACACATCTACTTTTTTTTCATTAGAGCATCATGTAGAGCTTATAATCAAACTTTTATAAATAATTTTATTCTCCAGCTGAGAGTGAGTTTTACAAAGGCAGGATTGTATTTCACATCTACCTCTTCTACAGTGTAGGCTTTATTATGTTGGGAACTGTTCTTAACTCAGTGCTCAGGGATCCCTCCTTTGAGTGCTCAGGTGGATATGAGGTGCTGGCGATTAAGATCCTGGGTCTCTTCAAAGCAGTTGAGCTGGCTCTCCAGTGTTGGGTTTTTGTATATATAAGTATTTAACAAACATACATCTCATAAATACTTTCTACAAATGTTAGGAAATATTGTCATCTTTATCATTTATGTTTTCTGAAATTAATTCTCAGTACTGAAATACTTCAATTTCCTGTACCATGTTTTACGTAACTCTTAAAATTAATAAAAAATTATGCAGAAGTGATTGGAAATCTTATTTTATTAATTACTAAGTAGAGAAAACTTTAAAAGGGATTTGGGGAGGTAGAGAAGGGAATTGCCATAATATCGGTGTTAAGTATCACATTTAAGGTAAAAAAAATTATGTGATAGAATGTTGAACTCAAAAAGAATGTTCCCCATCCCTTAACCCTTAAAATGGCATTAACCAAGAGTAGTTAAAAAAAGTAATAGTAGTTATTAAGCCTCATATTTTAGAAAAAGATTATTATTATTTAGGACCTGTAACTAATAATCATGTATGTCACAAACATTTTTATTCTTCAAACTTATGCCTAGGATGTATGGCATCACTATTTTAGATGAATTTAAACCTTTGCTCTCTATAAGTAAAATAACTGCAGAAATGGAACTTTATAAATCAAATCTTCAACAAATTGCTAAGACAACAATGTTTTGTTATTGTTCATGGTGATTGTAGAATTTTGTATAATTTGTATGTTTTATAGAATTTTAACACAGACATATAAGGTTCTATAGAACAATAAGGCTTTTGCTTCAGGCCAAGGGTTTTAGGGCTTATATATAATATAAACCCCTAATACATATGAAATATAAATTTATATATATATTTGGGGTTTGGGGCCACACCTGGTGGCGCTCAGAGGTTATTCCTGCCTCAGAAATCGCTCATGGCTTGAGGGACTATATGGGACGCCAGGGATCGAACTATGGTTCGTCCTAGGCTAGCGCGAGCAAAGCAGACACCTTACCACTACACCACTGCTTCGGCCCCAAATTTAGATATATTCTTAAAGCAATCTTCCAAAAATCTTCAATAAAACAAAAAATTTCAGTCCAGGCTACTGATTTCTATGCTAGATCACAGAATTTGGTCAAGACTTTTGTTTTTCACTCTTGGTTTATTCATCTCTAAATTGTAGGTGGTTGTATTAAGTGATCACAAAAGCCACTTCTTCTGGGTTAGCCTTCTATGATCCAATTTAAACATGTGGATTGTCTGTCACATCTGCATCTAACACAAAACAGGTGTTAGCATGCAAGTTCATAGGCTCTTGAACATATGTAAGAAAGCAGAGTGTGACTCAAAAACCAAAAAAAAAAATCTCCAGCTGTTTCATGAGTACATTTATATTCAAACCTCACTTCTTAATAGTTGAAGACTTGTGAAGACTTGTGATCATGTAATTATTATATTTGTCCTGAAAATAATACTGTGTGTGCTTGGAGAAACAATGGTTTAAACATACTAGAAGAAGGTAAAACTGGACTTTTTTCTGACCACCTTTCTTGAGATATTAAAATTGAAATCATTATAGACAAAACATTTCTCATATAAGTTTGTAAATATTTTGCATCATTTAAAGTCAAACTATTCAACAACAGTAAACTTTTCACAGGAAATATCTATTAAATGTGCTAAAACCTATTAATAACATATTAAGTGTGCTAATATCTATATTATTTTGAGTTTTCTGTTTTCTCTCTTACTATAAGATATGTGACAATAACAGTACTGTTTATGTCCTTAGTTTGAAAATATATTATGAAAAATATATTATGGATCTGTTTATATATATATATATATATATATATAGACACATATACTATTATAGCAGATATAACCTTTGGTATTCCTGGACAGTGTGTAAGATTAGCACACTAATCAGATGTCTTCAGTATGTTTACTCTTTATTTTACAGCTCATTATAGGCATCACTCTTCTGATTGTTTCTTTGATTTACTGTTCAACAGCAGTAGTATCAGCAATCTCTACATCTTAAACAGTAACCCCATATACTGGACTTCCATCTTTTCCTTCTCCTCTCTTCCTCCTTCTCTTCCTCTGCCTATGTAATGACCTGAATTTATATAGGTTTCATATCCCACCCCGTAGGGGTTTCTGCTACCTGATTGCTTACACTAATCAGCTTGCTTATGCCCTATGACTAATCATCACATATGAACATATACTATATATGTATATAAACATATACATGTATCTGCATATTGATGAATAGCTAGACAGAATAATAATTACCCTCATAATTGTCATGGTCAATTGCCTTCATTTTTCCAGTCATATTCATGAGTTATGCTCATTGATAATTTTTATCTAAAATTACAAACGTAAAATATATGAGTTGAGAGATTCTCAGTTCTACTTTCTCAGAAGGCTTAGCACATTTTGAAATGTGAAGTTCTTTGGTGTCTTCTAGACATTTCTGTGAGATAGGAGCATTAGCATGGATGCACTAATTTTTCAGTTTGATGCACTGCCACAATGATACTAGACTCAAAATTATTTTCAAGTTTGTTTTATTTTTTCAATTAAATTTTGGTATTATTTGACAGTTTTTTACATCACACAACAGAAGTCTCCCCTTTTTATGTCTTCCTCTACCTGTGTTTATGAAGGTAAGTAAAGAGTTAATACATTCATTTATTGACATTTTTTTCAAGATTCTCATTACAGCAATGACTATAATAAATATATAGTATGAAAATGGCTATTCTAAAAAACTAAAGTATAAAGTTTATTATTACATACCCACAAAGGAGACCCTATAAGAGAAATGATGGGCTAGATCAGTATTTTACTTAGACAGATAAACATCTATTCTTACAAAATAACAATTTGCTCCAAACTTTGTTCTCCACGCTTCATTTTTTTTACCACAAACTTCAGTTTGGCTTTGTTCAGATTTTATCTGACACATACTAGGTATCAGAAAAAAACAAAATATGAGAAAGAAGGGGATTATAGCTAATTCTAATTGATGTTAGCCTTCTTAGTTTTTTTTGAATGAATGCTTTTTATTTTAATAATTTTTACTTCAATTATTATAAGATACAGAGTTACAAAGTTATTCATAAATTTTAGTCATAGAATATCCAACACCCCTTCATTTCTTTTGTATAATGTTATAATACAATGTCAAGTCTTCTTAATTTTTTTAAATTGACTTTGCATTGCATCCTAACCTTACATAAATTTTAAATGTGTACCATAAAGAATCTATAGGGGCTGGGATAATAAATACCTTAAAAAAGAGGACTATAAATGCCTTCCCTTTAGTTATGTTTCCAGTCCTACATACTTTATCCTTGTCAGTAATAATTGGCAGCTCTAGTTAGCCAAGCCAAGAAGTATATAATTTCAGCACATACCAACCAATTTAAGGTATCTAAAAGTAAAATGAGTATCTCTAGCAATGGCACATGTGCCCCCAGCACTGGTGGAACGTTTGCCTCCTCCTCCACAGGAAAATTCAACATATATATGATGAATTAAATTCTCCTTTCTATTTGAAAAGAAACTTGGAAGTTGCAGCAGAGGATTCAAACCTCTGAGGGATTCAAAGTATAGCTTTCAATTCCCATACTCCACTATTCCCTGAATATTAATAACTTTTACAGGCCATGAAATAGACTTGAGGGACATGACTTTTGCAGCTTCAGCAAGGGACTCTTTAGCACTTTTGATTTATTATCTGTAATATTCAGCTTTCTAACAATCTATGCACTCCATTTGGCTACTGAAATATCTCTAGCAAGAAAATGATCCTATCTGATGAGAGTTTGAATAAAATCCCATACTTCTGGAATCTTGCTGTTCATAATTTTTTTTAGTTTATGAATTCATAAAGAATAATATAAGAATTAGAGTCCATTCTGTGAAAATGCTAACAGAATCCTGGATATAGCATGGCTTGCCAACCTTCTATGTGCTGGGACTCTTTCAGAAACTCTTCAATCACTCCTTTGGGGAAAAGGATGCTATTTAATATTCATAATCTGCAACTGTGTCTGTAGGCGTGCAATTCTATGGAGAGCAGTGAAAAACAAAGTCAGTCAAACTGCCTTTTGCTTTCATTTTTAGTTAGGTCATTTACCAACTATGCTTGGAAGGGATGTTTTATGATTATAACAGCCCACATAGAATCCAATATTACTATTAATCAGAGTAGTTTCTTTGATTATCTAACAGAATTTATATAACAGAAACTTAAAGACAGAATAATAGCCGCCAACTCTTGCAACCATTGCAAGTAGAGTGTACTGTAAAAACACTATCTGAAACTTAAACTAGTTCAGAGGCATGAAAGCCTTCATAATAGAGGACCCATTTAAGGAGTCTAGAAAATCCCTTGAAATACTAGGTCTAGAGTTCAGGTCTAGTCTCACAATTGTCTTGTTCCCTTGAAATGACTCAACTTTAGGAACAAAGGCTAGGCTAAATTATAAAAGAAAGATATCAATGGTTCTAATTTCTCCTAATCAACAATACCCTAGCAGTAGACTTTGGGAACAATTTAGTAAAATCACAAATTTACAGGGACAAATATTTCCATATTCCCATTCTTGGGAGCAGCTCATAGCATCACACCCTGTGCATTCCCACTGTACTTTCCCAAAGAAGAGAGGTGCTCCTCTGGATCTCTGTGTAATTTCTTCTTCATTTTCTGATGCATATCCTCCATTTTGGGAATTCATCCACAGGAACATTAATTTGAATGTGTACTTTGTTCTCTCCACTCTCAAGAAGTCTATATTCTCCCTTGGGTGCATTTTGTTTCTCTCCACTCACAGCTCCCTATTAAAATGATCTTAATTCAAAATTCGTGATCATACTGAAATTTTTATTGTCAAAGTTAGGCAATGCACAAGAGAGAAAAGAACCTAAACAGAAAAATAGGATTAATTATCCTTTTCATGCAAAGAGCAAGACGTCCACATGAGAGTAAAACTCCCGCCAAATTTGTCAGATGATGGGAACCAACTCTGGCTCCTTGAAGATCAAATGGAATTCAGGGTCTAATGATGGCCACATGGAGCTAGTGAAAAACAAAGTTGCATTGCACAGGCACTCATTAGAAGACATTTTTGTTTTTGGGGTGGCTATACACAAGTGCTTAGGGTTACACCTGGTTTTGCACTCAGGAATCACTCAAGGTGGACTGAGGAGATGTGATAGTTTCTGGGATAGATGTGTGCAAGGTAACTGCCTTATCCACTGTATTATCTTTCAGCCCCAAGTTAGCAGACTTTTATCAAAAGTATTGATGACTTTCAAAGCCCTAAGGAAAAGCTGTTAGAGGGTAGAATGTACTATAGGAGTGCAAGCAAGCTTAAACAATGAAACAAGCTAGAGTCATAGACACTCATTTAAACCAAGAAAGCAATGGAAATAACACAGGCTTTTAGGTCCCAGTGACATCTAATGGAATCTAAATTTTTTAGACACTACTGAGCACTGATACTAATTATAATGTCAGGACAACTCCCATGATTTAGTCACTTAGTCATCACAGTTAATTCAGAATGAGAGATCATTTAAAATATTTTATTCCTTGGGCCCGGAGAGATAGCACAGTGGTGTTTGCCTTGCAAGCAGCCAATCCAGGACCAAAGGTGGTTGGTTCGAATCCCGGTGTCCCATATGGTCCCCCGTGCCTGCCAGGAGCTATTTCTGAGCAGACAGCCAGGAGTAACCCTTGAGCACCGCCGGGTGTGGGCCCCCCAAAAAAAAAACCCAAAAATATTTTATTCCTTTTCTAAAATATTTTTTGTTCAGGGGCCACACCAAGAGATGCTCAGGGCTTACATCTGGTTCTGTACTTATGAATCACTCCAAGTGATATTTAACTAACTGTTTGAGATGTCTGGGATTGGAACCAGGCCCACTTCATGTAAGGCAAGCACCTTATCTCTCAGACCCAATTTATTTTCTTTTAAAATAATATTGTTACTGACACAATGTGATCACACTGATCTTTGTTTGTTTTTCTAAAAGTAGCATTTTATTACATAAAATAATATATGCATATCACCCTAATGATAAAGTGGTATTTTGTTAATATTTTTAAGTTAACCTTCTTTAAGAAAAGGAAAACATATCTGAAAGTATTTTTATCCCTGAGTGTTTATTAACTATTTTATTCTTTGCTCAATGCAATAATATCAAATCTCTGAATCTCAGCAATACCTTCACCAATCAGCTGAAGCCTTTGGCTTGTGGTTTTTCAGGCAAATCAATCTTGAGGGCATGTTACATGCATCTTGCTGTCATATTTCTAAAACTACGATAATCTTGCATTCTCAGAGTGTCTTTTCAGAGTGTCAAATCAATTGCATATAAGTACATTATGGTTTTGTTGAAAGAATTCTATATTAAAACACATTTTATTTTCTTGCTTTATATAATCTTATATTGATTACATCACCCTATTTGCTATATCTTTTGCATAAGGTGGTACCTCCTTATCAAAATGGTCTCTACCTTTTCATATGCTAGCATAATTAAAATGTCCAAAAGCATATTTCAATATCAATGCATATGATAATATGCAATATCAATGCATATGATAATATGACACATATAGTTATCTAGAAATAAAATTAAAAGGGTATATTAAGGAATACCAAAGAACATTCTTTTGAAAAATATGTAAAATTTTCTATGATGAGCCTAGTCTTATTCTTGTGCTTAAATAGATCTGTTTTCCTGTCCTGAATATTATTTAAAAATTCACAGTATTGTTGTGGAGATTCAGAGCAAAAATGTATATAAAATATCTGGCAAAACATTTTCAACAATGCTCATCTTTTTCTTCTAATTTTTCTAATTTAAATGGTATTTGAGAGATATCAATAGGATGATCTCATTTCACTTAAAACTATAGATTGTTCTATAGAGAATAGTTCTTTTTTTCTCTTTCATTTAGTGTTAATTGGACATTTTCTGTAGGTTTGAGGTTACTAAAAAGGTCACAAGCAGATGTAGATAATGACCACTCAGCAGTTTTCTTCTCCTTCATTTCATGAATAT